>NC_139807.1:4991528-5466528 GCF_963457635.1 Microchirus variegatus | reverse complement strand
TGACTTTTCTTGACTCTGCAGACCCTCGTACGTCAGGGTTTGAAAGTGTACAGATTTAGTTGAAATCATCAGGGCACTTTAAGGGATGCACTGACGCAGACTGGACTATTTTTTTTTTACTGGTGACGCACAGAGGAAACGCAACATTCAGAACTGAACATATTAATAAAAACTTCGAAGGCGGAAGCTTTTGAATGAATACCATATCGTTATTGTATAAATCATGGTCAGCAGGTGAATATCACGGTCTGGTTTGACATTATAAAGTGCACAGTGACACGGACACAACACGTTTTATTATCCTTTAATCAACATCATCTCTGACCACCTCCACATGACTGAGCTCAAGTAAAAAAACAAAACAGCTCACTGATTTATGTAATTGCTTCCGGGAAAACAATTTCACATTTAATCAATGCACTCTCTGGGAAACATAGTGTGAAGCACATACTGTGTGTAATCATTTAAAATAGATTTGTCCTATAGTACATAACGTTTACCTGCTTTCATGAACCAGTCACATTCTGTTCATCCAGTTACCGTTTCAGGAAATGAAGGTATTTTCTTCTTCCTCTGCTTACATGGTTTAGCCCTTAAATTAAATTAAAAAAAAAAAAAAATGCTGTTTTCACTGTGCACTTTTCAGAGTTCCAGCCATGGTGTGAATTAAAATGACAATATTAATTACGATTAACGCATATTTATGAACCTGCAGCAGCTTTCCTGGAAGGATATTTAAAGTACACTCTTAGAAATAAAAGTGCTAAGTAGAACCACATAAGGTTCTTCGGCTTGTCCTCATAGGAGAACCCTTTGTGCCTCCAGGTAGAATCTTTTTATAAAGGTTCCACCTGGAACCCTTTTAAAACCCTTTGTTTAGGAAATGGGTTTTAAAGGGTTCTCTGGATCAAAATGGTTCTTAATGGAACCATTAGTGTCACCAAGAACCCTTGAAGAAGCAAATGGTTCCAGGTAGAACCTCAGCCTTTGTAGAAGGACCCTTTTGGAACCCTTATTTCTAATAGTGTACAACAAAAATTATGAATTTGAGAAAGGTTAAGGCTCATTATATGCAGCACTGAAATACAGCAAAAAATATACAGGAGTACTGTATATACCTATATATATCTATATATATATATATATATCTCTATATATAAACTGATTTATTTGGATGGAGTAGAGACGGTTGTACTAACACAATTTGCATTTTCTATTATTAAACCAGTTATTTAACATGTGAGCGTGACATTGCAGTGGTTTATGTTTCATATTCATATTTCAAACAGAACGGTGATGGTGATAGGCCAACAACTGTTATTATAGTAACAGTATCCTAAATCACGCTCGTTTCCAAACCCTGCAATTAGCATGTGAATCACTATTAAGGAATCCCGGCAATATCCTGTCAGACACGTTGGAAGACTCCGTCATTATGCAAAACGTGTTTTTATGTGTTGAAAGAACACTTTGAAATGAATGTTTTTTCGCTCGCTTATTCTCCGTGTAAAAACGCGGTTTAATGACTGAGTTATTGAAAATAATAAGACGGACGTTTTGCGATTTCTCCCGGCAGCATTCCCCCCGCAGAGTTACATGTGAGTCAAGAACAGTATCGATTATAAAGTCTTATTAATTCGTTGCCCAGGGAGAGTCAGGAGTTTGGCCAGATTTGATCCAATTTGCCTTTGCCCTGAATTTCCCCAGTGAGGCCGGATATCAACATGTTCCTACTTGTATACACATGCATGCATACACACACACACACAAACACACTGACACATGCAGAAAATGAATATTCTCTCATTAGTCTGTGTGCTGTGTCAGGAAATCCTTTTATTTTTTACCTTGTGCCATGGTTTCAGCTCCACAATTTATGAATTTCCTCGTACAAACCATACAGTTATTCATCCATTTAATAGTATTATTATTTTTATTATTTTGGTGGCATAATTGGTTAATCACTTCAGAGATTCACTATAGTCATAACACTAATAATAATAAAGCTCTTCCAAAACAAAGACTAAAGGACATTAATTTTCTTTGGACAAAAATGAACATCAGCTCTTTTTCTTGCTCAACACAGCTTATTTGTCTGGTATTTGCTGTGTTAACTGGGTCTACGATTACAGATTTGTACCTACGTACAACAAAACTTGATTTATGCTCATGCAACAATTAACTCTTACAAGGCAGATTAAACATTTAGAATGTCTTCACCCCTATATGTGCCACAGCCTGGCTCTCAAAGACAGAACACACTATCAGTACGTAACTTCCTGGATGAAAGTATTTACCGTATGTGATCCGAATTCTTCAAACTTTCTAACTTTTTTTAGTAGGCGAAACACAAAACTTACAGCCACGTGAAATTACCTGTGTGTGAAAGACTGATCTTTAAACCCTATAGAGGATAGAAACTGAAAAATACTTTGACCTTCACTCTGGACACTACGAGAAAGCCTCGGTTTGACCGGCAGAGAGATCATATTGTCCCATCAACCACCTACGAGGCTTTTTATTCCCTCATAAAAACACACACACACACACACAGAGGTTTTTTGTAGCCATTCTTCTAAGGACACTACATCGACTTTCTTTCATTTGGACGGCCGAACGCAGCATTAACCTTAACCAGTTAACTCTAACCTTACTGGTCCTCACAAGGTCAGTGTTTATGCCAAAAAAAAAAAGTCCTTAAGAGGCAACAAAGCAGGTACACACACACACTTGTGTCTTCACTTGTGGCTTCAGACGATTACGGTTCCCACAACATGAGCTCTATTATTATGTAGTCAGGCACAAGGCCTTTCTTCTCTGTTTAATGCAGTGTGAACGCATTAACAGATAAAAGACAGTGGGATTAAAACGAGACTATTGAGCATGTTGAAGTAGTAAAGATTAAAGAGCGCTTGTAATTCATCACGAATCCAATGCCAGTGCTGTTGACAAGGAAACGCCCCTGAAATGCTATGAGAACATTTCAAAGTCGTCATTAGGAATAAAGGAAGCGCTGCTTCTTGTGCTTGTTAGGCCTACGTTTGCTTAGCAAACAAAGGAATAATAACGGCACATTAAAGCCGCATGCAATAACTGCAGTTCGTTTGGCAGTAGTTTGGTAGTAGTGTATTTGTTTTTTTTTAAGAGGTTTCCAATCAATCAAGACCAAGGATTTTGCAATTTGTGTTTCAAAGACAATGCTAATATGCATATATCTACATAAAGAGCTGTGTAACCAACTTGGGAATGATTTTAGACTGATTTTAAAGCTCCCATAGAGTGGTCCTATTGCGCATATACGTTATTTATGGAGGTCTACTTACATACATAACTTGTTTTTATGGTCAAAAACCTCCTAGTTGCTGTAAATGAGCCGATATAAATCTCTCCTTACTGAAGCTCTCCTCAGCCTTGCTGTTTCAGACTGAAATCTCATCCCCAGAAGTCAGACTGCGTTGTGATTGGCCAGCCAGCGTAGAGCCTTCCCAACTGTCTTGTGATTGGCCAATACCTGGAAGTGACGTAATCCGCACACCAGCTCTCAGAAGCGCAGCTCCCCCCTCTGGAACGGCGGATGCACTGCTACTGTTATGCCTTTGACCCAGAGTCAGACCCAGAGTCAGAAGACGCTGTCGCTCGTGAAACACCTCAACAACGGACGTTATTCTTCTTCTGCGGTTCAATGTACGCAACCAGATGTGCCCGGACTAGTGCCCGGAGCAAGAGGATTTGCTGTTCTGGATAAATGCTGTTTAGGTAACCAGAACAGGTTTATTTTCAGGGATCTCGCTGAGCCCGAGATTTACAATACAACACAGCGTTCTCAGCAGTGGCTGAACTGTTTGTTTCGGACCTTCAGGGCTTCATAAATGAGGTAATGGTGCAGATACACGCCAACAAAACAGTGTTAATTGGAACTTCCGTTCTATCCATGCTTTTATCACAACGTGTCCAGTGCACTGCTGCTCGACTTTTAACCGGAACCCACAGACGTGAGCACAATATATATATATATATATATATATATATATATATATTTGGGCTGGCTCCAACCTCTCTGATCTGCTTCAGCCATTATGTTCCCTCTCGGGGGCCCTAAGGTCGGCTGACCACCTGACCTTGGTTGTCCCTTAGATCAGGCTGAAGCTCAGAGGGGATCACGCGTTTGCAGCCACAGCTCCCAAAGCTCTGGAATAAGTTGCCTTTAACTGTGAGGATGACTTCTTCTCTTCCTGTTTTTTTTTTTTTTTTTCTTTTAAATCTCTTTTTAAGACTCATTTGTTTTCATTAGCTTTTACCACAGCTTTTATTCCTGTTGTTTTACTAATTTCGTGGGTGGTGATATGTTTGTGTTACAACTATTTTATGATTTTCAAGGAGTAAAGTTTACTACGTTCACAATTACAGTTTAAAGTGTTAGCACGCTGACATTTGCTAATTAGCATTAAAAATACAATTGCATATTATCGTTCGTGGGAAAACAATAAAAGACCATTTTTAAGTGGTAATTTCATGGTAATTGATACAACAGTTAGAATATCAGTCTGAAATATTGTCGGATTTTATTCAAGTTTCAAATGGTGGAGTGAGTGAGCAACAGTTTCCTGTGGGGATTGTTGGACCAGGACTGGCAACGTTGGCCGAGAACTCCTCCAGTAATGCTCTTTCAACTCGACTATTGTTTTACCTTAATGTATAATGCATACTGTTTCTTCATCTTAGTAACGGGGTCATTGACAATCATAACAACGCCTTGCAACAAAGCACTGAATTTAAATCAGTTTGTCTCATTACAGAGACAGTGTGTTGGAAACAATACCCTGCCTGACAAAAGGCTCTGACGACGACCGAGCAGCATATTTACACGTATGCCGAACACAAGAGACTTCTGTGCAGCAGCGGAAAAAACGTCGAGATTGGCGCACATAATCATCGTGTGAGCTGCAACCTCTGAGGAAAAAAGGCAACTGTCATTACACTAGGGACAGCAGCAGCAGCAGCAGCAGCAGCAGCAGCAGCAGCAGCACCTCAAAGCCAATCAATATCCACGGGTCAAAGAGTAAAATGTGATTAATGTATCGTGATTTTAATGTGGACAGCTCCCAGAAGCACTTTTGAATACTTGTTAATGTCATAGGTCTATTTCTGGAAAGTTATTAGCATTTTCACAGTTCTGCAGGGGATGGAGCGGGAATGAACGCTGTTCTCTTTTGATACAGTAACATGAATATTCACAAAGAACGGAGGAGCCTCATTGATATTCAACACAGAAAAGGTTTCAGCAACATGCTGTGACAAAGCTTGATTCGCAATGATGTGTGTTTTCTGTTGTGTGGATATGTCACATTATGCACAGCATTCGTGCGAGAGCGCACGGATGTGTGTGTGTGTGGAAACTCGTGATCACACCCCTGACAGTCATTAAGAGGCCGTCTGCAGATTAAAACTTAAATCAGATCTACACTTAATGCTGCACCCTCTGCTATACAGAACACAGACTCCTCAAGCATTTTCCCGCCAATAATTAATGTGGCATTTGTCTGCACGTAAATAATAATGATGAACAAAGCGAAGCCACGGCGGCCTCGAAAAAAAAAAAAGATGGATAACCTTCATTTCCTGCCCAGACGGAACGTGCAACCGCGCTTTGTACTTTGTTAATCCACAAATGGTTATGAGCGGCAAATGATGGAGCAGGTCAAAGCAACAGAGATTGGAAAAAGAAACTAAAATGATCGACCATGTAATATGCATCCAAATATTTTATGTTGATATTGAGACACATGAGCCTCTTTTCCGTTTACATCCGTTAATATAATATATGACATTGATATTATTATGTTATCTCGACTCTGTGTGTGCATCACGATGGCACTCTGCAAGCCTTGCAGTTAAAAAATGAAAAGATATAGCAGGTAAGTGCAGAGAAAATTGTTTGTTGTGGACATTAACAGGCTTATGAAGGCTCCACTTGGCAGATGGGCAGGTGCACGGAAACAGAGAATCTAAAACAAAAGACTACGGGGGAACGACATGAGGCAACAATGGGGAGCTAAACATCTTTACTGCCTTGAGAATAGAGACTAAACGAACAAGGCCAGATAGAGGTGAAACACGTCAGGGTGGGGCAGACCATCACAGAAGTGAAAGTGAAAGTCAGGGAGTAAACGGACAAGAAAGAAGAAAAGTAAAAAGTCTCAAGAAAGACTGCATAAATGTGTTTTTTATTAAAAATTCAAAAGGCACTGGCAGATGATTGGAAAACAGATTAACAAAACACTTACACTGCGTTGATAATTTTCTTCAAGGGAAAGTAGACAAACATCAAGACTGGATCTGAGAAGTGAACAAATAACACGATTAAAAACAAAATCTGATGTATCCTCTTCACAATCTAACATCTCAAGGAAATCAGTTAATAAATATTTGCATAATCCTCACATACAGTCAGTCAAATGACGCTGGAAACATTCATATATTTGACACGTACTGTAGCTTTTTTTTAGTTGCTCTAATTATTCCATAGGTCTGGTGTATACAATCACATTCATATCTATAGTGTCTCCAGTTCTTTTAAACTCTGAAAACTGTTTCTTGTCACCGTATCAAGTCTTTGCTCGATGACTCATCCTTAACAAATGCCAATGCAGAACACTGCGATGGCTAATAAACACTCGAGCATTTATAAGAGTCTGTATTTTATCATTGGCTGCTTTTATTACCGAGCTAAGGAGACCAACATGGTGACTAATGACTAAGGTTGAACTCAGCGTTTGTGTTATGAAACATCATCATCGTCATCATTTTTGGCATCTTTTCTACTGTTGATACATTCAGAGAGAGTTAAGACAACATTGTGGTGTATTGATATTGCAATTTTTTTTGCATGTCTTATTGGACAGTGCGGGTAAGCCTCGTCCGAATTGTATTTCTCTATGTGTCCAATCAGTGTCATGTTTTTTCGGAGTGCTCGGCCTGTCTTTTCACTGCCAGTTACCACATTTATATGAAATGTTTATGTGGTATATTTATAATATAATAATAATAAAACATATTTAAAACCCCTTATATCCCAAAAATACAGTATTGAAAATGAAGGCATTTGTAGAATGTGTGTCAAGGCTGCTGTTGCACGTTAAAATGTATTTGTGACAATGCGCTGATGCCTGTGACTGAAGGGATAAAGAGCTTGATATAAAGTCTATTTTAATGTCCATGTATAGATAAACCAGAAATCACATTCTGCATTTGAGGACATGAAGCGAGAGAATAATAAAAATCCTGCAACTGCAACATCACACGCTCCTAATGTATCTTTGCTTTGGTTCTGGTTGTGCTGGTCATATCCAGTACAGTGCACTTTCCCCTCTTAAGTAGACGGATGGTAAAAAAAAAAAAAAAAAAAAATCAACAAAGGAAGCTGATGCTTTGACTGGTCCTTTTCTCTAAAAAGCACTGAGAGGAGAAACTATCCCTCTGGTGAGAGTGAAGCACCCAGGGGATCTCGCTCCCATGTTTCTGATGGAAGGCAGTCATGCTTAGCAAGACATGACAGAAACTACACTAGATGTGGTTCAGGTCAAGACTCAGCATGACATAGTAGTAGTAGTTTTCTTTTTTTTATCCTCCCTTCTAAAAACATCATAGCAAGTCTGGTATTCCCTGACCAGTTACCAGAAACTGATACAGGCAGCAGTTCGTCTCCCAGTTGTGTCTCTGAGAGAGCACTGGTGCCAGTACAGTATATTCAGCTCTTTCATGTGCCCTTTCTGTTATTTTGGGGGCAAAAATGCTGTCACTGACTCAGGAAGCGATGAAATAGCTAAGGTTGTGGTGCAAATTCAAAATCTATTTTTTTTACCTCCTTTTCTGAGAAGCGGTCAGGATTTGTTTAAGGAGTTGGACCCGGAAGCAGACGGAGACGGTAAGTATATTTCAAAATAAAACAATATTTATTTAAGGAACGATAACACAAAACGACTTCCAAAACAAGTGGAAGTGATAGTATGTGAATGTGGATAGATAGAGAGAAGAGAGATTGCAGCTGCTACAGGGACGGCTCGGCAGAATGGCGGCGTTCCGGCACGGAACAAACTCACTGGTTTGGAGTTAACAGGTGAGATTCCCAGGAGCGTAGGGAAACAGGAAACGACCGGTAAGTTCACGGAGGTGCAGGAGACGTGGCGACCTGGAGCGAGGAAAGGCGAGTGAGTATCCACAGCAGGTAAGTTCAAGAAGCAAACGATTGACATGTCTTTACCCACGGAGCATGTAAAACGATCTGACGCCGGTGAAGAGAAGCGGCTCCGCTTATAAGTCCTGCTGATTGCTCATCAGGAGCAGGTGAGGTGGAGCCGCGCAGGTGTAGAGAATCACCGGCGTCTGAGAGAATGTAGGTAAGCCACGCCCCCTGCAGAGTCAGAGGAAAGAAGGAGCAGCAGCAGCAGCAATACACACAATAATAATAATAAAAAGAATGTGAGGAAGGTGCAGGTGGAATCGTGACAGAAGCCTTTCAGTGGCAGCCATGATAAAAGCTTCTCATTCATTCAAGGACAGTAGCTACACTTTTTTCATACGTTATCTCCTTACACATAGGAAAACTCTAACCATCCTTTGTGAAAAGAAAGAAAAAAGATAATGGTTGCTCTGAATTTCATCGCAGGAGCAACTTTTAAAATGATGCACCATTGTTGTCTGTGAGTAAGGGATCGCCAAAACTGTTCCCTTGAAATGAAACGTATCGTTTCTCTGGAGAGATTCTGTTCCGTCAAACAGGAGAACCTGACTTGAATAGATCTACAATGAGTTTGATTCTGTCGGCGTTTTCTATTTTAGATATAACTGATTAAAAAAAGCCCAAGGTAAAGTTTCTTCACAAAGCAGTTCTCTTTTACCTAACTCTTACGGATTGTCCTCCATAGCTTATTTCGACTTATTTCTATTCGACTGCGCTCCATCTTTGTCTATTATGTACAATAAAGACAAGAAAAAGGAACATTTGCTCAAATATCTTTGTAACACAGACAGGACACAATAGTACATAACTCCTGGTGTCCGTTGGACGTTGCACCATTGCAGATTAAAACTTGCCATAAAGAAATCATACATTTTCAAACACGATTCCACAATTTAGGCAGGAATATACCGGAGAACAATGTTTGAAGGAAAAAAGTTTTTTCTAAAAGACAGGGTAAAAAGCCACTTGTGACACAGTGGAGATTGGAACAGAGTGACTCTTTTCAAAGGTGTGCTTGTCATAATTGCCTATATTGTAAAATGTCTATATTTACGGGACAAATTGTCATGTTTACGGCGGTAAAAAAAATACACAAAACGCACAAAGACAATGGATTTTTTGAAATCTCCATGGATGAGCAACAAGCAGGACCCTTTTCTCACTCGTCTATTCGACCAAAGCACTCTGAAAAGAAAAGGGGGACAATTTGTGGGGCTTTTCAACAAATGCACTGTAATTATGTTCGAGGTGACAGAAGTGTGACTGCGTATAATAGCAGACTGGAGCTCCGGCGAAAGCACAGCCTGGTAAACATGGATGTGCCTTTTGTTCACGAGCGAAAAAACCCGCCTCATGGGACCCTCGTCTCCGTGTTGACATTTTGCCTGAGTGTAACTACGGTGAGCAGAAGACAAACTCATGAATAGAATTAAGTATTTGTGTGGATCATGGTGTTGGATGTGGAAGGCCTTTAATGAGAGGAGAACACACGGTGACTAATGGAGACAAAGAGAGGATGTAACACGCTCTCATTGGCCCTTTTCTAACCAATAGAACACGAGTAGTTATCAGTACAAGCGAACTTATAAGTATGCAAACAGAGTAGCGCAGTGACAACCTCATCTCAGGTACGACATCGTCATCGTCATTGTTTTCTAACATTCAACTAAGATTCACAGTTTGTTTTTTCCTCCCCTTTTCATTTCCCATATTCCATTTGATTTCAATGTATCAGACCACATGGAGAAAGAGAACAATATTCCAACATCAACATGAACAAATTCAAGATAAGGCAAAGAGGTTTTATGTTCGCAAATATTGTCGCCAAACTTACAAATTTTTTTTGTCAATGTATTGTGCTGCATATGTCCATGTGTCTATTGACCTCAATTATCTCATACCGTATAAGAAGACGATCCTTAATCTTGTTCTTCTCGTTCTCCCGCTTGGGCACCTCGACAGATTTGTTGAGTCGCTATTGGCAAAAAGTTTGCAGTGAAATTAAAGCAGACCTTGACCGGAAGTTCCAATTAACGCTGTTTTTTAGTGTGTATCTGCGTCATTACCTTGTTTAAGAAGCCCTGAAGGTTCAAAACAAACAGTTCAGCCACTGCTGAGAACGCTGTGTTTTATTGTAATCTCGGGCTCAGCGAGATCTCTGAAAAAACCCGGTCCGGTTACGTAAGCAGCGGTTCTCCAGAACAGCAGATCGTCCTGCTCCGGGCACTAGTCCGGGCACATCCGGTTGCGTACAATGAACCGCAGAAGAAGAATAAAGTCCGTTGTGGAGGTGTTTCACGAGCGACAGTGTCTTCTGACTCCGGGTCAAAGTCATAAAAGGGACTGCGGCGGGGAGTCGTGAAGAAGCTATTATTAATGAGTAGCAGTGCATCCAACGTTCCATAAGGGGGAGCTGCACTTCTGAGAGCGGGTGTGCTGAATATGTCACTTCCTGGTATTGGCCAATCACAAGACAGTTGGAAAGGCTCTACGCTGGCTGGCCAATCTCAACACACTCTGTCTTCTGGGGGTGAGATTTATGTCTGAAATATCTCCGCTGACTAGAGAAAGAGAAAAGACAGATTTCTATCGGCTCGTTAACAGCAACTAGGAGGTTTTTGACCATAAAAACAAGTTAATGTATGTAAGTAGACCTCCATAACTAACATATATGTGCAACAGGACCACTCTATGGGAGCTTTAAAATGGATCTAAATCATTGTTATAGCAAGAGTGTTATCGTAGCATTGCAGATGTGGCAAAATGTCCATTCAGTGAATGTAAAGTGTTGCCGTTTGGTGTTTGAGAAAGGAGGGGAAAGAAAATCGGGAGACGGGGGGGCGCTGTGTGTGAAATCTGTGGGATAAAGGGTAGTCATGTCATGGTATTTCTCACTGGATATTTGAGGATTAGATGTGCCGCGTGTCGAGCAGTGACCTGCGATACAATAGTAGACTGCACAGTGTCAAGGGAATTACTGCGCTAAAGCATGGTCCATTGCACCCGTTACCCGAGTATTCAGCACTAACTGAATGGTAAATTTTGCAGGATGGAGGATGGTTATTCCACGGGGGCTGTGGCACAGGATAAATTGTTAACCGAGTGCATGCATGTGTGACCAAGCGGAACACACAAGGAGCCCACATGCTCTTTAACCTGCATAGAGTCTGGTTTCTGTTACTACGACAATTGGCACGTGGACATGAGCCAATTACCAGTCGTAGGTTTCAGCAGAAATAGACTACTTTTTAGCGTAAACTTGGCATTATGATTTAAAAAGTACTTGTAATGGTAATAGAAAAAATACATCATCTATGTCTGTATCAGTCCCCTTAGCTTGGCCGTCGGGAGGGGATTTCCAGAGAAAAATGACTCTGTTGAAAGCAAGAAAGGAATTGCAATATTCCATTTGTGTTCGTCCACCATCTATTGTATTTTTCACCAAATGTTTATTACCACATACCCAACACCAGCTCAGAGGAGCCGTACCTGTGTCCTCACCTGCTGTGCGTCTTGACGTCAGTGACCAAACACAAACAGCTGGGGTCTCAAAATGTTGTCTGTTGCCTCTTAAACTTTTGTTCTCAGTCGATGACCAAAACCTTGAAGGCTCAAAATGTGTTTTGTATTAGCCTTTTTAATTAAGTTAGAAGGGTATTTTCCAAAACACAATGGCATGAAATAGATACTTGTTGATGTTATTTGATACCACTTTTACACGTTGGGCTAACATCTGTGAAAAGTACACTCTTAGAAATAAAAGTGCTAAGTAGAACCATATTTGGTTCTTCGACTTGTCCTCATAGGAGAACCCTTTTTGGTACCCCTTTAGAGGGTTCCACCAATAACGATTTTAAAACCCTTTATTCAGGAAATGGGTTTTTAAAGGGTTCTCTAGATCAAAATGTTCTTACTGGAGCCATTAGTGTTACCAAGAACCCTTGAAAAACCCTTTTTTTCAGATGCAAATGGTTCCAGGTAGAATCTCAGGACTTGTAGAAGGACCCTTTTGGAACCCTTATTTCTAAGAGTGTAGAAGGTGGAGGTATTATGTAAAAACTGATTGAGGACACAGATGGCAGACACCACAAGAGGCACATTTCTGTTTAATCAATCCAAAAGGTGGCCGGCAGTCATAAATGGAAAAGATATAAAAGTTTCACAGGGTATATTCTCTTATAGAAAACAAGAAACAAAACAATGATGCAGTTCATGGCTTCAGATGAAACAAAAATGGCCAACGCTGACAGGTGAGCAGTGTTTAAATAATGAGGTGAGCTAATTGAACACAGCTGAAGCTAATTGGGGAACCACAGGAAGTGAAGTCGTCATGAGACAGACTGACCAAAATAAATGCTAACAGAAACAAGACCTCACTGAGAGCTGATATTACAAATGACTCGTTCCACTTATAAATCATTAGAACAAAAATATTGAATTAGGCCGAATCAAACTGGACTTTTAAAACACATGTAAACAGACGGGGGAAAAGCAGCCAGAGATCGCCCATATTAAAAAGCAGAAAGTTGGCAGGACACGGCACAGAAAAATGTTCAGTTTTACTCCAATGTATAATACTTTATGTAATGATTGCCAGTGCTATATTTACAGCCAAGTGGCGTGAAGAACAAAGTTGTTTGTACAAGAAAGGGAAGGAAGAAAAGACTCTGCCTTAACAAACTTAAAAGTCATTTCTCCAACATGTATTATATCATTTAAAAGGAAAGTAGGAGACACACAAATAAGTTCAAAATTGTTAGTAACAGAACAACAGTAACAACAGTAGCAAACAAGTTCTGTCTGTAGAGGGAACAGAAGTTAGAGTCACAAGCAACAACAGAGCGCTGCCTCTGCAATGTTACTCATTAGCTGATGATCAGGGACATGCAGGAGTCATCAACTGCAACCCAGGTGTGATGAACACATCACAGTATATATATTTAATAGTTTAACAAGAGATGGCAAACAGTAAAAGACCATCCAACTCTCCACTGACACCAATAAGCTAAGTTAAGTCGAGCTAACCAATGTCTCTATGTACGTGTGTTTTATTGTTGCTGACATGACAACATTGTATTCAAAATTGCCAAACAGCAGCAAGAGCTTCTGGGAATGAGGACATGAAAATGTCTGGGTGATAAAAGACCAGAGTGGTTGAAATAAATGACTGAGGATTAAAAGGACATTGTCACAACCTTGGGCTCAACAGAAGAGATCAAGAGATTAAAATTCAGATCCAGGTAACATCAACCAACCCTAAAACTCTGTGGAAAACAACCTTCATCAAATTGGAGCAAAATAGCCAAAGCAGGGTTTGTTTATCTGTTCTTCTGCTTCATATCACATCACAAATAATCACATGACGCCAAGAGGTTTTTTGTTGATTTCAAATGTTGTTATTCCACTGCGGTCGCCTTGTTCTAGGCTGTCTCAATGTGCAGCTAAAAGTCAAGAGTTGGGGGGAATTCGCTTGTACAAACACAAACAAACTTGTCTCTCTCTGTGCTAGAGAGGAGCACACAGTTCATCAGTTTGTTGGGTACAACGCAGGACATTGTTGGTAAACACAACCACAACATATGCAATATGAAATGGCTGAGCCCATTGTGGCATCATATATAAGTAGTACGGAGCCCCCGAAGTACGGAGCCCCCGAAGTACGGAGCCCCCGAAGTACGGAGCCCCCGAAGTACGGAGCCCCCGAAGTACGGAGCCCCCGAAGTACGGAGCCCCCGAAGTACGGAGCCCCCGGAGTGACATGAGAGAAAAAAAGAAAAAA
The DNA here is from genome assembly GCF_963457635.1 of Microchirus variegatus. Lineage (NCBI taxonomy): Eukaryota > Metazoa > Chordata > Actinopteri > Pleuronectiformes > Soleidae > Microchirus > Microchirus variegatus. The sequence continues at coordinate 5,452,510 of NC_139807.1, read as the reverse complement.
ATAGGAAAAAAAAAAAAATATTGAAATCTCGAGTTTCCAAAAGAAATATATGAATAAATTTTTTCATATTTCTTTTGGAAACTCGATATCTCGACTTTGAAACTCGAGATTTCAAATATTTTTTTTTTTTCGTATTTTTTTTTTTTTTTCGCATGTCACTTCGGGGGCTCCGTAAACTAGTATGTTTGCATAAAACTAAATAAAAAAAACCAAGACTGATAGGATTTGATTCAGCTCCATGTTTTGCTCTTATGTGGCTCTTACTGCATTAACCAATATATGAGCGAGTTCGTTGTTGTCTTGTCTTCTTCTTTGGTAATTCTTGATGCAGCGCCGCCTCAGGCGAGGAGGGGAATACGTTATACCCCAGTCGTTCCGAGTCTAGCGGACTATTAGGTGTAAAAAAAAAACGAAAAGTCTTAACCCTCAAAAAGCCCTGTAAAGGTTTGAGGACCTGCTAAAATGTTCTGATACAATGATGGATTTAATCAAAGTTTGTCCTTTCAGCCTTATACAGACATGTACACACTACCATATATACAGAAGGTTTGTCTTTATTTAGGCCGGCTTCTGCAGATGCTCACCATTTCTCTTTGTCAGTCGCAGCTACACGCCCACTCATTCACACAAACACAGTGGGTCTATCAGATGGCGGGGCATGAATGATGATCTATTACGGCAACAGATATTGAATGAAGGTGTTATCTCATGAATCCCTGGGGTGGTTGTGTTTATAAGTCTCATAATACATGCCCCCCCCCCCTTCCCCTGCAGCAGCAGCATTATTAATAGACAATCTGGAGGAATATTAGTGGCATTCGATCAATGACAATGGCAAAGGCTGGAGAGATTTAGAATCTCATTTTATGGGTCTTTAGCTGAGACATTACCAGAACATAAATACAGAAATTCAAATGAAAGAAATGTATTACGTAGATTTATCAGATATAAACACTCACTAAATTGATTTGCGTCTTCTTGGTTCCTCTGTGTTTTTTTTTTTTTATCCATACATCAGAGCTATATTGACAGGGAACAGATGGCATTGTCAGTTTAAACTTTCAGGATATCCTTCAGAATGCAATGACTGTATTTAGAATTGAAACATTATACTATTTAGCTCCAAAGTCTGTCAATAAGTAAACAATACCAAACCCCAAAGAATATTACTGAGTAAAAGCAGTAAAAGCAGTACTCATTCAACATATTGCCTCTGCTTACTTGAAAGCTGAAGATGGAGACAGGAAAGGTGGCCTGAGGCGATCTTCCTCATTTTACACTGTTTTCCTCCAAGGCTAACAAGCACAGCCATCTGTGAGCTTGGTGAAGTCCATGTAGGGATAGCTAGTGTGTTTTTTAGTGTGTGCTGGGAGCCATAACTGATATAATAACCTGTGGAGAAAAGATGAGACAAATTTAGAGTGATTTCTGGGCAGGAAATGGGTTGTTATCCCCAACCTTGACCTCACCCCAATTAAAATATTACTCCTGAACTTAACCCATACCTCAGAAAATAGGGTTAGGACTAGGTTTTGGTCTCCATGAGGACTACTGGTTCTGACAAGGTCTGTGTTTATAACAGATGTATATATAAGGTCCTAATGTGGCAACAAATACAAGCACAAACACAAAATGAGTCTGGTTTCCATGACTTCAGAGGACCCATTGACTTACACTAACCTTAGCCATAGCTTAAAGGTCACATAGAGTGCTCTTGTTGCACATATATGTTAGTTATGGAGGTCTACTTACATACATTCACTTGTTTTTATGGTCAAAAACCTCCTAGTTGCTGTAAACGAGCCGATAGAAATCTGTCCTTTTTGAAGCACGCGCTATTTCAGACATAAATCTCGCCGGAGAAGACAGACTGCGTTGTGATTGGCCAGTACCCCGGAAGTGACATTCAGCACACCTGCTCTCAGAAGCGCAGCTCCCCCCTCTGGAACGGTGGATGAACTGCTCCTCATTATCAAAACATTGTTTTAACAGTGTTTAAAAATAGCTTCTTCACAACTCCCCGCCGCAGTCCCTTTTATGACTTTGACCCGGAGTCAGACTCAGAGTCAGAAGACACTGTCGCTCATGAAACACCTCCACAACGGACGTTATTCTTCTTCTGTGGTTCAATGTACGCAACCGGATGTGCCCGGACTAGTGCCCAGAGCAGGACAATTGGCTGTTCCGGAGAACCGATTTTTACGTAACTATACGAGGATTTTCAGAGATCTCGCTGAGCCCGAGATTACAATAAAATACAGCGTTCTCAGCAATGGCTGAACTGTTTGTTTCGAAAATTCCAGGCTTCATAAACAAGGTAATGACGCAGATACACACTAAAAAACAGCGTTAATTGGAACTAGTTCCGCTTTAATGTGTAAAAATTCACATTATGGTGACTTGCTTTTTCATGCCCATAATGAAGACAAGGCTCCATAATGTGACTGTGTAAACAGATTTAGGTCCTCGCAACATGAGCAATACCTGGAACACACACACACATTAAATAATGCATGGGGTGTTATTGCAGTGGCCGGTGTTTTAAATGAGCTTTGTGAAGCGGGAATGTACGGCCAGCGATTCACATTCGAACATTTAAGACTTCTGTGCTGGTGAAGCTGCTTGCTGGAGATTTAAAAAAGGAAATAAGATAAAGTCAGGCGATCAGCAGAAAATGTCTCTTCTTACTTTAAGAGAAGACACAAAGTACTAGTCCCACTGGCCAAAAGAGTTAAAATGAGAAGAAATTAATTTGTCTCACGGTGTGACCCTGTAAAGGAGCACTTATGCTGGATGTGTCAGGGAAGGTGTAGCAAATTAGATAACTGAATAAGAATGGACATATTCTCATTTTCTATTTCCAACTTTGCCACCTAATATTAAGATGTCACTGACTCACACTAATGAGATTAGCTAAACTACCATTGTTCCTTTTGACACAGAGGTGCTTCATAAATACACTTTAAAATCGTGCACAAAAAAACGTGCCCTGAAATCAGAATCAGAGTTATTATCGATTGATCTTTTGGGGTAAAATTGGAATCGTTTCTATTGCTCCCACCAGGAAAATATAAACAAACATAGAGACTTAGTCTGAATTGAAATATTAACTAAAAGAAAAATACTCAAGTTGTACTACAATCTGTACTGAAATAACCTGAATTCAAATTTTGAAATATGCTGGATACAGTACATACAACAGCAGAATAATGGGGCCTAAAGTTGCTTTTTAAGAAGAACATAAATTGAAAGGTAACATAAATAGAGAAAGAAAATAGTAATAGTTCAGCTGATACAGTTTATATATATGCAAAAATAATATTTTTTTGCCTTTATTTTGGCTACCTGCCCTGTGCAACTTGATTTTTCAACACCCAGTGTCACTCAACTCGAAACAGTCTGTATTGAGTGCAGCATTTATTCAATCTGCGCATCCATCCATCTCCCTGTGCATTTATCCATCTGTCAAATGTTCCCAAGTGAATGTGCAAGGCCGGAGAATTGTAGTTCTGAGTGATAGATATCAGCCATTTCAATTCCATTAGAGTAAAGGTTAACAGCTCATCATTCTTCTCCCACCTGAGGTGAAGGAGTGCCAGGGAGCAGGGGGGTGGCCGTGGCTGCTGCTCTTGATGGCAGTGGGGCTGACAACACAATTGTAGTCTCACTAGATTCAATATTGTCTAAGTGACGAAGAGAGAAAGCTGTTATCGCCTGACCTTTAACGCAACCAAGGTTAAACCAAATGATCACAGAACTTGACAGGCCTTGACTGAGGGCGAAGCAGTGAGATATTGGAAAAAACACAACACACAATATGATATGCGGCAAAGATGGGTTGTAAGATAAGAAGAGAAAGAAAAGATAAGATAAGGTCATTATTAGTCCCACAACGGGAACATTTACAGCAGGGGTGTCAAACTTCTTTTTTTTAATTAGGGCGATATATGTTTGATAATGTGAAAATTCTACAGGTCCCAATGGTTCCTTCAGACCCTTTTTTAACAGTAAAATGTACATACAAATGTTCTGATTTATAGTAACTAGTGCAGTGCCCGTAGGAAGTATGTATTCCTATAGTGGGAGCTGAAGAAGACTTTTTGGTTATGGTAATGCAGGATAAGGAACCTAAAGGCTAACATAATTCAAACACTGTGCAACCTCATTAGGCACAAAGCAAATGTTTTCATTTTCGATTAGCATTAGCGTAGCTAGCTGTTTTGTGACTGTCAGCCACTGGCACATTTGCGTTGTGCCTAATGAGGTTGCACAGTGTATTATGTTAGCCCTACGCAAACGCTAGTTGTAGCCTCGCTAGCTTACCTTTGGAAACATGTTTGCCAAGTTAGCAGCAAAGGAGTAGTATGCTAATGCAAATTAAACATGTGCTCACGTATTGGTGAACGGACACCTCGTCGTTTCAGTATAACACCATGCTCTGTGGTGAACCGCGTGAAAATGTCTGAAAATGTGGGAGTGAGGACAGCCTCCTCACTCCCACCTCCCCGCTCCAGACAGCACAGCTGCTGCTGATGAGCCACTGCCTGCCTGGTGTAACGTGATAAATCTGTGAAAATTTAAATTCCTCCAAAAAATTGGAAAATCAAGGATGCACACCATCGGGCCATGCTCAACCCATATCCAAAGTCTTAGGGCGATCTGACTAACAGTCAGCGAGATATGCCACAGACGCACAGAAAGACACACAGACGCAACTTGCTTTATAGATAGATGGATAGATTGCATTTTATTGTTCCGGTGTAACCAAATCTAAGCCACGCAGGAGTGAACAAATTAAATAATTCTGCCTTTTTTTTTCACATCGGGAGTCAGATAACATACTAGGCGGTGAATGTATGTTTCCGTCTGCAGCTAGCAGTCTGTCACAGCTTGGCCTAACCCTCTGTTCCAGTCCATCCCTGGTCATAAATAAGACATTAAAAAACCGAAGCTGCGACTTTGGACGTTCCCGATTTATAGTGTTACATTAGAAAAGAATATGCAGAATATAAACCAGTAAGCACAACTATTGTAACACATAATCTCCTCTCAGACCTATACAATGACATTTTCTTACAATGCTCTTGTATGAATAAAATGGAAACGTAAGTTATATAGTCAGATTTACGATTAATGCCCGAGTGCAGCCCGTGTGAGAATACAGCAGGAAAAGCTGATAATAATTACGATTATAATTCAGTGTAAGTGAGTCTCCTGTCTCCTTCATGTTGACCCCATATATCAACTCTCACCTGGATCTCCCATTCATCATAAGTGAATGGCATGAGTTTATGTTTATGTTACGGAAAACAGCTCACATGAGAACTGGGATAATTTCTTAAGAAAAATGATACATCAGTCATGAATCATGTAACATGACATTTAATGTGGTCTTCTCCTGCGTCAAGGCTTGACGTGTTGTGCATTCAAAGATGGTCGTCTACATACTGTATAACTATGTAATGAGCGATTATTTCACTTACTGTTGCTTCGGGTATTTCAAACCAGCCACTCTCCTCTCTGACTTCTAAAATCAACAAGGGTTTTTTTTTGTTTATTTTTCCTTTTCAGACCATTTTTCTGTAAACCCCCAGAAATTGTTGTGCAGGAAAATTCCAGTCGATCAACAGTTTCTGAAAGACTCAGACTGGCATCAACAAACACGCCACCTTCAAAGTCACTTCATTGATCTTTCTGGGTTTGAACCTGAGCAGGTAATCTTGAGCATTTCTACATGCCTATGTGCACTGAGCTGCTTTGATTATCTGATTAGATTTTGATGGTGGCAGGCTGCCTAATAAAGTTACTGGTGTGTGTGTGTGTGTGTGTGTGGGTTCACATCATGCTTTAAAATATATATGAAAATAATATATGAACAATTTACGTATGAGGCAAGATAAATCTACTGAAGCGGCGACTATGGCTTCTTCTTGAGACGGCAATAACATCACACTGACATACAGATTTCTATATGACCGTATATCATCTCGATGGAAATAAAGAATGACATGAAACAATGTGCTTGAATCCTTTTTAAATTGCAAGAATAATCCTGTTTTGCCGTCCTTAGCATGACAATGAAATCCCTCCTGCCGGAGAGAGGTTGATCCTTTGGTGACGTTGATCCACAGCGTGAAGGAAATGACTGAGTGAACACGGATAAATATTAGCTGATCTAATCGCGGAATGATTGGACTTTTCATGGCTGATGTGAGCGGCCAAGTCTGCACAGGAGGGGTCTGGCAAGCTGACGGATACTATACAATCTGGGTTCTGATGTTATCTCACACAGGAAAGATGGATTAAACTTGACTTTAATTTTGTTCAACACGGCTGAGTGCTTGGGTAAAGTATGGGATTTGAGGTTGGACGTGTGTTGTCATTTGTATTAACGAGTGCATCAAAGTTGGTCTTTCTTGTGGTTTTATCTGTTTTGATGAGGCACTGATTAGGCATTAAAGACAGTGTTATGTTGTAATGTTGAAGTTGATCAGTGGAGGTCGTAAAATCCTCTGGTTTGTGGCGTCGGGGCAAACCAGAGCAACCGCTGGAGTGTGTGCATTCCCACTGGACGTTTAGGGCCAATTCCAATTCCTATCTTAACCCTCAATCTTAACCCTCAAGCTCAACCCTTAATAAACTGGCCCTCAAAACCAAGTGTTGAGGGTTATTGTGTCACTTAGAAATGGGACACCCCTTAAATGCAGATACGTCTTCAGACTGTAGGGGGGCAGAATAATGCGAAAGCTGCATCCAGTCTGTCAACTCCAAAAAGGAAGAAGAAGAACACATTAACAGTTAGTTAGTTATAAGATGATACTCATACAAAAACCACAACCACGGCTTATTGAAAAGTAAACGATCGCAAACGATCGCTTGTCCGCACCGGCCGGCTATTGACAAAAAAAAACGTTAAATAAAAATAAATGTTACGCAACAATGACGTCAGTAATCCATAATATGGGCCTAAACTAAGATAATACAATGGTTTTCATCATTTTTTATATCTCTATTAACAAAGTAAATACTTGCCATCTTTGTTATGTCAAAACACGCAATGCATTCTGGGTAGCCCTTGCTCCCAAGGGTGGTCTCGGAAAATCTCAATATTGAGGGCGATACAGCCCTAAAACTCGCCCCTAAACTTAATTTTTCTGAGAATCGGGACAGCACTTGCACTAGAGGGAGCAAGCATTTTTGAGATTGAGGGTTAAGATTCAGGGTTAAGCAAGGAATTGGAATTCACCCTTAGTCTTTACATCAAACAAATGAAACAACCTATCTTTTGTTGACCTTTGTTGGATGAAGTTTTTGCATAATGGAAAAATATGGGAATGCAGTATCTGAGAAGCAGGTCGAGTAGTCTTGAATTCATGTTATCAATGATAGCCATTAGCTCCCACCCCTTCGTTTTACCTTGTTGCTGTTCCGTGTCAATGTAGCCTATGACCAAACCTCTTCAGAACATTTATTTGAATAATAACATTATATAAAAAATACAATCCTCCTTTTAGCTTTCTGAAAAGCAAAGTGACATTTACTGACTGACACCTAGAACACAGCGGCTCCAGCAGTTTTTCCAACAGAGGTGAAATATAGGGCTCATTCATGTTCACTCTTAGCCGCTGAAATTGATTCCCATGGCTGTAAAGATGTGGCCTAAATCATACAACTTTCCATCAATCGTTCCCTAAATAGGAAAAATGTAGTGTATTTTTTTCATTCGGTGCTCAAAAGGTTGGACATGAAATTTTTTAAATTATAGGCCCAAGTGGCGCCATTATCCAATCCTGTAGCTTTAGTGCCGGAGAGCCTGGAGCAAAGTTATGGTAAAACACATCAAAGGTACTTTATGGCTTTGTCCTCATCGCGTCACTGCTGGCTGCAGAACACGGCCCGGTATTCCTTTGTGCCCTGACCTTGTCGATGATGATGACATTAAAGCGGAAACACACACACACACACACACACACACACACACACACACACACACACACACACACACACACACACACACACACACACACACACACACACACACATATATACTCTAGGACAGCACCAAGGTGATAGTTTGGCTGTCTTAACTTTGCAGTCAGCTAAAACATGATGCGGTTCATTTTGCAGTTCGGCATTAAATTAAAATTTCTGACACATCGGCTGATGAGCGATGAAGGCGAAATAAAAGAACAACAAGGTAACTGTCTGATGTTTGGCAGACGTCCCTGATTCATTACGTGCAGCGTTACGTAATGCTTGACTTTGAAAAGGTGTGAGGAGTGTTTTGGTTCAGAGCAAAGAAGACAGGAACATTGTTAATGGGTTTTTTTTTTTATCTCGACGATTAGACGCTTAAAAGAAAAAAAAAGAAGAGCTGATGACCATCAAAGACGCTTAAGTCTCTTCGCAGCACGTTTTTTTCAAACGATAACGCACTTTGTTCAACACAAATGGACGACCTGTGTTTGACCTCATTAGATAAAAGAGTTTTTTACTTTTTATATATAAGTTGATAGAGAAGGAGAAGAGGGAGGAGAGGAAGACATGGAACTATCTGATGAGATCAGGACCACATGTGGTGTTTTATTTACATTTTACATTATTTACAGATTTACGTTATTTTACAACAAATGAACAGGTGAGATGACGGTTCGAGCTCCTGAAGTAACCCCCATGTGTTGTTGCATTCATTTGACCCAGGAGTGAATGCTAATTAAAAGAGAGGAATCCCCTGTAGCATTTAAAAAAAAAAAAAATACTTGCACATTGATTTTCCACCAACTCATCATCAACAAAAACAAATATGGCCAGAAATGTCCTAAAAATGTCAGAGAAACAGACTCATGTGCATAGGATGAGAAAGAGAGAGGGAGAGAGAGATACTGAGATTTGTTTATGCTGTTTCTGTTAAAGGTCAATGAGGAGGAAGCTGCACAAAAGGTAGCTGGGGGTCCTGCTTCCTGTGATAGCTAACGTATGTAACCTGCTGCCCTCTATCGCCATCTCTCTCTCTCACACACACACACACACTTTGCACACCACTATTGCTTGCTACATAACAAATACCTTGGGAAATAGAACAATAACTCACATAATCCACACTTTTTGTCCACACCGTCCGTTTTTCACACACACTTTCTAAGGCCACATGTGTAATGTTGTAATGTTGAAGTTGATCAGTGGAGGTCGTAAAATCCTCTCGTTTGCGGCGTCGAGGCAAACCGGAGCAACCGCTGGAGTGCGTGCGTTCCCACTGGACGTTTAGGGCCAATTCCAATTCCTATCTTAACCCTCAATCTTAACCCTCAAGCTCAACCCTTAATCTTAACTGGCCCTCAAAACCAAGTGTTGAGGGTTATTTTGTCACTTAGAAATGGGACACCCCTTAAATGCAGATACGTCTTCAGACTGTGGGGGGCAGAATAACGCGAAAGCTGCGTCCAGTCTGTCAACTCCAAAAAGGAAGAAGAAGAACACATTTACAGTTAGTTAGTTATAAGATGATACTCATACAAAAACCACAACCACGGACATATTCAGCTGACAGTTACCACACACCATGGCTTATTGAAAAGTAAACGATCGCAAACGATCGCTTGTCCGCACCGGCCGGCTAAAAAAAACGTAAAATAAAAATAAATGTTACGCAACAATGACGTAAGTAATCCATAATTTGGGCCTAAACTAAGATAATAGTTTAACGTGGCATCGACTTACAATTAATTTCCCTCAACATTTACCCAAACCCTGCCCACTCCTACCATAGATCTTACCCTATGGCCTTGACCACTCACATGCACACTGTGAAACGTGCATTCCCGCATGCGTCTCTACACCTGAATCCCCGCGTTGCCTCCTGCGTAGTGGAGCTTTAACGCGTCGCACCGCCGCTTTGAAGGACTCCCGGTGATTTCATTTCCAGTGTAAAACCCAACCAAGTTAGCCAATAGCGCTGTTCACTTTTGGCTGAAACTCATTCCAACTTTTCTGCTGTAATGATGTAGATATAAATCGTTTTCTTTTTGAAAAAATATCTGGAGATTGTTGTTTGTTTGATTGGTTCCAAAGGACAATTTTTGACATTTTCTGTGGAGAGTAACAGAAACTCATTTCACACACACACACACACACATATATATATATATATATAAAAGTGCCACCCTTTCATGTCAGGAGTAAATTGGCTTCCTGTGGAGAATAACTTTTTGGCCCAATCTCAATAAGAGGAGATTCATTTGAAGGAGGAAAAAAAACAGGTGAGCAAGAAGGAAACGGTGGCAGAAAATGTCCAAGCCCATAATGTGTGAAGTGGCTGTTGTAGAAGATGGTGAAGAGGGTTAAAGTGAGAGACTGTCCCACATTATATCCTGACACGGCAGTGAGGGAACGCTTATTTTCCAAAGTGCTTTACGAGAAACATGTGCACTTACACTTTTAGTGTGAGAGGCCAAAGAAAAGGAGAAGAAAGAGTTCTGCGTGTGCTGCATTTGAATCCCTGCTCCGTGACTTTACAGAAAACTTCTCGTCAATATCTTCACTGCTTATACTTCATGTGTATGTCATATTAAATATGAGAAAAATATGAGAACAGAGACAAGAGTTCATATCACTCCTCTTCTGGCCTCTTTACACTGGCTATACCTGTCTATTTTAGGATTCATTTTAAGTTATTATTACTATGCTTTTAAATGTCTCAGTGACCTGGCACCTGCGTACCAGGCACACACTTACTTTTCTTGCTTTTGGATCGTGATCATTTTCTGATTTGTGGTGATTTTAATACACGATAGTAATATTTAATATAGAGCCTTTTCTGTGAGAGCCGCCCAGACCCTTGAGCAATCCAGAGAAAAAAAAACCAAAAAAAAAACTTCTTCTTAAGACGTATCTCTTCTCGCTGGCTTTTCACACTGGTTAGGTAAGACACCTTGGGCTCGCTGTGCAGTCATGGACTGTTTGTAATTTACTTTTCAATTGTTCAGATTTCATCCTCTGCTGATTGTTCGCTCCCTCTTCCTCATACACTCCTGCTCCTGCCTCTATATCCAATCACTCCTTCTCTCTCCTCCTCTCTCGTCCCCCACCTCTTTTCTGTATTTCCTTGTGCCATTTTTTTTACCTTTTTGGTTTTATTGTGGAGACTTGCGGTTGCCTATTTCCCATGCCATGTTCCAGTCTTTCTCTTGTTCTCCCTTTCCTGTGATTGTATTTGTTATTTGAACATATTTGTTTCTAATATTCAACTTCTAGTGTTCTTTGTACCCTTTTACTGATCACTAGCACATCTCTATACATATTTAATATCTTTGTTGGCCAAAAATGCACAGAGATAAATAGAAATAATACTTTATTTGTCGTTTGTATTCACACGGATGTCATGCCAGGGAATGGGTGTTGTTATCACAGAGGCAAAGGTCCCTTTAGGTGAGAAGAAAATAAGAAAATTGTTCACTCCCGATTTCACTCCACCATTGCTCTGTTGCTTAAAAATAACACTGGCTGTGTAATGTGGCTGTGCTTTCTTTTACATTTGTTCTTTCAGCATCATCTGTACTGACCCGTCAAAGACAATAAATTATACCTACAAATACACTTTTAACAATAGAGGCTATCACATGATAACAAAAAAAAAAGAACACCCTCATATTAATGATCTGTAAAGGACTTTCAAGGATATGGCTGCCATCAATCCGCGTTCACGGACAGGTAATATGCTCGTTTATATCAAATGTTTACGACTGCGGCACAACACGTGCAGTTCGGTGGCTCGTCTGTGATCTCACCACTCCCAAGACACAGTGCGATTACGTGGAGCTAATGGAGAGCGGTGAACACATACATTAACCGCCCTGTTGGAGCTCGCAGGCGTATGTTGGGATAGTGGTTTACCAACACTTCTAAGGGGAAGCAGGGCCAGTGCCAGCAAAGGGAGAGATGATACATCTTTTTTTTTGGCTCAAATTATGTGTCCGCATTGTAAGGGTTTGGTATAGGATTTGAGAGGAGCTGCTCTGTTAAAGATCCAGTGTGTGTAATGTATGGGTTCTATCAACAGAACTTGAGTATAATATGTATAACCATGCTTCCATTAATGCATTATTACCTTAAAAGTGTTTTGTTCCCATACGAGTCCCTTACATTACATCAGATAATGTCCAAAGTCCGGCCCGCGGGCCATTCACAGCCCTCGGTCAGGGCTCGAACCCAGGTCTTCTTGTTGCAAAGGCAAGAGTGCTAAACCACTACACCAACCGTGTGGTCCAAAATGATAATTGTCACAATGAAAATGTAATTATTATAAAACAGTGCATTTGTATGTAACTTTTACTGTTTAAAAAAAAGGTCTGAAGGGACCATTGGCCCCCGGAAATCTTCACATTATCAAATTGGACACCCCTACATCACGAGGAGAGTAGGCCATGCTGGTCTGCTGTGCTCATACGGTAGCCCAGAATGGACAAATCAAACACTAGCTATGTTTACAATTGGTATTTACAATTCCATCGTTTACACGGATGCAAAATTAAACGATTCGATTAAATGATTGGGGTGTGAATTAGACATGCATCAGGTGTTCACTTGACATATTTATATGACACACTTATTTTTGACATATTTAGGCAGAAGAAGTTTCACTTTACATCAAAGGATGCACTTTTCTTTTTTTTTTTTGCACCACATTTTTTATGATGATTGTGATGCTTATTATTATTACATGAATAGTACAGCAGATGTGGAGGGATTACAAAAAAGATCCAGGCATAAGAATGTGTTGAGCTTTGATGAGGCAGCCATCACCTTTATGGCCTGGCATATATAATGCAGCTGCAATGTTTTATGTATTCACAAAGGCCATTTCTCCAATTACACATTCATAGGCATCACAGCAAACGCATGCCTCCCGATACACAAACACTCAAACACCCAAATAAACCTCCTTTTTAATTCTTCTTCTCCCGCCCTTTCATTCATTCCTGGGGAAATATAAGGTAATAAGAGGCATTAAAGGTTTGATTAAGGAAGAAAAGACACTTCTTCACGGTGATCACAGAGTATCTGGCTGAGCAGTGTTTCCCCAGAGCTCAAATGTGAGGATGAGGACAGAGACAAGTCATAGATAATACACACTACTGCAGCAGCGATTAATAAAACATGTGTCAGGACGGGTCAGTTTACAGAGTTCCTGTGAGGCTTATATCTGTCACGGCACCAGCGCTCACTCACAGGGTTTCGGGGGGGGGGGGGGACGGCCATCAGCTTGTGCAACGGAGGATCTTTCTTTGCAACTGTAGAGTCCTGGTAGAGAGGAGGGGGCGTCTGGATTTAATGTGGGGGTAATATCTGTATCGTCAACCAGGTCAAAAACCCACAGACATGGACACAACAGTACAGTTAAAGAAAAAAAAAAAGTTCCTATTCTCCAACTTGTATTCAGTCACATAATAACTTATTCTTTGAACACATTCATGTTTCAGTTCCACATGAACACAGAGCAACACTTCTGACAGGAGCGGTGACATACAAGCAGTTTATAAATAACTGAATATGTCAACGACACATGAATAAATCATCTCAGGAAAAAAAAAAATATGAATATTAAAACTTGTGTTTTTCCTCACCCTCCCTCTCTCTCTCTCTCTCTCGTGGTGTGGGCCTTTCCTTCATGAAGTGCATCAGTGTTTCCTGCTTCCTCCCCTAAGTCTTTGAACAGTAACCTGCCACATCGCACACGTAAGGAGTTAAAGGTCACATAGAGTGGTCCTGTTGCACATATATGTGAGTTATGGAGGTCTACTTACATACATTAACTTGTTTTTATGGTCAAAAACTTCCTAGTTGCTGTAAACGAGCCGATAGAAACTTATTTTCTGACTCTGTTTCCCAGCCCCGATATTTCAGACTCAACTCTCACCCCGGCTTCCCAACTCTCTTGTGATTGGCCAATACCCGGAAGTGACATATTCAGCACACCCGCTCTCAGAAGCGCAGCTCCCCCCTCTGGTACGGTGGATGCACTGCTACTCATTATCAAAACATTGTTTTAACAATGTTTAAAAATAGCTTCTTCACGACTCCCAGCCGCAGTCCCTTTTACGACTTTGACCCGGAGTCAGACCCAGAGTCAGAAGACACTGTCGCTCCTGAAACACCTCCACAACGGATGTTATTCTTCTTCTGCGGTTCAATGTACGCAACCAGATGTGCCAGGACTAGTGCCCGGAGCAGGACGATCTGCTGTTCCGGAGTTTACGTAACCGGATCGTGTTTTTTCAGAGATCTCGCTGAGCCCGAGATCACAATAAAACACAGCGTTCTCAGCAATGGCTGAACTGTTTGTTTAGAACCTTCAGGGTCTTCTTAAACAAGGTAATGACGCAGATACACACTAAAAAACAGCGTTAATTGGAACTTCCAGTCTAGGTTCGCTTTAAGATTGCACGCTCACACAGTTTTGTCTCCATGACATTTGAGCACATTAAATCCACTCCAAGTTAATTGTCATGAGACGTATCACTTCACAGTAATCTCAACCTAAACTTAATGGTCAACATGATGGAGACAAAAAAGTTAAACTGCCTTAAATGTGACTTTGTTATGTACCCGCAATAAATACATGCATCTCAAAAGAAGTTTTTCTGGAGGAGTCATCAGAAAGAGGACAGAGGAATCTACTTGCGTGGATTGCCCTTGCAGCAGAGGGATGAATGGACAAAAAGTAATAGGTGACATGATGCTGCAGAACTAAGCACCATAAAGATGCAGAAGTGTGATACTGGAGCTTCACCTGCCTGTCTCGCCTCCCGCCTCCTGTTGCTCACCGCGACATCTGTCTTTCAGCGCGGTGACGGAGGGGGGGAGGGGGGGGGGGGGGAGCAGACAGATGAGAATGAAAACACAGAGATTGCCAGAGGTGGAGGAGAGGAGGAGAGATAAGATGGAGGTGGAGAGATAAGTGATGTAGAAGTGAAGCAGAACAAGAGAAACAGAGCCATAAAATCTGATCCAATTATTACAACAGTATGTACCCAGAATGCATTTTTCCATCCAAACGGCATCGCTTTATTGGTCTGGCCTCTTCACAGATGATGCTTATTGGATTTTTATTAGAGGCAGAAAAAAAAAAACAACAAAAAAAACAATAGCCAGCTGCTGAATAGCAACACTAGTATACAAGAAGCTTTATCATGTCTCAGTATAATACTGGGTTTCTTATTTGTTGGGTTTTATTTAGAATATGCAAGTCTAGTATGTGGCTGACCTTTTAAGAGCCTGTGCTCTTAACAAAATAAGCTGTATAATATTATGTAGTTGACCTCACAATGCATTTTTTATACCCAGGGTCACATATCCAGTCTTAATACATGTGTTTGAATGTAAATATTTAAATACAAATCAGTGGTTGCCTTCAAATTCAACAGCACACGACACATATGGTGTGGAAGGCTGTGAATGGGTCACCAGTGTGGGCTGAATCTGTTTTTAATGTGCACGCAAGTGAAATAGTATGAGCACTTGTTGTTAGTATTTCCAGGCGATTCATACTGCATTAAAAGCATATAATGCAATGACTGGATGTTGTGTAATCACTATAAAATCTGGATCTCATAATAATTTATTTTATAAAGAGTTTAAAATAAGAAGTTAACCCTTAGAAGACATAACATTTTGGCTGCTTTTTTCCCACTACTATGTTTAAACATACAGTATATGCAGATGCTATTTCATTTTCACAAACTATATAAACAAACCTGGGCAAAAAGTACTCAAAATGTTTAAACTCGGATTGAAGCTGTGAAATTTGGAAATATGTCACAGTTCAAAGTTCACTTGGCTAGTTTTTATGAACAAAAAGAAAATTAAAAAACGGTCCATTTTGTGACTTCTGCACAATTATTGCTACTTCAAATCAGGGCTAAAATTTAAAAAAAGACACATTTTTTAATGCCTGAATATGTGACCTATAAACACACACTCCCAGGGTGTCCATATATTATTCCCACAGCATATTACCATAGGTGCACCACTGGGCATGGTGCACTAAGGGTTAAAGATCAATCTCAAGGTCAACCTTCAGGCCAAGTCAGAGAAGAGTGACTCACCATCACTGACAGTTCATACTGAAGGGCGATGTCTTACATCCTGAATGGACATGAGCAGTGTGTCATGTAATTAACACCAGGTTCGTTTGTGTATTTTTTTTTCTTCCCCACATTTGTGAAAATCTGACTCTGTGTCTGGTTCACTGTCACTTTCTGTACACACACAGACAAAAGTGGCTCGATCCAACATAACAAAAAAACGAAATGGTGGGATCAGACAAGAAGATTTCTCCGAGGTCACCTTTGTGTTTCCTGCTGCTTCAAGCACGCTGACCTCAGGTCAGCATGCTGCCTTCAACAAACATATTCGACTGGTCAGGGTTCAATTACAGTGCACAGGCTTTCTTTGCTCTGGAAAATCCTATCAGACTCGACGGTGCAAGTATGAGAGGGAATCAACTCTCTTTGTTTTGTTTTGTTTTGTCCAAAACTGAAATCTCTAATCAAGGGCAAATTACGTTTGTATGCGGATTAAGAACTAATCTGATTAGGAGCATAGTCATATCACATCACTGAAGCCCAAAGACATGTTGTGGACAAACTTTTTCTATTCATTAATCCAATAACAATGAACACAAGGTCAGTGTGATAACCACAAAGCAGATAACAAAAGACAAATAATATGTGATAAACTGGATATAAATCTTAAATAGAATGTATACATTAATGCGTAATGTACAGCAGTTAAACTGTGGTTCATAACTCTTAAATATAAATGTTGGTGAGACTTAAATCACACAATGCTGATGAGGTATATCACTCTACGCGACTCTGTCTGTTTTTCTCAGTGTCGCAGTGTTTTGCTCTCATGTCAAGAGAAAGAAATGCCCACAAAAGTCAATTCTACTGCTCTAGAAATGCGTCTTTCAGTAGTTTGTTGATATAAAAGGATATAAACGGTAGCATTCAGGCATATAAATAATATAAAACAGTGTCACTTATACAACAACATATTAAGAAAAAGTTTTGGGTGCAAATGATTGGTATTTTTTTATCTGTTTTGCTGCTTGTGAAGCTCAGCGGCGCCTTATTGGCACACTATCTTCAGCCGAGCTTTCCCACGAAAAAACAACAACAAATCAGGGATATGAACCATCAATCACGCTGTCATGTGCATCCGAGTCCGTCAGATTCAGCAACAATCAGCAAACACACACTGTCACTGCCGAAATCCACCACGGATGACAAAAGAAATACAAATTTTCCACAAAAGACAGGGCTACGGCAAAGTTCTGACAAGTGTCAGTAACCCAGGACCGAAATCCCACATTGTCGCGGTAGCACTTTACAAACCAGCCAGCTGGAAAACAACATGAAATGATGTCAAATACAAACTATGCAGTGAAACATAATAAAGTCACTTTGCAAAAAATTGATTTTTCCGTCTTTTCCTCTGGCTTCCAGAGGCCTCACGGTCTCATTGGCCTTTTCCAAAGTTGACGAAAGTTTATTTATTGTTTTGCTATATATTCAGAAAAAGCGGAGCATGAGTCAGTGAGGCCGCCACTTCGGATATTACAAACCATAAATCCTAAACATATCGTCCTCCCAAGAATGAACTTTTCATACTCTCCCACCACAAGGTTTTACATTTGTAAAGTAGAAAAGCACTCGGAGAGTGTAGACCTCCACCAGTGCAGCTCAGTGCCTACAAAATACACCGTGTTGTAACCAGGCCAAAATGTAATAACTTGGGGCCAATTCCAATTCCTATCTTAACCCTCAATCTTAACCCTCAAGCTCAACCCTTAATCTTAACTGGCCCTCAAAACCAAGTGTTGAGGGTTATTTTGTCACTTAGAAATGGGACACCCTTAAACGCAGATACGTCTTCAGACTGTAGGGGGCAGAAAAACGCGAAAGCTGCGTCCAGTCTGTCAACTCCAAAAAAAAAGAAGAAGAAGAACACATTTATGTCACGATTATTTATTACGATCCGTTTGTCAGTCAAGTTATTAGGTTGTCAGTTAGTTATAAGATGATACTCATACAAATACCACAACCACGGACATATTCAGCTGACAGTTACCACACACCACGGCTTATTGAAAAGTAAACCATAGCGAACGATCGCTTGTCCGCACCGGCCGGCTATTGACAAAAGATCGAAAAATAAAAATAAATGTTACGCAACAATGACGTCGGTAATCCATAATATGGGCCTAAACTAAGATAATACAATGGTTTTCATAGTTTTTATATCTCTATTAACAAAGAAAATACTTAATTTGTATCGCACTCGCTTCGCTGCTTTCGACGGCATCTTTCTTATGTGAAAACACGCAATGCATTCTGGGTAGCCCTTGCTCCCAAGGGTGGTGTCGGAAAATCTCAATATTGAGGGCGATACAGCCCTTAAACTCGCCCCTCAACTTAATTTTTCTGAGAATCGGGACAGCACTTGCACTAGAGGGAGCGCGCATTTTTGAGATTGAGGGTTAAGCAAGGAATTGGAATTCACCCTTGTTCCTGGTCCCATTGCGGACATTTCCTGAAAATTTCATCCAAATCCGTCCGTGACTTTTCGAGTTAGGTTGGTCACTAACACACAGACAGACAAACAAACATATACCTCCTTGGCGGAGGTCAACTAAAGTTAAAATATCTCAACAAACGGATCATTATACAAACACGACGTCCTCTATGTACATGTGAATTACATGTGTACATCTACATCTACTGCAGCTGCAGGAACAGCAGACTGCATTAGCTGCATCTTCCTCCAGCAGGTTTTCATTTGCTTCCCCCAGCTCATAAGAGTCATGTCAACAGTGATTCGCAAGTGCAGAAATCATCTTTTATATTTCATCACTAACTGTGCTGTGACTCAGGCTTCGACTATAGTCGGTGTAAAGGTTGCGTGAAGTGAGAAACCCCTGTGAGACCAGGAGATCATGAAAAAAACAAAAAAACATCAAGAGAAAGCGTACAGTTGTCGTCCACCCACACAAGACCGTGAGTCTCAATGTCTGTTTATCTCTGATCTTCTTCTCTCTCGCACACTCTTTGACTCTGCCTTTTTTTTTTTTTTAAATCATTTTTTTTTCCTGTTTACTCCTCCATTACAGCAAGCATTTGCACATACACTATGCCCTCATCTTGAGGCTGTTTTTTTTTTTTTTTACAGAGATGTTTATTAAGTGTAACTGCATTTTTGCCTGCCTGAATAAAAAAAGGCAGAGGAATTTTCGAAAAATTAATAAAAAAATAAGAATTTCATCATAAAAAACCTCCTGGAAATCATTGTTTTATTCCCTTCTTTCTAATGACATAACCTCCGATTCCCCCCCCCCATCAGTAGAGTCAGAGATTGGCCACAGCCAGGGGACAAAATCACGAGCTGTGAGGCCTGCTAAGTATTATGGATACTGTTTTTTAATGAGCAGACAGACCCAAACCTCCTCGAAGTGAGCCTTTCTCTCCCCTGTGTCCCATCTGCATCTCCATGTCCCTTCAAATCTCAAACAGATTTCTCAAAAATCCCATCAATTTCATATCAACCATACATCATAATTCTTCATGGGCATTTTTTTATACTGCATGTAATATGTAGAGACATGGTTCTATTCACGTATACAGTATTTATTAAAAGACAGCCATCTGTACAAGTATGACGTACATTTTGTCCCCTCCAGCTGACAGCAAACCCCCCGACCTCTGACCTCTGACCTCTGACCTCCCAGAGGAGCAGAACAAAGTAGCTTTAAAACTAAAAACAGTACTTCCCCATGCTTTTGTACTACACCTCAACAGAAAATTGTACTTAGAACGAATCCCTTTTAATGTTGTTGGTGTCTAATTTAAGGCCAAGTTAAAAGACAAAATATGCAAGCTTGAAAAAAAAAAAACCTGGTCTATTACCTTATTCTAAAAACATCGCTAATTACAGTGGTGGATTGCATGAAAAACAAAACATTAGGAAAAGTGTTTACAGGCATGAAATCCAATTGAGAATTGTAACTAAGCATATTGTTTAACACGTTCTTTTTAAACAACACTACGGGAAAGTAATAACTTATTCGCCGAGAGTTTAATTCTCTTCTCATTTGAGTTAAAGTCTGTTGTGACTTTCAAGCGCGACTAGCATCCAGCTCCGGTATTTATACAAAGTGATTTCGTTTCGCTCAGTGTTTTATACAGGATTTGTTGACTGTAGAGAGATTATGGATAAAAAATAACATTTCCTCCTCAATTCCAGTTTGCATGCGTCTGCTTGGCTCTTCCCTGGTGACAAAACTGACAAGACACTGATGTTTATTCCACTGATTCGAGTTCAAGTGATGAGCAGTTTGTGTGCATTCAACAAAATAAATATAATGCTATTTTGGTTTTATGAGGCTGTCTGATGTACATTATAATCTTTATATTTCCATTCTTTGGCATTCTTAGTGTTTACCTGGTGTCTGCTACTGCATTGTAATTCCTTTATAACTTCATAATTCCCCACTGACTGACATTTTGAGTATTTTTTGTAGCTTTGACATTGATTGAGAAGTAATAAATAAAGTTAGAACAACTTTTCTGTTTCATTGCACTGACATCAATAGAGGAAGAGCTATAAACAGGCTGAAAATTAAAATATTTCACAGCCTTAGTTGAACATTGTTTTCATTATTAAAGGGGAAATAAGTAGTTTATAGTGCCATCTAGAGGAGAGGCTGAAATTTACAACAAAGACCTGCTGCTCTGCTCACCCCCTCCCTTCCCTGAGCGCTACGGTATCCGCAGCTGGTCAAATGTCGTCCTCGTCGTCTTTCTCCGTGTCAGCAGATTAGGTTCGTGAGGCGAGGGAGAGGGCGAGCTACCGCGGCCGTAGCAGACGAAACGGAGAGAGAGGAGGCGGGACTTCCGCTACAAGTAAAGAGACGCTTGTTTTGTTCTCTCGCGTTTGTCCTTACAGGCTCCGGTAGAAACATGGCGTCTCGCTGCTAACAGTGGCTATGCAACTGCGGTCCGCGGTCATGTTATTTTACATGACTTTTTGAAACACTACGAAAATGAAACAAAAACTATTATACAGCGACTAGACAATGCAGGAGCACATAATATGTATAAAAAAGTGGATTTTGGGTTATATAAACCCATAAATACTACCCATTGTACCTTTAAATGACCAATAAAGGATCAAAATAAATTGAAATTTGCTTTGTGGCCTGTTCAAAGTTTTTTTTTTCACCTTTCTAAATGATGAAATTGTCAGCAAGGTTGACCGGAGGACAGAGGGATACTCGGATTGTAATCTGGACCAGAAAAACCTTGCCATAATCTTTCTTGAGAGGAGCGTGAGTTATGAGACCTAAAGTCTGGTGTAAACTCTCCCAAAAAGCTAAATTATATCTCTAAGATAAAGTGTCTTAGACATAGCTGCCAGAGTGAATAAATCCTGCCAGATTTGGAGATGAGAGTGTCTGTGATAATAAGTGGTAGCTTGTAAGGTTGTAAGGTCACGGCGAGAGTGTGAGACTGAGAGAGAGAGACAGACATAATCATATTTGACAAAGAGGGGAGAGCGATGGAATGGAGGCAAACCGTTTTTTTTCCCGGGCACTTCTGTAAGAGTTTGCAGTCATCAAAGTGTGGGTGTGTGACTCAGGAAGATCACATCCTCCATTTAATGTCTCAATAATAACACTGCAACCAACATACACAACCTCAATTTACCATGACGGTATCTATCACATGGAGATCAATAGACCTTTCATCTTTATGGTCAGCACAGCTCAAACTGGATAGAAGTTGACTTGCCTGAATAGCACTCAAGCTAAAGTGCCTCAGGTCACAGGGAGTCTACTCTGAATTAAAGCACTGGTGTAGCCACTTTTAGGCCCATCCAATCAGAAGGCTTCTTTTTTTACAGCACCACCATCCTATAAATCAGGTATTTTGACTGGCAGTGGTTTTCCCTCACGTTAGACAGGCGAGCTGTAACCTTCGCTTTCACCTTTGCAGAGTACAGGCGAGCAGTCGAGGAAGTTGGAGACTGTCGTCAACAACAACCTCAATTTGTGGAGGACAGCAGGACTATTTACTAATTCCTGCATATGCACACATAGTACATATGCAGAACCAGCGCCCCCTAAGGGATGTTGGACATGTCGTCATCCAATGGCTTGGCTGAGGTTTCCACCGGCACCTCGCTTAGTGGTTAATGCATTTTTACTTTTGGAACCACACGCAAAGAGCATGCTGGGTGCGCGGTAGGTAGATTATTAGCTCCGTTCACTAAGCAGAAAAAAAACATTTTGACAACAGAGGAAGTCAAGGACAGTCATCTGAGCCTCGACCTGGCAATCCTCGAACCGGCTGACACCCCGACTCTCCCGCCCGATGGGCCTTTCAGCTGACGAGCTGCAAAAAATCAGAGAGCTGTAGCATCGTGCTCTTCTTCTTTGGTAGGAATGGGTCCTATTCCTTGCATATAGACTTGTACCGCCACCCAATGGTGAAGTCAGATACTACGGGACCTGCAAGTATACCAGGGTCCGCGATAATGTGACGCGCCCTGTCTTTGTTTTCCCGAAATAGGTGTTAGTGAGGTTGTGTTAGTGTGTAAAAACATACCCATTCAGGGGTTTCGCCAAAACGACCCATAGTTACAATTCAGTTGGAGGACAGGTTGGGAAGTTTCACTGACTTGCATTAAAAAACAACTCTGTTATATAGTTTTAAACAATACTGAAGAAAATAACCTCAACAAAGGTGTGTTATTATTATTATAACAGCACCAATTTAGAAACTGCTCCTAAGAGTTAATAGTTAGTACACCACACAAATGCCCATATCAGGAGAAAATGTACTGTTTCAGGGTAAGAAAGGCTAAAAATATCACCACAAGAAGGTCAGACTGTTTGAATCACCACTGCCAATTATTAACCACATGACTGAAACATACGTAACGCAATATTGCACAGTAGCCCAAGGTAACAAACACTGTGGTGACATGAACTAGAATGTACAGGTGTCTGCAGGAATTAAGCTGATAAAAAAAAAAAAAAACAGACAAAGTGAGGTCTTAAAACCTGCAGATAATGGAAAAAATATATATAATTCTGAAATTATGATATCTGTTATCGGATGACAAATTACTCTTGCAAAAGGACAGAGGGGAAATCAATTAAATGAAGGCATTTTAGTGACACTTCAGCAGAAAGACCTCTCTGCTCAGTCTGCCATATCATCTGCCGCACTTCAGTAATATTTTAATAACAACACTTGTCTTTATTTATCTAGCACTTATCCAGGAATGACACACGGTGCTCCATAGTGTTTTCTACAGCTGGGGGATAAGAAGCAATTAAATATATAAAGAACACGTTCAAGGAAAAACTGTGACATTTGGGGTAATGTACTTGTTTATTTTCTTGCCAACAGAGAGGATGGAAGATCAATATCAATTTCATTTATTTGTTCAGAACACAGATAGGTCCAGTGCTTGGTCGGCCTCTACTGGAAAAGCTAAAGTGGTCACGTGTTCGTGTACATTGTGAATTTTGCATGTGTAGGAAGACAAAATGAGGCTACGTGGTGCAGGATAATTACAGTTGCACAGGCGTGCTGCACCCACACACACGTGTTTAAGTTATTGTGCTTGCTCGTGTGGGTGTTTGCACACTTAAACTGACTGATGCGTCTCTTACTCTGCAGTTAGCTTTGTCGCACTCGCAAGAATCATACCTTCAATACTGCTGTGTCTCTTAAAGCTGTAAATGTGCTTTAATGTAACGTAATGAGTTCACACAATGCTCATTAAGCCTGACGGCTCCACACGGGCTCCCTCTGTGTTTAGAAGTGTCCACGTAAAAAAAGTTACAAGTGTATTGCACTGCTCAGCAAATCCGGCCGTTCAATGGGTTGACTCGATTAACGCTTGCAGTCTCTGGCCAACCCTGCACTGAAGGTGATTACACACAAGCTTTCCCTCTGTTAGGTCTGATAGTACTGACAGAGCCTGTTTTATTGATAGCCGTAAGAAAACATACCAAACAGGACCAAACAAATAATCATCAATAACAAAAACACCAAATGTTACGCACAAAGCATTAATTGAAATACTAAATCAGAAATTGAAAGCCTAGAGTGTTACTAAAAATCAAGGTCCATGAAGGTGCCATGGTTCCTTGCCCAGCTGTGACCTCCAAATGTCACGATGATGCTTTCTGTGATCTCAATTCAATTCAATTCAAACAACTTTATTGGTCCCAAAAGGGCAATTCATTCGTAGCTTAAACCATCCACAGAGATAAGCACATAAGTCATACATATTCAACAACAGGAAATAATAAATCAAATGTAAACATAAGAAACATCAGATCAGCATCACATGAAAAAGCAGCATCAACAGGGCAGTGTTCAACAAGCAATAGCCTACATCGCAGCTCTAGTGACTGCTGTGTTTAGTAAGCTAGTGGCTGAAGCAACGAAGGACTTGGCATATCGATTAGTTTTCCTGGGAGGTGCCAGATACCTCTGTCCAGAGGGCATAAGACTAAAGGCATTCGCCAGCACTGATCTGAATCTCTGCTGATTGGCTGGGTGGAATCCACGTCTTTCTAGGGCGCACGGTAACGCCACGTCGGATGTCTGCAGAAGTTACCAAGTTCTTTGGTAGCTGGGTTCTTTTGTTGTCAATACTAAGCCAACACAGGACGAAAAGCATGCAAAAGCCTTATCGAGATTATTCTTTATCGTATTCTTGTAGAGGTTTGGTCTCTATGTCAGTATGTCCAAATCCCACTAATTAAGTTAATTGTGGTCATGTGCTGTTGATGATCAGATTCGATGAGATACATTAATTTGATGCTTTTTTTCTGAGCTGTATGTTTCCTCTGTCAACAGAGGCAGAAAAAAAAAACGGTTTCCTCTCGCTTCCATTCTAACAGCCTTGGAAGGAAGCCACGCATTTGCATGTGCGGAGGATGTACAGAATACTTCACAAAGTTCACAGGTTTGAGAGCTGACAGAATGGAAATACGACCATGCACCTCTTGCTAATGCCTACCGAACCTATGGATTATGGATGGGGAGGGTCAGCAAAGGTCAGGTTTACCACTAGCAGACCTCCCTTTCAGCTGCCTGTTTAAGTGGAGGCCGATCGGGCGGCGTGAACACAGTCATAACTCAGACTGCACTTAGAATTCAACTCCTGTTGACCTGAGTTTTTCCCTCCATAAACCGTTAAAGGGGGGGATGAAGACAGAGGCACTATGGAGTGAAATTATGTGATCCAGCACTTCAAAACAGAATAATATCATTCTGTCTGGGACATACATACATACATACATATCACACTTGTTACCTTGTTATACAGTTTTATGACAGACCTGAGATCTGTATTGTGAATACACAACTCGATCTCCTCAATAATGGATGATGGCACAAAAAATCTGTGCTCTTAATAATGGAATCATAGCAAAAAGCAAAGCAAAATATGTTGTCGTTGCAGTAATTACTTATTCTTGGCAGAGACCGAGTACTTTATGATATTAATTGTATTTTAATTTTCAGATCATTACTGCGTTACTGTACCAATAAATGATGATTCTAACGCCTTGTTTGACTATTATTTTTATACTTTCTCCTACTGTATAATCACCCATTTCTTGATCCAGGATTTGTTCTGCCTATTTCCTTCAGACTGCCTTAGTCCATGTTGCCTTTGGGGTTCCTAGCTGCTGCTGTTTTCATCAATACTATTTGTTTTTATACTGCATCACTGTGATCGAGTTGATTAGAGTGCATGGATTTTCACCTTCAGGTTGAAAACATCTTGGGGAATAAGCTGTGAAGGTGAGAAAGAAACAGTGTTTTTTGGCACCTGCATATACTTAGATACCAATTTTTCCAATGAGCCTTTAATTTAAATACTAAATAATAATAGGTGAAGGAGGCAAAAATGGGTTTTTAATCACCAGTTGAAATTACAGCACTATTTGGGCTTTTTTAAGAGCGTAGATTAAAGTGTGAAAGTGCTCATCTTCCCTAAAAAAAAACCAAAAGAGCAATGCGTGCGTTAATGTAGCGGTGTTACAGTGGCTGACTCAGCTGTAATGAGACATTAATGAAGATGTTGGGTAATTTTGGCTGGCAAGGGAAGGACAAAGTGACATGGGGGAGGGGGAATAGGAGCGGAGGAAACAAGAGGAAGGATATGGCAAAGGTAACGAAGCGCCAGCTGCTTTTCCAGATGATCCGTGTGTGGAAACACATCTGTCCTTTCCTCCCTCTTTGTCTCTTCCTCAGCCTCCCCACCGTCTCCTACAACACCCTTCAGAAAGCGTTTTCTGCAAAATGACGTTAATGAAGATATATTACCACAACTAAAGCTCTATCCATTGTTGCCACACAGATCAAGTCAGCGACGCAGCCCTCCCTTTTTTTTTTTAACGTGTGGACAAGAGCGTTTCCCTCCCTCTCCATCACGCTGGACAGCTCCCCACTCTGTGAGTAATGTTTATGATACACTTGAACGGAGAGGTGGCGGAGGCTGTGCTGAGTGTGAGAGCAGTAAAAAGGAAAAAAAAAAAAAAAAAAAAAAATTCAAGTGCAGCTTCTCCTGCACACAAATAAGGACTCACAGCCAATTATGTGTTTGCACGGTGTATACTTAATTTAAAGACACAAATAAAAAAAAAAATACATATCCATGGTGGGAAAAAACAATAACTGAATCATTTTCAATTGAAGCTAATGTTATAAATGACGTGTTTATACAGATTACATCATTGTAACTGCTCTCTGAGGTTGTAATGACATATTATTCCAGAGAATAAACTGCATTTTAAGGACATTTATATCATTTATTTGTTCATATGCTCATGTGGCTGGAGGTAGATTTATTTCCTCATCACATTGGAGGTGAGTCTAACTTTGCATTACTCACAATCATGTCCTTTATTTGAATAGCTGTAATAACCATCATTACTTCAAAACTTGACTTTTATTCACTGCTCTGTATAGTTTCATGGTTAAAGCTGTCCAACAATACAAAGATGTACAGTATTAATACGTTATCTTCACTTTCAATATATCCACAACGTTTCTTTTTCATACAAGTGACAGTTTTTTCGAAATGTCATTAAATAAGAAGCAGTTGTATTTGTAGATCTGAAAAAGCTCCTGATGGACTGACACGCTAAAAGACCACAAACGGTTAAATAACGGTCACAAATGTTGTATATTAAGTGCTGACGTGAATTATCATAAATGGTTTTCACTGTGGTTGACATCAAATCATCCTGAATCTACGACAGTGGGGTTTTTGTTGTCCTCTCAGGAGCAATAAAACTGACATTGTATTATTACATTTCCACTTTATATGGCAAACCTGATACAGCAAACGGTCAAATCACCACTCATCTTTTAGCTGTTTTGGGTCCTCACCAATTTCTGAGGGTAATATCTACTGTGTATACTCCTTGTATATGGACTACTGTAAACATGTTTCAACAACACTAAAATATCTTGTCGAGTGTTCTACTTTTCTTCAGATTTAATGTTGTTTGCTGTCAAAACTATAACTCGGTATAAATGTCACACTCCTTGTGACACAACAAATGAATGAATCAGTGTATTAAAGCAATTTGAGAGACTCATTTCACAGGCAGAGCTAAAAATTATGATTCTGACTGTCAGAAAATACAAGCTCCTCTATGTTAAATGCAGTAAAAAAACATCTTAGATGTGATTCAGTACATCCAGTTAAGTGACCTGATGTTAGCCTGTAAAATACACTTTGTAGATGTAATACATTCCTACGGAGCCCCCGAAGTGACAAAAAAAATAAAAATAAAATTGAAATCTTGAGTTTCAAAGTCAAGATCTCGACTTTCCAAAAAAAATAAATTAAAAAATGTAAATAAAAAAAAATAATAATAAAAATAAATATTTTTTTTGAAAAAAAAAAATCAATTTTTTTTGAAAAAAAAAAATCAATTTTTTGGGGAAAAAAAAAATCAAATTTTTTTGGAAAAAAATGTTTTAAATTTTTTTTGGAAAAAAAAATAAAACAAATTGAAAAAAAAATGTTTTCAAAAAAATTTGGAAACTCGAGATCTCGACTTTGAAACTCGAGATTTACATTTTTTTTTTTTCTCATGTCACTTTGGGGGCTCCGTACATTCCAATGGAACCACAGTAAAAAAAAATAACATATAGTGCATCAATAAACGGGAGAAAGTATTGATTAATGTCCAGCTGTCAAATGTAAACCCTTTTCTCTTCAGTTCTGATGATTTGGCTTTTATATTCAAATTAAGGAGTTTGATTTATCTATAATCAAAATAGTTGTTGATTAAACATTGCAGCCCTACTGGGGACCATACCATTGGTTTTGTGTATACTTAAAGTTATGTTTTTGAACAAATTACTTCTTTACTGGTGTGTTTTATTTCCCTGTAAAAGTGGAATTTGGGTTCTGAGGACATAGCCTCACACTCAGAGTTACGCTCTTGAACAAAATAAGTCATGTCTCAGATGAGGTTGTGAACCACAGTTTCAGAAAGCGGGCATCAGAGGGATTATAGGGCTGTTGAAGTGTTTGAGTAAGCGCAGTTAGGGATCAGCACACAGAACCGTTATCGTCTGAAAGTGCTTTGGCGTGACCTTTGCGAATTTGATATGATGTCAAATTTTTTTTAAGGTGCGGACCCACTGTTATTTATCACAGATTGAGCTGTTTGAGCCTCTTCTGGAGTAGTACGCATGTGACTCTAACGCCACTTAACTCACTTAGTCCACTAAATTGAGGCCTAAAGATTTATCTACAACTTGTGGAATAGAAGGTCAGTTTTACAAATACTGGAACCAAGCAAAACAGAAAAGGGTTGTCTTGGGTCATGTGGTAATTAGTTGCGAGTTGTGGGTAAAGGCCACATTATACTTCTATACGACTGCGTAATGTGTTATCCGACTGCGTAACCACGGATACCCCTCGAGCCGTCATACTTCTGCGTCGTGGTGACGGATACGCGCTGCAATTTCCCGCCCGATCAGTAGGGGTCGCTGCGCAAGTTTGTTGGGCTTTTGGCTACAGTGAGCAATGGCGTCCGAGAGAGAAAGAGAGAGAAAGACTGTTGCTGTTGAAACAGTGGCCGTTTCTCACTTTTCTGTCACGGAACGCAGTTTGAAGATAATTTGAGGCGAGAAATTGGCCATTTAGAGTCTAAACATGTGCTGTGTGTGTTAAGATATGACGTATTTATAGTTTGGCAGCGACGTTGTCGGCGGTGATCAGCTCCGCCTCTGTGGACGCTTGGTGCGCACTGTGAGCCGGCACAGAGCAGCTTCGCTCGGCCTGTCCTGAGGACCAATCGCAGCCCTTGCCGTCGCCGTTGTAGCTTGACGGAGTGACGGACACTTAAAAAATATTTCGTGCAGTCGGAACCTGCGTAACCTACGCAGAGCACTTTACTCAGGAGTATAAATTGGGCTTAACTCATTGATGGAGTTTCGCTCATGTACACTCTTAGAAATAAAAGTGCTTAGTAGAACCATATAAGGTTCTTCGGCTTGTCCTCATAGGAGAACCCTTTTGGCTCTTGGTAGAACCTTTTTATAAAGGTTCCACCTGGAACCCTTTTGTAGGGTTCCACCAAGAACCCTTTTAAAACCCTTTATTCGAGAAAGGGGTACGAAAGGGTCCTCTGGATCAAAATGGTTCTTACTGGAACCATTAATGTAACCAAAAACCCTTTAAAAACCCTTTCTTCGGGAAAGGGTTTTTCAGAAGCAAATGGTTCCCGGTAGAACCTCAACCCCTTGTAGATGGATCCCTTTGGAACCATTATTTCTAAGAGTGTAGGCCTTCTGTAAACGGTATGCTCCAGCTGGCCAATGTACATTCAAACAAAGATGACTTCCCACCCCCATCGGCTGCTGGTATTTGAATGCATATAATTATCCTCCAAATACTTTTGGCATTTTCAAACCTTTACTTAAGCAAGAAAATGGATGAACAGCACAGCCTTAATTATGACTGCCTGGGGGAGTAGATGCAGAGGAGCAGAGAAGAGGCTCCAGACATTCAAATACTGACGCATCATGAACTGCCTGGTATGATCCTAACTGACTTGCTCAAGGGCACTTTGAGGGCAGTAGAGGAGGAGGAACTACTGTTACTCATTCTGTCCTCCTACACATGTTTTTCTGTGTCTGTGGACACAAGCCAATGACCAAAAAAAAAAAGGTTTTCTAACCTTTAGGTAACTCTTTCTTTCACGTCTGGCAACTACTCCATCCTTAATAATTTGTCGATTTGTCGGAGACAAACATCTCTGACGAAACGTTGATTTGCCTTTTCGTTTTAGGTTGATTGAATTGCATTGTGTTCTGACACCGTATGGTCTGTTTGGGAGCATGGGGCAGGGTTTTTTTTTGTGGTACCTGGTACAAGCTGCTGTTCAGTAATGCTTACTGGAACCATCCCCTGTGTTTTTCTTTTTTTTTTTTTGAGGTCGTTGTCTAGGCACTCCGGTTGGCCTGACATGAGCGCTGTTATGGTCATGTCACGGCTACAGTCTGGAGAGAAACAAAGGCGGGTTTTCAATTTCTCATTTTTGTCATTGATTGTCCGTGGTCAAAACCAGGACAACATTCGGAGCTTGTAAGATATAAGATTTTTTTTTTTTTTTCATTTGTGCTTCATAATCTCTAAATACATTTTTGGTGAGGCCACGGAGACCCTGAACTGAGTCATTTGTGAACTTGTTGGGTCAGTTTCTGCTCTCTCTTCACAGCCTGGCTTGACCTCTAGTGACCTCTAGTTAAAATGTTGCAGCTCCTCTAAACAAAACTACTCTGACAGACAAAGCACTGCAAAATGTGAAAATTACTGAAGTACCATGGAAACAAAAATCTAATGTCTTTCACAACAGATGGTCTCTCTCTATCTCTCTAGGTAGGTAGAGACACTGGCGTTGTTTTTGTTATTGCTCAGAAGTCCTGAGGGAATGAGATAGTTGTGCCATGGAGCTGCACATGAGTTAGTTAAACCAATTGTAGATTGGTGTAATGTATAATTAAAATTATGTATAATTTTTGTCTGCACTTCTTATATACTTTATATGTGCTATCTCATAAGAGCCATGACCAAAAGCTCAGCTTGGCACAGTATCCACAAATGCATAAACTCAACACTCAAAGTGAAGTACAAACTCATCGACATTACCTTTGAGGGCGAAACACACACACAAAATGAATGCCAATGCACACATTAGCAGAAACACAATACCATAGACTCGTTGTTTTCTGTTTTCTTCGGTTTTGCATTGAAAAGCAAATATGCCCACAGGGAAAAAAAGGGTAGGAATGAAAAAACTGCAATTATGTCAACAAGAAAAAAAAATCATACATCTACCAGTGGCTGAATCTCCCACTCAGGAGTTCATTTCACATTTCTAAATAATCATAACTCTCTTTTGTGGTTGAGTTTTCGCTGGCAGATCTATAAGTAACTGAGCAGCAGCACAATGTCACATGTACCACAATAATTTCACAACTAAAAAAAGTATTTTTTCCAATACCTGATGTGTTAGTTTAGAGTTTTAGAGTGTGCGTGGGTGTGTGTAATTCCTTTGACCTCAGATTTGTAAAATGTTGTTTGTTGTTCATACGATTAAAGATGTTCAAAACCGCAGGCTCATAATGATCTGAGATTTAAGTTGATCTTTTATTAATGATGACTAATTCATTTCATAATATTTCGCCAAGCATTTAGGTTCATAAACAAAGCATCTATAGCGATACGTTTCACACGACTGTAATGTGACTATAATACCAGCATGTTTTTTTTTTTAATTTCACGTATGGGCCTTCACAAAAGGGAAACCGATATCAGCAAGAAAGGAAAATTCCACTATCACATCAACGGTAACCCCTGCTCACCCACTTCTTAACAAAAGTTGTCAAGTGTGTTGCCATGGTAATTCTTGACAACATATTCCTTGTTGTGGTCCTGGTAATTGTTGACCCGCTGACAACCTCATTAGCTATCTTGCTGACTGGGTGACAGTATATACAGTCAGAGGGGAGATATTCTGGGAGTGGGCGGAGACAAGCGGGAAACATAATGAGTGATAATGACTGATAAGAGTGTGTATGAATTGTATAGCAAGGTTTTATGACGGACTTCCTGCTGACTTGCTGGCAGTAAGACGTCGATTCAGACGTATACATGGGTCAAAGGTCTCGCTGTGATGTGTAACGCAGTTTTACACTTTCTCTGCAAATCATTTCACTTCTCAAACATCTTTTTTTTAAAATTCACACTGAGTGTTAGTCAGAGGGTATAGTGTGGCGACGTTCTGTTAGAAAGGTGAATACAAATGCACGAGACGAATGATTGAAGAGCTTTTTATTGTTCCTCTTGCAAAAACAAACAAAACCACAAGAGCTCTTCGGCTTCAAGCAAAACTTAGCACTGAGCTAATAAAGAACAGAATGAGCGAGACAGACTTGGAAACAAAGTTTTTCTCCTGGAGCATAAACGACACACTGGCACATGACAGAGGGACTGGGAACACTATATAGGGAAGAGGGAATCAAGGGCAGGTGTGAGTGATTGCTGAAGGATCAACAGGTGAAGTGCATGAGGGAATTAGGGGAGATGAGTCTAGACAGATGAAGTGCCAGCGCCACAGGAAGACATGGACGTTTACCAAAATACAAGGGGAAGTGAAACTCAAACCCCACACCAAAAAGTGGCATGAACTTAAAACTTTAAACTTTAAACATAAACT
The DNA here is from genome assembly GCF_963457635.1 of Microchirus variegatus. Taxonomy (NCBI): domain Eukaryota; kingdom Metazoa; phylum Chordata; class Actinopteri; order Pleuronectiformes; family Soleidae; genus Microchirus; species Microchirus variegatus. The sequence goes on along the minus strand of NC_139807.1, from coordinate 5,419,677 downwards.
TAAAGCTCACATAGAGTGGGGTTATGTGCATGTTGCACATATATGTTAGTTATGGAGGTCTATTTACATACATTAACTTGTTTTTATGGTCAAAAACCTCCTAGTTGCTGTAAACGAGCCGATAGAAATCCTCTTTTCTGACGGTGTTTTCCAGCCGCGAGATTTGAGACTCAACTCTCTCACCCAGAAGACAGACTGTCTTGTGATTGGCCAGTATATTCAGCAAACCCGCTCTCAGAAGTGCAGCTCCCCCCTCTGGAACGGAGGATGCACTGCTACTCATTAGCAAAACATTGTTTTAACAATGTTTAAAAAATAGCTTCTTCACGACTCCCCGCCGCAGTCCCTTTCATGACTTTGACCCGGAGTCAGACCCAGAGTCAGAAGACACTGTCGCTCGTGAAACACCTCCACAACGGACGTTATTCTTCTTCTGCGGTTCAATGTACGCAACCGGATGTGCCCGGAGCAGGACGATCTGCTGTTCTGGAGAACCGTTGTTTACGTAACCATAACGGGATTTTTCAGAGATCTCGCTGAGCCCGAGATTACGATAAAACACAGCGTTCTCAGCAATGGCTGAACTGTTTGTTTCGAAACTTCGAGGATTCATAAACAAGGTAACGACGCAGATACACACTAAAAAAAAACAGCGTTAATAGGAACTTCCGGTCTAGTTCAGCTTTAATGCGACTTTAAACATAAACTTAACACACGAACTGACAAAACAAAGCAAAAACACTAACAGATCTGGCGCCTCGTGACACGTTCCTTTGAATTACAAAGCAAAGGGAACCCATCGACTACGTGAAATGATGAATCCGACTTCACAGCACTTACACTGTCAGCAATAATGTCATACACATGTGCAACTAACAGCAAAAGAGTAGCACTGACACTAGTTCACGTGACTGTGAAATACTTAAATAATGTATTTATAATATGGTTTTTTTGCAGAGAGCAACTTTCAAGGTGTTCAAAGTGGATGATTAAAGGTCCAGTGCATGTCACCAAGGAGGAGGAATTATTGGCAGAAATTGTTATCATTATGCTGCCCAAATATATATGCCTTTGATATGCACTTTAGTCAAGAGCCTGGCTTTATCGAGGCTTGTCCTTTCTCATTCACAAAACTGACATCAATGCATCATTTTCACCATTTGAAGTCAAAGTCATTAAAAATGTAGTAGATTACTTGTTCAATGAAATCCACAAAGATATTCTGAATCAAAAAATACTCTGTGAAAAAGTTCACTGGTTGATGTGCACTGCACACAGTCGTATGCATATAGTTTCTTTCTTTTGTAATACAACGTATAAAATATAAAGGACCACATATACACCCACAAACAAATCGAACAAACAACAAAGAAACAATATGCAGCAAAGAGCTGGTTTCTCAACATCCTAGATAGGTGGATACAGATTCCAGGGCAGAGATGAGTTTCCACACATAAGATTTGTATAAATAAAGAGGATTTTTTTTCTTTTCTCAGTGCAGTAACAATCACTTATTGTATTCTCATGGGGCTTTTGAAGGAGGCACGATGTTAAGCCATTAGCCTACAGCCACTGGAATTCCCACGGCAGCAGTGTCAAATATGAAACAACCACCATAAGGCCGACGGCTGAGGTTAAGTTAAGTGTTTAACCTGCGATAATTGCTGCTCAGCTGCGTACAGTTAAAGATATGGCCCAGTCAGTGCAAATAACTTGTTATTACAAATGTTCATCCGCTCATTTAAACTCATTCGCTTCTCATATACTGTATTAGCAAAGAGGCAGGTTTATCACTAAGCAAGGTCGGCAGGGATCAACAGCTCTGCTGCCGACTGTGGAGAGACCGTTTAGTCTGACAGATGTATCTGAATGTTTACAGCACAAAGTCTATTAGCGTGTTGTGGCTGGAAAAACAAAAGCTTTACAAGCTGGATGTTGAATATAACCAACTGACCACGTATGGTATTTGTACAGGAAAGGTTATTCTAAACAGCTGGAGATCTATCTATCTATATATATGGTATGTATTTATCTCGTGTTTAGATTATTATTGTTTCTAAGGGTGCACAGTCCTAGTACGCAACACAAAATCATGTTCTTGCAGATGTGCTATTCCAAAATGATTTATGTATTGTATTGTATGTGTTGATTAAAGAACTCATAATGCTGCACAAGTATATCACAATACAACAAGCTTTGTTTTTTGACATTTTTATTTGTTGATTTTTTATTCATACACATTATATGTCAACTTGTAAATTAAAAAAAAAGATTTTGACGCCATTTTGTACATTAACAGTCTAAATGTCCTCCAACACTAAATATGGTTTAGCTCAGTGAACACAGCTGTGTCCTGCTGTCCAGTTTAGCAGGTATCAGTTCTCTTCATGCAGATGAATGGCCATGCATTATTACAGCTATGATTGGACCAGCCCGCTGCAACACAAAGCATATACACATTCATTACAGTCTGAAAATAAAACAAGTCTGTCATTTGCTTATAACATCTGTGAATGCTGTCTTACCTCTGGAACTGACGTGCATGCACTGGTATCTGCTGACAGTATTCACTGTACCCCAGTTACTGTAGCTGAAGGCGCTCTGGTCCAACCACCTCCAGGTCTGGACACACATCACATAGAGTTTATCAATCAGTAAACTTTAATAGGTTTTATTAGGTTTTTCTATTCATGTAGTATAATGAGACAGTCTAATTACCTGGAAATAGAAGCCTCCCATCCAGGAGACTGTTTGTCCTGACCTCCTGGTCAAGTCCTGCAGAAAACTGTAATCAAACACATTACTGGCAGATGGCAAGGTAGCTCCCAGACTATTGCAATAAGCCTAAAAGACACAAAAACACACATATAAATGTTAGTGTTAAGGTCATCATTTGTTTGAGAGAAAGCCCAATAATCTTTGCAATTATGGTTATATATTTGAATTCAAATTACCACAGCACTGCTCCAGGATCTGCCAGCGGTCACAAACAGATAGCAGCCATTCTTGTATCTGACCCAACCAGAGGGACAAGAGAAGAAACGACCTGCAGAGGAGAGAGACAGAGTTGAGAATGATTTGATGGCATTAGATTTTATGGACACATTCTAGACATTGTGTGGAGTAAGTTGGTAAAGACAATAGACCTTCAGCTTCAAGTGGTGCAGCCATCTCTCCAGCAAGAAAAACCTCTGGCTCTCCCTCCAAAGGAACAGCTTCAGGAACAGCTTCAACTTCCATGTCTACCACTGAGACAAAAAGAGAAAACATGAGCTGAGCTGCAGTTGAATTTGATGCTGTCTGTTCATAAAAGTTCAATTCTACATACAACAAAAGTGTTAGGATTGTTTACCTTGGTTTTCTTCTTGTAGCTCCACTGGTTCATCTGCTGGTTTCGCAGCTTCAACTAACAGAGAAGAAAAAGAAGTGGCTGCTTTATGTCGCCTGGCTGTGATTTAATTTCCTTACAATAATAACATACAGTATTTAAACACAAACATGTCTGAAATATAATATTATAGTTGTTTTTTATTGTTCACATGTAATGAGCTATCTTTGGTCTTTTAAAAAAAAAAAAATAGGAAAATTGAGTTGACAGCCAAACTGTTTGTCTTGGTCAAATGTTTTGGATAATATGCAAGTAAGTAAGTGGAGATAATACATAACCTGTGAAAAGTAAAACTGACCTGCTGCTGCCGTGATAGCAAGAACTCCACTGAGCAAAACAGTGAGTAGCAAGAGGACCTTCATGATGTAGATGATTAGGACAATGACAGGATGTAAAAATCTGTTGGGAGTCAGAGAGAGAGAAACAGTTAAAGAACAGAGAGTCAAAATTAGATATAATGGAATGATACACACATCAATGAGAGAGAAGGACTCTTACCTATGAGGTCGATGTGTGGTGAGGCTGCTCAGGTATTAGATGCTGTAGTGATGATGATGATGAACATGAGGCTGCTCTGCTCTTTATATACACACCTGAGCCACAGGTAAACAACACGTGAATGTACTTTAACCCCAATTTTTTTTTTTTTCATTCCTGTATTTTATCTGCCAAATAATGCCTTCTCGACATTTACACAAGGGCAATAACGCAATCAACATTACGGTCATGACTGATATGCTAAGGGTTGTAATGATTAACAGATACATACAGTAATATATATGTATATAAAGGGCAATATTGGCAATATAGTCCATTTTCATTTGTACATATATACTACAGAATGTATGTATAAATAAATAAAATGAGCTTTCCCTTGAGCTTTTATTGTTTACACGTATGTATGCATTGATATTAGTTTAATTGTTAATACACGTTTATGTCATTATAGTTTCTCATAACCATTACGATACAGAGCACATTGACAGGTATGCAGTTTGTAGTTTGCCTTCCATGCAGAGGTTTAACAACCTCTCGGTTGCGTCCTCAGCCCTTTCCTCTTTTCCATTAAACTTCCCCTGTTATGCTGATGATACCCAACTCTATCTCAGAACATCTCCATCCACTCAGCTCCCTCTAAAATCTCTTATCAACAGGAAATCCAATCTTGGTTGACTTCTATCCTGCTCCAACTGAACAGCCGGAAGACAGAGTTGATTGTGGTCGCTCTAAAGTCTCTCCTCCACAAGGTTGGAGATCTGGTTCTTTCTGTCAATGACATCTGTCCAGGGAGGTTTGCAACCTGGGTGTCATTATGGATTCAACTCTATCATTTGACACATCAAATCTGACAAAATCTGCCTTTTTCCATCTCAAAAATATCTCCCGACTCCGGCCGTTGCTCCCTGATTCCGTCTCTGAAAACCTCATACATGCTTTCATTACATCACGCCTGGACTACTGCAATGCTGTCCTGTTTGGCGTCCCCAAGAAAACCCTGGATAGGGTCCAGAACTCTGTAGCCAGAGTTTTCACTTGGACCAAACCTTGGCGACACATCACCCCTACGCTGAAACAACTGCACTGGCTCCCCACGTTAAGTTCCGGATCACCTTCAAGCTTCTCCTCCTCTCTCTCCATTCACTCGCTTCCACATTATCTCTCTGACCTGTCTTTTCTGAGGTTTAGCGAGAATATTTGGGTATCAAAAGAACAACCATATCAGTTCAGTTTGGCACATCAAAGTCTCACACTTTAAAGGGGAAATAAGTAGTTTATAGTGCCATCTAGAGGAGAGGCTGAAATTTACAACAAAGACCTGCTGCTCTGCTCACCCCCTCCCTTCCCTGAGCGCTACGGTATCCGCAGCTGGTCAAATGTCGTCCTCGTTGTCTTTCTCCGTGTCAGCAGATGAGGTTCGTGAGGTGAGGGAGAGGGCGAGCTACCGCGGCCGTAGCAGACGAAGCGGAGAGAGAGGAGGCGGGACTTCCGCTACAAGTAAAGAGACGCTTGTTTTGTTCTCTCGCGTTTGCCCTTACAGGCTCCGGTAGAAACATGGCGTCTCGCTGCTAACAGTGGCTACTCAACCGCGGTCCGCGGTCATGTTATTTTAAATGACTTTTTGAAACACTACGAAAATGAATTATACAAAAACTATTATACAGCGACTAGACAATGCAGGAGCACATAATATGTATAAAAAAGTGGATTTGGGGTTATATAAACCCATAAATACTACACATTGTACCTTTAAACGTGTACAGGTTAGGCGATGTACTGTAAGAAGGGGACAGATATTCTATAAACAAAATACAAAATAAACAAGTCACTAATTTCCCCACATCACCACCAAAACTGAAGCATTTCTTACTTAAGTGGTTTTAATGTTAACACACATTTGTATCATTATTGTTTGTCATAACCACGGCAGTAAGTCAGACTTCTTCCCAGCGCATGTTGGACTCCGGCAGGGCTGCCCATTGTCACCGGTTCTGTTCATTATTTTTATGGACAGAATTTCTAGGTGCAGCCGGGGGCCGGAAGGGGTCTGGTTCGGGAGCAGCTGGATTCCATCTCTGCTCTTTGCAGATGATGTGGTCTTGATGGCTCCTACAAACCAGGAACTCCAGAGTGCGCTGGGGCGGTTTGAAGCCGAGTGTGAAGCGGCTGGGATGAGAATCAGCACCTCTAAGTCCGAGGCCATGGTTCTCGACCGGAAAAAGGTGGGTTGCTCCCTCCGGGTCAGTGGAGAGATCCTGCCTCAGGTGGAGGAGTTTCAGTATCTTGGGGTCTTGTTCACGAGTGAGGGAAGGATGGAGCGTGAGATTGACAGGCGGATCGGTGCAGCGGCCGCAGTAATGCGGTCGTTGTATCGGTCCATTGTGGTGAAGAAGGAGCTGAGCCGAAAGGCAAAGCTCTCGATTTACCGGTCAATCTACGTTCCTACCCTCACCTATGGTCATGAACTTTGGGTTATGACCGAAAGAACAAGATCCCGGATACAAGCGGCTGAAATGAGTTTTCTCCGCAGGGTGGCAGAGCGCTCCCTTAGAGATAGGGTGAGGAGCTCTGTCACCCGGGAGGAGCTCGGAGTAGAGCCGCTGCTCCTCCACATCGAGAGGAGCCAGCTGAGGTGGCTCGGGCATCTGTATCGGATGCCCCCTGGACTCCCGAGGGAGGCGTCCAGAGGTGTTCCGGGCATGTCCCACCGGGAGGAGACCCAGAGGAAGACCCAGGACACGCTGGAGTGACTACGTCACCCGGCTGGCCTGGGAACGCCTTGGGGTCCCCCCGGAAGAGCTGGAGGAAGTGTCCTGCGAGAGGGAGGTCTGGGCGTCCCTTCTCAGACTGCTGCCCCCGCGACCCGGCCCCGGATAAGCGGAAGAAGATGGATGGATGGATGGATGGATGGATAACCACGTCTATATCCGTCTGAAACGGTGATCTGATTTGCCTCATTACTTTACTTTCCTGAAATGAATCCTGGTTCAATCAAGTGAAGCAATTTCTAAGTGTATGTTTATAAATGTGTAATATTTATTTTTTCCGAGTGCATTATGATGAAACACTTATATAACCCCATTTGTGATGCTGAAGTTTTATTGAGAACTTTTGGGAATCCATAGTCATGGAGAACAGTCATATCAGTCCAGTATAGCACATCAAAGTCTCACACTCCCACTATAATCATAAAGATTACATCTGTTTACAACTATTCACATACACATGCTTTCCCGTAATATTTTGTGGTCATATACATTTTCCGGGCACTGGCACATTATCAGAAACTGATTTATCAACATCTGTGAGTTAGTTAAGTACAAGACACGTGTTTTTCTTTCACAATGTTATCAATTTGTGTCAGTGCACGCCATATGTCAGTCTTTTCTAAAGGGTTGTTGTGTTCCATTGCACCCTTACAAACCCTTCAATATGAAACATATTTAGAGTTATTTCACACTTTTGTGTTTGCTACATTCATTGATTTTTCATAGTTTCGACGCCTTCGGTGAGAATCTACAATGTAAATAGTCATGAAAACAAAGAAACACCATTCCAAATGAGCAGGTTTGTCCAAACATGTGACTGGTTGTGTATATATACACACACATATATATATATGGCCATATTATTGATACATGTATTTCCTAATTGCCCTTGGGTTAATGTAAAGAAGGTGTTATCTAACAGATCTGACCAGTTTTTGACAGTTAGAAACCGGGTTTTGGAAGAGGGAGGGGGAGGGGCTTGTGCAACCAGCTGCAAGAGTCCGAGGGGGAGAAACAAATAGCTGGTTGCTGTGTGTTATTTTATCGGTGATATAGAACGTTTTCATTTGCAGAATGCATAAATGTGCATAATGTATAAATAACTGGGCCTGAAATGAGCTTATCATGTTTCAAAGAGTAGTATCCGCCACTGTTCAACTTGTATGGTAACCTCAGTGACCCTTGACCTCCATACACAGGTCAATCCGAACATGAGAAAGGGTATTTAAGGACGCCAATTATAAGTGTTTCTCCTCTTTGCGTCTTCTCCGAAGAGTGGCAACATGGGAGCCTCAAAACAACTCTCAAATGACCTGAAAACAATGATTGTTCAATATCATGGTTTAAGGGAAGGATACAGAAAGCTATCTCAGAGATTTAAGATCTCACGTTTAACTGTGAGGAACATTGTGAGGAATGTGAAGACCACAGGCACAGTTCAAGTTTAGGCCACGAAGTGGCAGACCAAGAAAAATCTCAGATAAGCAGAGGCGAAGGATGGTGAGAAGGGTCACAGTCAACCCACAGACCAGCTCCAAAGACCTACAACATCATCTTGCTGCAGATGGTGTCACTGTGCATCGTTCAACTATGCAGCACACTTTACACAAGGAGATGCTGTATGGAAGAGTAATACAGAAAAAGGCTTTTCTCTGCACCCATCACAAACAGACTTATTTGAGGTATGCTAAAGCACATTTGGACAGGCCAGCTCCATTTTGGAATAAGGTGCTGTGGACTGATGAAACTAAAGTTATTTGGGCAAAACAATGGACGTTATGCGTGGTGGAAAAAGAACACAGCATTCCAAGAAAAACACTTGCTACCTACAGTAAAATTTGTTTGTCATAACCACGACTATATCCTTCTGAAACGGTGATCTGATTTTCCTCATTACTTTCCTGAAATTAATCCTGGTTCAATCAAGTGAAGCAAATTTGTTTTATATAAAAAGTTTATGTTTATGAATGTGTCATATTTATTTTGCATTATGAGTGCATTATGATGAAACACTTTAATATATAACCCCCTTTGTGATGCAGAAGTTCCAAGTTTTATTGAGAACTTTTGGGAATCCGTAGTAATGAAGAACAGTCATATCAGGCCAGTATAGTATGTCTCACCTCAAACGTGTACAGGTTAGGCGTTGTACTGTAAGGAGAATACACACACGCACGCATGCACACACACACGGCCATATTATTGCTACATGTATTTCCCAATTGCCCTCGGGTATATGTAAATAAGGTGTTATTTGACAGAAAAAATACAGGAATGGAAAAAACTTTGCACATTTGAACATTTGTTCACGTGCTGCTCTGTTGTTTACCTGTGGCTCAGGTGTGTATATAAAGAGCAGAACAGCCTCATGTTCATCATCATCATCATCACTGCAGCATCTAATACCTGAGCAGCCTCACCACACATCGACCTCATAGGTAAGAGTCCTTCTCTCTCTCTATGTGTATCATTCCATTCAATGTCATTTTGACTCTCTGTTCTGTAACAGTTTCTCTCTCTCTGACTCCCAACAGATTTTTACATCCGGCCGTTGTCCTAATCATCTTCATCATGAAGGTCCTCTTGCTACTCACTGTTTTGCTCAGTGGAGTTCTTGCTATCACAGCAGCAGCAGCAGGTCAGTTTTACTTTTCACACATTATGTATTATCTCCACTTACAGTTGTGCAGATCCATATCAAACCAGAATATACCGTTATCAAAGAAAAGGCTTTGTTGCAACAGTGTAACATTTTAGTGGATTATAGAAAGTAACTCACATTAAAGAAAAATCGACATTCTGAATGTTGCATAGTGGAACAAAATTGAGTCTGTATAAATGTACAATAGATCATCATATTTAATTAACACACACTTTTTAGACAGTTTGGCTGTTAACATTTTTTCTTTGTTTTTTTTAAAAGGCCAATGATAGCTCATCACATGTGAACAATTATAACAACTACAATATCACATTTCAGACAGTTTTGTGTTTAAATACTTCATGTCATTATGTGAGGAAATTAAATCACAGACAGGTGACAAAGCAGCCACTTCTTTTTCTCCTCTGTTAGATGAAGCAGTGGCATCGACAGAAGCACCAGTGGAGGAAAACCAAGGTAAACAACCCTAACACTTTTGTTGTATGTTGAATTGAACTTTTATGAACAGACAGCATCAAATTTAACTGCAGCTCAGCTCATGTTTTCTCTTTTTGTCTCATTGGTTGACATGGAAGTTGAAGCTGCTCCTGAAGCTGCTCCTGAAGCTGCTCCTGAAGAGTCCGCCACCTCTACTGAAGAGGCGGCTGCATCAGTTGAAGCTGAAGGTCTATTGTCTTTACCAACTTACTCCACACAATGTCTAGAATGTGTCCATAAAATCTAATGCCATCACATCATTCTCATCTCTGTCTCTCTCCTCTGCAGGTGGTTTCTTCTCTTGTCCCTCTGGTTGGGTCAGATACAAGAATGGCTGCTTTATGTTTGTGACCGCCCCCAAGTCCTGGAGCAGTGCTGCGGTAATTTGAATTCAAATACATAACCATGTTTGCAAAGTTTATTTGCTTTCACTGTAACAAATGATGACCTTAACACTAACATTTATATGTGTGTTTTTTGTGTCTTTTAGGCTCATTGCAATAGTCTGGGAGCTACCTTGCCATCTGCAAGTAGTCTGTTTGATTACAGGTTTATGCAGCACTTGACCATGAAGTCAGGACGATCAGCCGCCTGGATGGGAGGCTTCTTTTTCCAGGTAATTAGACTGTCTCTATAGACTACATGCATATATAAATCCAGTTAAATGTATTAAAGTTTGCTGATTGGTGAACTCTATGTGATGTGTTTCCAGACCTGGAGGTGGTTGAACCAGACCCCCTTCACTTACAACAACTGGTTTATGATAAATAGGACCCTACTATTACAGTGCATTCGCCTCAATACCAGAAGTAAGACCGCATTCACAGACAATATTCAGATTTCTGCACATTTACATGATATTTTTAAGAAGGTTATAAGCAAAAAACAGACAGTGATGACAGTTTATATGCTTTGTGTTGCAGCTGGCTGGATCAATGTTAGCTGTCATAATGAATTGCCATTCATCTGCATGAAGAGGACCTTCTAAACTGGACAGCAGGACACAGCTGTGTTCAATGACCTAAATCATATTTAATGTTGGAGGACATTTAGACTGTTAATAACAAAACTGCAAATGTAACATAAGTATAAGTTTATAAGTGAAATATGTATGTAAAATACAAATTCAACGAATAAAAAAAACAATACAAAAAACAAGGTTTGTTGTAAATCCCAGTTGACTTTGGCGAAAGGTTGGGTACACCCAGGACAGGTCTCCAGTCCATCACAGGGACACAATCAAACAAACAACTGCCCACGCTCATACTCACACACATAAAGGGAGAGCAGAGAGAGTTTTGATACCTATTTGACACCGCAGTTTAAGTTTTATACTTTTTTTTGGACCTTTTCAGATTGTGTATATTTGGCCTGTTAGAGAGGTCCATGAAAATAATCACAAAAATCTCTCAGCAAACTATTTTCCTGACCAGACAATCTTTACATAAATGTTGGTATGGTTGTTGTCTAACACCCCGTGTTGTTTTCAATTTCATATGACTATGGCTTTTTTTCTGAAAAACACCTAAAAGCGCAGAGAGATATGGCAAAACCTCCCATTGACTCCCATGTTAAAACGGTAATTTCTCCGTCAATAATGGATTTTATTTTTTTATTTTTTTTATTTTACATTGCATAGCATTAAGTGCTGTGACATTGTAGTATTTTTGTGCTGTCAACCTTTAAAGCTCACATAGAGTGGTCCTGTTGCACATAAATGTTAGTTATGAAGGTCTACTTACATACATTAACTTGTTTTTATGGTCAAAAACCTCCTAGTTGCTGTGAACGAGCCGATTGAAATCCTCTTTTCTGACGATGTTTGCCAGCCGTGAGATTTGAGACTACAACTCTCTCACCCAGAAGACAGAGTCTTGTGATTGGCTAGTATATTCAGCACACCCGCTCTCAGAAGCGCAGCTCCCCCCTCTGGAACGGTGGATCCACTGCTCCTGATTATCAAAACATTGTTTTAACAATGTTTAAAAATAGCTTCTTCACGACTCCCCGCCGCAGTCCCTTTTATGACTTTGACTCGGAGTCAGACCCAGAGTCAGAAGACACTGTCGCTCGTGAAACACCTCCACAACGGACGTTATTCTTCTTCTGCGGTTCAATGTACGCAACCGGATGTGCCCGGACTAGTGCCCGGACCAGGACGATCTGCTGCTCCGGAGAACCGGTGTCTACGTAACCGGACCGGGTTTTTTCAGAGATCTCGCTGAGCCCGAGATTACAATAAAACACAGCGTTCTCAGCAGTGGCTGAAGTGTTTGTTTTGAACCTTCAGGGCTTTGTAAACAAGGTCAGGACGCTGATACACACTAAAACAGCGTAAATTGGAACTTCCGGTCTACGTCCGCTTTAAAACTTAGACACAGAGAGAGTGACTCTTGCAGCTGGTTGCAGAAGCCCCTCCCCCTCCCTCTTCCAAACCCCAGGTTCTAACAGTCAAAAAACGGTGAAGAGCAAGAGGAGAAAGCAACATGTTTTAAAGTTGTCCTATTTCATGAGCAGTTGATTATACAGATAACACTTTTGGTTTGTGAACGTCAGGAGGCTTTCATATAAAAATGTGTCCAAAATTGGTGTGAATTGACTGAGAAATGATCATTTTAATATCACCCTTGTCTTCATCCAGAGCAGTTTTAACATGAGAGTCAATGGGAGGTTTTGGCCATAACTGTCTGCGCTTTTAGGTGATTTTAAGAAAAAACAAAAGTCATATGAAATTGCAAACAACACACAGAGGGTTAGACAACAACCTTAGCAACATTTTTTATGAAAGATTGTCTGTGTAGGTTGGAAATTGTGGGCAGGAAAATAGTGTGTTTTCGAGATGTTTTGTGATTATTTTCATGGACCTCCACCGCTAGAGTGTGCCACTCTAACAGGTCAAATACACACTGATTACTAAATCTGAAAAGGTCCAATTAAAAGTATCAAATAGGTATCAAAACTCGAAACAAGCACCTTTCTGCATGGATTTTGCATGTTCTCCCTCTATGTGTGCGAGTATGAGCGTGGGTGGTTGATTGTTTGATTGTGTCCCTGTGATGGACTGGAGACCTGTCCAGGGTGTAACACACCTTTCACCAAACTGTGCCAAACTTGCAGATGTACTATTCCAAATATATTTTTATATATGTTGATTGATTAAAGAACCCACAATGCTGGACAAGTATATCACAATACAACAAATCTTGTTTTTTTTGTAGAACTTTTATTTGTCATACATATTTCACTTGTCAACGATGATACCAAAGTGTTTTTTTTTTCCTTTTTACAAATCTGATTCCAACTTCAACATAGACATCACATACAGTACGAAGCACTCAAAGCACAAAACACTAATATGGCTTTTTTATCTTCTCCTAAAAGTAAACACAGTTTTGTACATGAACAGTCTAAATGTCTAAATGTCCTCCCACACTAAATATGGTTTAGCTCAGTGAACACAGCTGTGTCCTGCTGTCCAGTTTAGCAGGTATCAGTTCTCTTCATGCAAATGAATGGCCATGCATTACTACAGACATTATTGGACCAGCCCGCTGCAACAAAAAAAGCATATAAACTTTCATTGGTGTCTGTTATTTGTTTATTACATCTTTAAAAAATCTGATGTGTGCAGGAATCTGAATACTGTCTGCGAATGCTGTCTTACCTCTGGAATTAACGTGCATGCACTGGTATCTGCTGACAGCATGCAGTGCACTCCAGTTACTGTAGCTGAAGGCGCTCTGGTCCAACCACCTCCAGGTCTGGACACACATCACATAGAGTTCATCAATCAGCAAACTTTAATACATTTTACTAGATTTTTATATTTATGTAGCCTAATGAGACAGTTGACTTACCTGGAAATAGAAGCCTCCCATCCAGGAGACTGTTTGTCCTGACCTCATGGTCAAGTCCTGCAGAAAACTGTAATCAAACAGATTACTGGCAGATGGCAAGGTAGCTCCCAGACTATTGCAATAAGCCTAAAAGACACAAAAGACACACAAATGCATGTTAGTGTTAAGGTCATCATTTGTTACAGGGAAAGCAAATAATCTTTGCACACATGGTTATATATTTGAATTCAAATTACCACAGCATTGCTCCAGGATCTGCCAGCGGTCACAAACAGATAGCAGCCATTCTTGTATCTGACCCAACCAGAGGGACAAGAGAAGAAACGACCTGCAGAGGAGAGAGACAGAGATGAGAATGATTTGATGGCATTAGATTTTATGGACACATTCTAGACATTGTGTGGAGTAAGTTGGTAAAGACAATAGACCTTCAGCTTCAACTGGTGCAGCCATCTCTCCAGCAGCAAAAACCTCTGGCTCTCCCTCCAAAGGAACAGCTTCAGGAACAGCTTCAACTTCCATGTCTAACACTGAGACAAAAAGAGAAAACATGAGCTGAGCTGCAGTTGAATTTGATGCTGTCTGTTCATAAAAGTTCAATTCCACATACAACAAAAGTGTTAGGGTTGTTTACCTTGGTTTTCCTCCTGTGGCTCCACTGGTGCTTCTGCTGGTTTCACAGCTTCAACTAACAGAGAAGAAAAAGAAGTTGCTGTTTTATATTGTGATTTAATTTCCTTACAATAATAACATATTTGGTAACGCTTTCTTTTACAGTCCCCTAATTACCAGGTATTTACCTGGTAAATTCATGGTAACACCAAAGTGTTACTAGGTAATTACCAATGGTAATAAGAAAGTAAATACAGTGAAACTGTTGCCAAAATACTGGGCATTTACCTGGTAACTATATAGTTAATTATAGCGTGTTATTACTGCTGTTAATAAGAAGGTATGTACAGCTAAACTATGGCAAAACTATGGTAAATGTAAGTGTATTATTGGGTTATAAACTGGTAATAAGCAGGTACCTACAGTCCCCTAATTACTAGCTATTTACCCAAGGGGTAACCTAACAAACCTAACCCTAAAAATGTGTGTAATTACATGGAAACAAGCTTGGCTTTCTTTTACAGTACAGTTTTACTTTACTTACCGAGTACATTACCGTGCATTACCCAGTATTTTGGCAACGGTTTCACTGTATTTACTGATCTTATTACCCTTGGTAATTACCTAGCAACACTTTAGTGTTACCATGAATTTACCAGCTAAATACCAGGTAATTAGGGGACTGTAAAAGAAAGCGTTACCACATATTTTAAAAACAAAAATGTGACAGCCATACTGTTTGTCTTTGTATAATTTTTTGGAGATTATAGAATTTTTTTACAAATTAAAATAGAATTTTACACTGTTCTAACAAAGTAATTTATTTGATAACGGTATATTATGATTGCTCATGGGCCTGCACAAATAAATGTGTGACAAGTAAAACTGACCTGCTGCTGCTGAGATAGCAAGAACTCCACTGAGCAAAACAGTGAGTAGCAAGAGGACCTTCATGATGTAGATGATTAGGACAATGACAGGATGTAAAAATCTGTTGGGAGTCAGAGAGAGAGAAACTGTTGAAGAACTGAGAGTCAAAATGACATCTAATGGAATGTTATGAGACACACAGAGAGAGAGAAGGACTCTTACCTATCAGATTGATGTGTGGCGAGGATCTTCAGGTATTAGATGCTGTAGTGATGATGATGAACATGAGGCTGTTCTGCTCTTTATATACACACCTGAGCCACAGGTAAACGACAGAGCAGCACGTGAACAAATGTGCTTTAACCCTAAGTGTGAAGTTGTTTTTTTCTATTCCTGTATTTTATCTGCCAGATTTTATCTGCCAGATTTTATCTGCCAGATTTTATCTGCCTTCTTTCACATTTACACAAGGGCAATAAGGAAATGAATGTATCAATATTATGGCCATGGCTAATATGCTGAGTACTACACTTATATATATCCAAAGGGTGCAACACAAAGACCCTACAGAAAAAACTGACATATTTGTGTGAAAATTTTTTAATGCATTTTTGAAATTCAGGAAATGATCCATTTGCCCTGATGCACTTTGACAGTGAGATGACTTTATTCTGAAAAACAAAAAGTATCTCGGAATAACTTGAAATTTACCATCATAACAGTCGGCATCGCCGTGAACAAGGATCCATTGAAAATATTTGCAAACCTCTTAAGGAATAATTTTAATGAATTTTTGAAATTCAGGAAATGATCCATTTGCCCTGATGCACTTTGACAGTGAGATGAATTTAGTCTGAAAACAAAAAGTATCTCGGAATGACTTGAGATTTACCATCATAATAGTCGGCATCGCCCTGAACAAGGATCAATTGAAAATATTTGCAAAACTCTTAAGGAATAATTTTAATGAATTTGTGAAATTTGGGGTTAGTCGTGCCCTGATGCACTTTCACAGTGAGATGACTTTAGTCTGAAAAACAAAAAGTATCTCAGAAAGACTTGAAATTTACCATCATAATAGTCGGCATCGCCCTGAACAAGGATCCATTGAAAATATTTGCAAACCTCTTAAGGAATAATTTTAATGAATTTTTGAAATTCAGGAAATGATCAATTTGCCCTGATGCACTTTGACAGTGAGATGAATTTAGTCTGAAAACAAAAAGTATCTCAGAGTGACTTGAAATTTACCATCATAATAGTCGGCATCGCCCTGAACAAGGATCAATTGAAAATATTTGCAAACCTCTTAAGGAATAATTTTAATGAATTTTTGGGTTAGGGTTAGGGTCAAGTGAGCCCTCTTCAAGTGTATGGAGCACCCCGCGTCAGTCCAGTTTGGCACATCACTCACACTTCTAATGTGCACAGATGAAAGCATTGTACTGTAAGAAGGGACAAATGCTCTATAAACCCAATATAATCATAAAAAGTACATCCTCCCTGATAATTAACCATATCTACAATGCAATATGTTGTATCTGTTTACAACTGTTCACATGCACGTGTCTTCCTGTAATTATTTGTGGTTGATAACATTTCCAGGCACTGGCACATTATCATAAACTGATTTAACAACATCTGTGAGATAGTCAAGTACTTTACAACAGTCTGACGGTGTGCCCAGAAATATGAGGAAGTAAAAATGTTTGTTTTTTTTAACTTCCACAGAACACACTAAACACTTGTGGGTAATTTATTCTTTAAATTAATCTCATGAGTCTCATATATATACATATATATAAGTCTTTTCTGCAGGGCTCTTGTCTTCCATTGCTTGCCTTTTCTTTTTTTTTGGTCAATACAAAAGCAGCAATGGTTATACTTGAGTTAATTCTAAGTTAATGTTCAGTCTCAGAGCGATTCAAATTTTAACATTTCAATGTGTGTTACCGTGTAACATGTGTCAAATAAAAAACCTTGATCCTTGAATCCTATAATAATAACAACAAGATCAACAGTACAGTAGGTGTCACTTACGATCACGTGAACCACTGTATCAGTCATGAATACTGATACTCTTATTTCCTTATTGCCCTCGTGTTAATCACAAAAAGGCTTATTTGGCGGATACAATTCAATAATGGAAAAAAACATTTAGGGTTAAAGTACATTTGTTCACGTGCTGCTCTGTTGTTTACCTGTGGCTCAGGTGTGTATATAAAGAGCAGAACAGCCTCATGTTCATCATCATCATCATCACTGCAGCATCTAATACCTGAAGATCCTCAGCACACATCATCCTGAAAGGTAAGAGTCCTTCTCTCTCTCTGTGTGTGGCTCATATCATTCCATTCAATGTCATTTTGACTCTCTGTTCCTTAACTGCTTCTCTCTCTCTGACTCCCAACAGATTTTTACATCCTGTCATTGTCCTAATCATCTACATCATGAAGGTCCTCTTGCTACTCACTGTTTTGCTCAGTGGAGTTCTTGCTATCACAGCAGCAGCAGGTCAGTTTTACTTGTCACACATTTAGTTATGCAGAAAAAAATATAACATTTTCTGAAGACAGACATTCCTATACATTATTTGTATAATCTCCAAAAAATTATACAAAGACAAACAGTTTGGCTGTTACATTATTGTGTTTATTATTGTAAGGAAATTAAATCACACACAGGTGACATAAAGCAGCCACTTCATTTTCTTCTCTGTTAGTTGAAGCTGTGAAACCAGCAGATGCACCAGTGGAGCCACAAGAAGAAAACCAAGGTAAACAACCCTAACACTTTTGTTGTATGTGGAATTGAACTTTTATGAACAGACAGCATCAAATTCAACCGCAGCTCAGCTCATGTTTTCTCTTTTTGTCTCAGTGGTAGACATGGAAGTTGAAGCTGTTCCTGAAGCTGTTCCTTTGGCGGGAGAGCCAGAGGTATTTGCTGCTGGAGAGATGGCTGCACCAGTTGAAGCTGAAGGTCTATTGTCTTTACCAACTTACTCCACACAATGTCTAGAATGTGTCCATAAAATCTAATGCCATCAAATCATTCTCATCTCTGTCTCTCTCCTCTGCAGGTCGTTTCTTCTCTTGTCCCTCTGGTTGGGTCAGATACAAGAATGGCTGCTATCTGTTTGTGACCACACGCAGAACCTGGAGCAATGCTGTGGTAATTTGAATTCAAATATAACAATGCAAGATTATTTGGCTTTCCCTGTAACAAATGATGACCTTAACACTAACACTAATGTATTTGTGTTTTTGTGTCTTTTAGGCTTATTGCAATAGTCTGGGAGCTACCTTGCCATCTGCCAGTAATATGTTTGATTACAGTTTTCTGCAGGACTTGACTCTGAAGTCAGGACAAACAGTCTCCTGGATGGGAGGCTTCTATTTCCAGGTAAGTAGGCTGCCTCATTAGGCTGCATGAATATTAAAACCTAATCAAATGTATTAAAGTTTGCTGATTGATAAACTCTATGTGATGTGTGTCCAGACCTGGAGGTGGTTGGACCAGAGCGCCTTCAGCTACAGTAACTTTGGTACAGTGAATACTGTGAGCAGATACCAGTGCTTGTACCTCAATAGCAGAGGTAAGACAGCATTGGCAGACAGTATTCAGATTTTTGCACATTTTAAGCAAATTACAGACAGTGATGAAAGTTTATATTCTTTGTGTTGCAGCGCGCTGGTCCAATCATAGCTGTAATAATGCATGGCCATCCATCTGCATGAAGAGAACTGATACCTGCTAAACTGGACAGCAGGACACAGCTGTGTTCACTGAGCTATCATATTTAGTGTTGGAGGACATTTAGACATTTAGACTGTTCATGTACAAAACTGTACTTTTAGGAGAAGAAAACAAAATTGTTGTGCTTTCATGCTTTGTACTGTGTGTGTGATGCCTCTGATGAAATCAAAATCATATTTGTAAAATTTGAAAAATCTTCATCTTTTTTTTTCAACTTTTGGATATAAGTTTAAATAAAAAAATAAAAAAAGGTTTGCTGTGCTGTGATTATACTTAATGCATTATGGCTTCTTTCACCCATTGAACACAGAGCATTAGGCAGTTTTGTTCCATTACTATGTATGTACATATTCGGATGCACTCTGTGTGCAATACAGTGTGTTATATATATTTTTCCAGCACAATCAATAGACAATCTGATGAAAAAGTTCTTATATTTTTCGTTTAACCAACTATATGAATACACCTTAGCGAAAAGTACTCAAAATCTTTCAAATTGGATTGAAATACGTCACAGTTCAAAGTTCTCTTGTCTCGTTTTATGAACAAAAAGCAAATAAATACTATTTTATAAATATACTTCCTTTTAAAAACGAAAAAAAATGTGTGCTACAAAATTAATCATAACTTTGACTCAACAACACGTAAGAAGATGAAGAAATGCATGTTGTGAAGGCTGAAGATATGACCTATAAACAGACACCCGAGAATGCCCATATAAGGAGTTGTGTATTATTCCTGCTGCAAATTAGCATGGGTGCACCTGCAGTCAGTGTTGTAATGTAACAAAATACAAATACTTCTTTATTGTACTTAAGTACAAAATTCACATATCTTTACTTTACTTTTTGATGTGTATTTTGTTTTTAGCAACTTTTACTTTTACTCCACTACATTTCCTACATTTCTTTGTTAGTCATTACTCTGCCAAACACAATCAGAAGAAGAACAGTTGGTTATGGTCTGTATTAATTAATATAGAACTTTTCTAGTCTTGATGAGGTGCTTTACACTACAGTTTTCACCCCACTGCCACATGGGGTCAAGTGTCTTGCTCAAGGACACATGTAGATGAGTAGAGCCAGGAATTGAACCCACACACTTCCAGTTGAAAAACAAACTCACCCTATTTATTTAATTACTTTTGATACTTAAGTACAGTAAATTCCATATACTTTAAGACTTTTACTTAAGTAATAATTATAAAAAGTGGCTTCAACTTCTATCAAAGTTGTTTTCTGGTAAGACACTTGTACCACATGATAGAGACAAACAACCACTCACTCATACTGATACTCTTATTTCCTTATTGCCCTCGTGTTAATCACAAAAAGGCTTATTTGGCAGATACAATTCAAGAATGGAAAAAAACGGGTTAAAGTACATTTGTTCAAGTGCTGCTCTGTTGTTTACCTGTGGCTCAGGTGTGTATATAAAGAGCAGAACAGCCTCATGTTCATCATCATCACTACAGCATCTAATACCTGAAGAGCATCACCACACATCAACCTGAAAGGTAAGAGTCCTTCTCTCTCTCTGTGTGTGGCTCATATGATTCCATTAGATGTCATTTTGACTCTCTGTTCTGTAACAGTTTCTCTCTCTCTGACTCCCAACAGATTTTTACTTCCTGTCATTGTCCTAATCATCTACATCATGAAGGTCCTCTTGCTACTCACTGTTTTGCTCAGTGGAGTTCTTGCTATCACAGCAGCAGCAGGTCAGTTTTACTTGTCACACATTTAGTTATGCAGAAAAAAATATAACATTTTCTGAAGACAGACATTCCTATACATTATTTGTATAATCTCCAAAAAATTATACAAAGACAAACAGTTTGGCTGTTACATTCTTGTGTTTATTATTGTAAGGAAATTAAATCACACACAGGTGACATAAAGCAGCCACTTCTTTTTCTTCTCTGTTAGTTGAAGCTGTGAACCCAGCAGAAGCACCAGTGGAGCCACAAGAAGAAAACCAAGGTAAACAACCCTAACACTTTTGTTGTATGTGGAATTGAACTTTTATGAACAGACAGCATCAAATTCAACTGCAGCTCAGCTCATGTTTTCTCTTTTTGTCTCAGTGTTAGACATGGAATTTGAAGCTGTTCCTGAAGCTGTTCCTTTGGAGGGAGAGCCAGAGGTATTTGCTGCTGGAGAGATGGCTGCACCAGTTGAAGCTGAAGGTCTATTGTCTTTACCAACTTACACCACACAATGTCTAGAATGTGTCCATAAAATCTTATGCCATCAAATCATTCTCATCTCTGTCTCTCTCCTCTGCAGGTCGTTTCTTCTCTTGTCCCTCTGGTTGGGTCAGATACAAGAATGGCTGCTATCTGTTTGTGACCACCCGCAGAACCTGGAGCAATGCTGTGGTAATTTGAATTCAAATATAACAATGCAAGATTATTTGGCTTTCCCTGTAACAAATGATGACCTTAACACTAAGACTAATGTATTTGTGTTTTTGTGTCTTTTAGGCTTATTGCAATAGTCTGGGAGCTACCTTGCCATCTGCCAGTAATATGTTTGATTACAGTTTTCTGCAGGACTTGACTCTGAAGTCAGGACAAACAGTCTCCTGGATGGGAGGCTTCTATTTCCAGGTAAGTAGGCTGCCTCATTAGGCTGCATGAATATTAAAACCTAATCAAATGTATTAAAGTTTGCTGATTGATAAACTCTATGTGATGTGTATCCAGACCTGGAGGTGGTTGGACCAGAGCGCCTTCAGCTACAGTAACTGGCATACAGTGAATGCTGTCAGTCTATACCAGTGCTTGTACCTCAATAGCAGAGGTAAGACAGCATTCGCAGACAGTATTCAGATTTTTGCACATTTTAAGCAAATTACAGACAGTGATGAAAGTTTATATTCTTTGTGTTGCAGCGCGCTGGTCCAATCATAGCTGTAATAATGCATGGCCATTCATCTGCATGAAGAGAACTGATACCTGCTAAACTGGACAGCAGGACACAGCTGTGTTCACTGAGCTAAATCATATTTAGTGTTGGAGGACATTTAGACATTTAGACTGTTCATGTACAAAACTGTACTTTTAGGAGAAGAAAACAAAATTGTTGTGCTTTCATGCTTTGTACTGTGTGTGTGATGCCTCTGATGAAATCAAAAACATATTTGTAAAATTTGAAAAATCTTCATCTATTTTTTTCAACTTTTGGATATAAGTTTAAATAAAAAAATAAAAAAAGGTTTGCTGTGCTGTGATTATACTTAATGCATTCTGGCTTCTTTCACCCATTGAACACAGAGCATTAGGCTGTTTTGTTCCATTACTATGTATGTACATATTCGGATGCACTCTGTGTGCAATACAGTGTGTTATATATATTTTTCCAGCACAATCAATAGACAATCTGATGAAAAAGTTCTTATATTTTTCGTTTAACCAACTATATGAATACACCTTAGCGAAAAGTACTCAAAATCTTTCAAATTGGATTGAAATACGTCACAGTTCAAAGTTCTCTTGTCTCGTTTTATGAACAAAAAGCAAATAAATACTATTTTATAAATATACTTCCTTTTAAAAACAAAAAAAAATATGTGCTACAAAATTAATCATAACTTTGACTCAACAACACGTAAGAAGATGAAGAAATGCATGTTGTAAAGGCTGAAGATATGACCTATAAACAGACACCCGAGAATGCCCATATAAGGAGTTGTGTATTATTCCTGCTGCAAATTAGCATGGGTGCACCTGCAGTCAGTGTTGTAATGTAACAAAATACAAATACTTCTTCATTGTACTTAAGTACAAAATTCACATAGCTTTACTTTACTTTTTCATGTGTATTTTGTTTTTAGCAACTTTTACTTTTACTCCACTACATTTCCTCTATCTTTGTTCGTCATTACTCTGCCAAACACAATCAGAAGAAGAACAGTTGGTTATGGTCTGTATTAATTAATATAGAACTTTTCTAGTCTTGATGAGGTGCTTTACACTACAGTTTTTCACCCCACTGCCACATGGGGTCAAGTGTCTTGCTCAAGGACACATGTAGATGAGTAGAGCCAGGAATTGAACCCACACACTTCCAGTTGAAAAACAACTCACCCTATTTACTTAATTACTTTTGATACTTAAGTACAGTAAATGCCATATACTTTAAGACTTTTACTTACGTAATATTATAAAAAGTGGCTTCAACTTCTATCAAAGTTGTTTTCTGGTAAGACACTTGTACCACATGATAGAGACAAACAACCACTCACTCACTCACACACACACCTACACTCTTAGAAATAAGAGGTTTTTTCAAAGGTTCTTGGTAACACTAATGGTTCCAGTAAGAACCAGTTTGATGCAGAGAACCCTTTAAAACCCATTTCCTGAATTAAAGGGTTTTAAAAGGGTTCTTGGTAAACACAGTGTACGGTCAATTTAGAGCATTGGTTCTCAAAGTGCGCAGAAAAATTCTGGCGGCCCACAATAAATTACAGTTGATAGTTTTAATCCAGGAGCTACTAAGCTTGTTAAATGTATATTGGACATTACAGGATACAGACCAATAAGTGTAAACAAAAATAGTGGGTATTTACAATATAGAAACCAGGTAAATACCCAGTATTTTTGTGGTGGTGAATTTTTATGGTGAATTTTAGTGTATTATTGGGTTATAAGCTGGTAATAAGCAGATAGCTACAGCCTCCAATTACTAGCTATTTACCCAGTAAATATATGGTAACAGAAATGTGTTACTTGGTATTAACATGTAATTAGAAGGTAAGAAGAATGGCCAAAATATTGGGTGATTACCCTTTAAATTATAAAGCGTTATTATATTAATGCTTAAATTACATTAATGCTTAAATTACATTATATTAACGCTTATATTACTTAACGCTAAACTTCAGAACTGCAATCTGGTCATTAAAATTATTGCACATGGGATTTCTTTCTGGTTTTTTTTCCTTTGGCGGCCGTCAGTCCAATGTTGGGTTCCTAAATTGGCCCTCAGGTATCAAAACTTTGAGGACCCCTGATTTAGAGTGTCCAATTTGCCTAATGCACATGTTTTTGGACTGTGGGAAGAAACCAGGGAACCCCTGCAAAACCCACGCACACACGGGGAGAACATGCAAACCCTCCATGGACGAAGGCCCTTGTTCCAACCGGGTTGGACTCCAAAACTGCTTATTTTTCCATTGCAATGTGTTGTCAAATCAAAGGACGCCGTTCCATACACTATAGTTTGACTTTGTGTAAAGACTCAGACTTGTGTGCGTATCTTATAAGGTTAGCGATTATAAGATAAGATAGGATTCCGGTAAACCGAAGAACAAACACAAAGTTAGAACTGTAACCACAATGCAGAACTTAAACATCAGGATTTGGGTTTCCTAGTTACCGTGGTTGTTCAGTGTTTATGGACACTGGCACACTGAGAAACTGATTTATTCTCGTAACCGTGTTAGATTATTAACTACAACAACCGCAGTGTTTTCACTGTGGGTGTTGTTCCAAAAAGTAAAGATATGTGTTACCTATGAACAGTAAACCAATTGAGGACTCATGCAAATAAAGTGAGCAAAATTGAATAGGATTTGTGCTTTTCTGATCGTTTGATGTTTTAACCTTCTTTAGTGTGGAACATTTTGATCTCTTGTAATCAGTTTGCAGCTGAGCTGAGGCTGATTTGGGGCCCTGATATCTTCCAAGAAGAATGTGTTTTAAAGGTCACATAGAGTGGTCCTGTTGCACATATATGTTAGTTATGGAGGTCTACTTACATATATTAACTTGTTTTTATGGTCAAAAACCTCCTAGTTGCTGTAACCGGGACCGTACCTATGTTCCCCGGGTCCTATGTTCCCCGGGTCCTATGTTCCCCGGGTCCTATGTTCCCCGCTTTGTATGTGACCGGGGAACATAGGACCCTTTCTCTAACCCTAATCCTAACCCTACCCTTTTTCAAAAAAAGGGTCCTATGTTCCCCTGTCACATACAAAGTGGACCTTTTTTGGGAAAAACGGGGAACATAGGACCCGGGGAACATAGGTACGACCCCGCTGTAACCTAGCCGATAGAAATCCTCTTTTCTGACAGTGTTTTTCTGCTGCGAGATTTCAGAGTGAACTTTCACTCCCAGAAGACAGAGTCTTGTGATTGGCCAGTACTATCCAGCACATCCATTCTCAGAAGCGCAGCGCCCCCCTCTGGAACGGCGGATGCACTGCTCCTCATTATCAAAACATTGTTTTAACAGTGTTTAAAAATAGCTTCGTCATGACTCCCCGCCGCAGTCCCTTTTATGACTTTAAACCGGAGTCAGACCCAGAGTCAGAAGACACTGTTGCTCGTGAAACACCTCCACAACGGACGTTATTCTTCTTCTGCGGTACAATGTACGTAACCGGATTTGCCCGGACTACCGCCCGGAGCAGGACGATCAGTTGTTCAGGAGAACCGCTGCTTACGTAACTATTACGGGATTTTCAGTGATCTCGTTGAGCCCCGAGATTACAATAAAACACAACGTTCTCAGCAATGGCTGAACTGTTTGTTTCGAACCATCAGGCTTCATAAACAAGGTAATATCGCAGATACACACCAAAAAAACAGCGATAATAGGAACTTCCGGTCTAGTTCCGATTTAACACAAAGAGCAGATATGATCATGTCTGCCAACATGTTGAGTGATATTAATGTTCAAATGAATGTAAAGACCTCTAAGCACCATAGTAACTTTTATACTCTTATGTGATTTATACTAAAGCGTAATTATTTATCAAAGCCCAAAGTTTCTTTCCAGCTTAAACAACACGCTTTTTTTGGTAGATGACCATAAATATATTATATTAAGAGCAGCAGGGTTTTTCTACTACTGCAAACATCTTTTTTTTTTATCTTTGATTGTATACAGTACATATTGTCCATGTTGATAATCAGTTGTCTCTAGATTCTTAACTTTATTTGATAACATTTGCCTCATTGAAATCCTGAAATCTTTCAATTATAGCCTCAAAAGACCACAAGATGTTTCCACTAACACATTTAATCTCTGGAGTCAGCGATTAGTAAAGGAGAAACATGTTATTGAAGACAACTCAGATCTGAGGAGAAGTGAGACAATGCCCGACGTATGAGCAGTTAGGCGTCATCGCAGATTCTGGCGAGCAGCGTGCCGGGTCTTGAGATAGTGTATTAGGTCCAGATGCCCAGTGCATTGGTGTCTATAGGGAAGGAACCATTCTTGTTGTCCGACATGTTGTGCACATGCTTTGCGGATTTCCATACGCGGTCATTAATATTTGATATCTGTTTGTTAGATGATTAACATTACGAGCACAACACATATTCTATCTATAATGTTGCGACTGTGTATATAATTTAATTGTCGGTGTTTGTAGCGACAATGAGGAGCCTTATCTTTGAGTACCAGAAACTTTGATGAACAAAAGCATGGAACAGGAGACTCATTTGTACTTTTTATGTATTTACATGATAATTATTTTTTTTTTTTACATTTCCATTAAAACTGTTGTCACTCTTGTCTGTAGGGTTAGGTGGTTCAATGCACGCCTACTTCTACTCCTAACAATATTAATATGACAATGATTTTGACATAAAGCTTAATAAAAGTTTAAAATTGCATATAATCCCACGTCATTGTGACATTTTGAGCTGTCTGAGCTGCCTCTCTGGTGTAAACATAATTATTAATGTTTCTTCATTCTATCACAAGTGCCCCGATTCTGAATATTATCATATTTGTATTTATATCAGTGTTTCCTTATTGGCTTTGTGCAAATATTAGAAGTGTGTTATTTATTTGATTTGAGATATGAAACAAGCGAACAAAAACTAACTCAAGTTTCGGGGTGAAAGTGCGTTTGTTCAAGTGCTGCTCTGTTGTTTAGCTGTGGCTCAGGCGTGTATATAAAGAGCAGAGCAGCCTCATGTTCATCATCATCATCATCATCACCATCACTGCAGCATCTGATACCTGAACAGTCTCATCACACATCGACCCCGACGGGTAAGACTCCTGCTCTCTCGCTGTCTCATAGACATAAAATGTGACTTTCCGAAGTTTAACTCTCTGACTCCCACCAGACGTCCAGTCTCCTCATCACTCATTCGTCATCCTCTTCGTCATGAAGGCCGTCTTCGTCCTCGGCGTTTTGCTCAGCGGAGCTCTGGCTCTCACAGCAGTGGCGGCAGGTCAGATTTAACTTTTCACACGTTTTCGTCCTTCATTCAGTAACAATTGTGAGGCTCCGTGTGCAATCAGAAAGGAAAGGAAAGAAAAAAGATTTATTCCAATCGTGATCAAAATTGAAATATTCAAAATGCACATATATTAGGGGAAAAAAAAAATCTTTGTACCCATTTGTATCAATAAATTAACACTGGTGTGATTGTCAGAATAAATAACAACTGACCATTAACGCGCAGTGTGACCTCCCCAAACCGTTTTATTCTGAAAGTCGGGACTATGTAATACTACATGTGTTATAACAAATGGATATTGATGAAGTCAACAATTCAGATCACAGACACAGGTGACATGAAGCTGCCACTTCTCTTTTTCTCCTCTGTTAGTCGAAGCTGTTGAACCAGCAGAAGCACCAGTCGAGCCAGAGGAGGAAAACCAAGGTAAACATACCTAACACTCACTCACTGTAAGTTGTTTAAATGAATCAAATTCAGACTGTAACTCGGCTGTTTTCTCTTCTTTTTTTTTTGAAGTTGAAGCTGTTCCTGAAGGTAAAAATCTCAATGGATGATTTGTTCTACTCTGCTATGTCATGTTAACAGAAAAATAAAAAATCATAAAATCATTTTTGCATCTTTAGAGGGAGAGCCAGAGGGGTTTTCTGCTCGCAAAGTTGAAGTTCCTGCATCGGTTGAAGGTCTATTGTCTTTAAATGCAACAGAGAAATCTGACACCACAAAATGTCTATAATGTGTCCCATACAATCAAAAAAAAATCTCTCATCTCTGCTCCTCTCTCTCTCTCTCTCTCCCTCTGAAGCTCGTTACTTCTTTTGCCCCATTGGTTGGGAGCGATATAAGCATAGCTGCTATCTGTCTGTGAGATCCTTCAGATCCTGGACCAGTGCCACGGTATTATTTTGTTAATGTTTTATTCATATCTATTTTATGTTGTGCAACTGACAAACTGACCCCCGAAAAATATGAAAACACTTATCTTATTCCTTACATATTAGTCATGTGTGTTTGTATGACACCTTTAGGCCTATTGCGCTTCTCTGGGAGCCACTTTGCCCTCTGCCAGTGACCTGTTTGAATACAGTTTCCTGCAGACTATGACCACTAGGGCAGGATACACGACCTCCTGGTTAGGAGGACTGTACTTCCAGGTAACTGCACCGTCACACACAGCACAAACAGCGGTCATTAAATAAGCACTAGAGTTCCAAGTATTATAATAATAAGACATTGTGATGTTTGAGGGGATTGTCTTGATCTGGACCTCGTTGAATTAGTACCCTTCTTCATACATGATTTTCAATTCTTGTTATGAACATAAACATGTAATGAAGGTCTGCTGGTTTTTTTTTTTTGTGATTCCAGGGATGGAAGTGGTTGGATGGCACCAAATATGGCTACCAAAACTGGTATATTCACAATAATGTCAGGACCTCCCCCTGCATGTTCCTCAATGCCGCATGTAAGGCAACATTTTTACATTTGTCACATTAAGTTTTTATTTGCTTCCTGATGATGAGGCCAAATGATTATAAAGACACAAACTCCATGTTCTGTTTCAGTGGCCTGGTCCAACAGCAACTGTGCAACTTCACGGGCATTCATCTGCCAGAAGAAAAGCGGTGCCTGCTAAGAAGGAACGCAGAGCTGCTGCTGCCGCCGCGTTTACCGATCTGAATCGGAATCTTTAGAATGCGGTTTCATTTTTGAGCCGAAATTTGTCTGTCCTATATCAGATTTACTGATGATTTCATACTGTTCTTGATGATTCTTCTGTTGAACTTGGAAATATTGGAAAGAAAGTCTCAGTCGTGATTTATTGTTTTTCTTTCTTCCTGTGCATGACAAATGAACATTTACTGAATAAATGGCATACAAAAAAAAAAACATTTGAGTCTTATTGTGCTTTACATTAGCTTTACCCTGTGCAAGAACTTTTAGATTTGTTTTGGTCCTTGCACCTAGAGTGATCAAAGAGAATTTAGGTCAACCATTGCATGATAATATAATATCTTAAAGCCGTTGCCCTTAAATGTAAAAAAAAAGTATTTTTTCTCTGGAGGAATAATTGTTAATTGGTCATTTGTGTTAGAGACGAACGGCACTTCGACAAATTGTTTTCATTACATTATGACAGTCATCCCTATACAATGTATCTGACTCAAGTTGTGATGTTTTATCTGCTAAACTAAAAGTCCAGTTGCCCACAGATGGACTTGTATAACGTTAGTCAGAATGGCACATGGCAGATATGGTTATGTTGACTGATAAGACATGGTCCAATAAATGGAGAGGAACAAAGGACCATATTCACCAGACAGCTCAATTGCTTTTATGCCCCCATGCAATTCATTTATAAATGTCCAACGCCTTGCAGTTATTTTCAGCTCGGACAACACTGTGCCCGTTTCACCGTGTTACATTCCAGACATTATGTTCTCCTGATCAGCACAGAGGCGGAAGCCATCCCAAATCATCATGGTGGAAAACTGATTTTTTTTTGGGATCTGCATGATGAAATGTGAAGAGCGGATCAGATTCACTAAATGTTAAACTAGTTTAAGTCGGTTTACATAAGGAAGACAGAATAATATACATTCTGAAAACACAAAGGAGTCAGCTAAGTTCCCGTTTCATAAAATTTGGACGTGGTGGACAATTCCTTTTTCTTTGTGTGTTAATTTTAGTGAACTTTGTTCACTGATTTGTTTATTTGTTTGTGTTGTGATTCAGCCCTACAATTGTGAAGTGGCAGGGAGTAAAGTGTTTGTTATCTATTCATGTAGATGGTTCATCTTAAAAATTAAATAAAAAAAATCAGTATCTTACAATTTCATCGTATAGTATTACTTGTGAGGGGGAAAAAGTACTCCGCCATTTTTTCTACCTGCTTGGCACTTCTTAAAGAATATAGTTTTAAGGTTTGGTTTCTTTGGTAGGTCCTGTAAGATATTTTGTTGCAGTTTTCCATTCACAATACACATTTTGTTGCCTTGTCTATTCAGACTAACCTAAAATTTAAATTACTTAATACAGTCTTGTTGGTTTCACATAAGTTAGTTATTTCACAATCATCAGCATCATCATCACTGAAACATCTTGATACCTGGACAATCTCATCACACATCGACCTCTCAGGTAAGACTCCTGCTCTCTTCGCTGTCTCATTATAAATCTGACTTTTTGAAGTTTGAAACGGTTTTGTAGCTGACTCCCACCAGACGTCAAGTCTCTTCAGTGTCCGTTCATCATCGTGCGCGTCGTATTCATCATGAAGGCCTTCTTGCTCCTCGCTGTTTTGCTCAGTGGAGTTCTGGCGATCACAGCAGAAGCAGGTCTGATTAACTTTGCACACATTATTTATTCTCTTCAGTAACAACTGTGCAGCTCCATGTGTAATCAGGAAATAATGATAATAATATTCCACCACTGAACGCAGTCACAAGTAAGAATTCACAGAGAAATATTAAAAGAAAAATATTTTTAATTATAGAAAGAATATTTTGACATGAGCAAAAAAAAGTGTATATGGGTTAAAACAAACGTTTAACCAATTGGTATCTTATCTATATCAGATCTTCTGGGTCTGATACCAAACAGATGAATAGACTGTGTGCAGAAATTAAGACTCTGTAAGGCAACCTAACAGTACTATAATGACCATACAGTATATTTATTTCTTAATCACGTGACTGGAACACATCCTGGGGAAACATGTACATTTTACACTTAAACTAAAATTTAAAAAAGTATTGAGTACGACCCTTAAAATGACTTGTTAAAACCTGTGTTAGTACTACTATTTCATGTCAAAAATATCTGCTGTGAAAATGGTCTCTTACACCAGGTGTATTTAAGAAATTATGTGTTAAAGTCCTTGCTCCAGCCAGCAGAGGCACTGCTGAGTATGGGTTTTAACAATCAGACACTAGTAAGTCCCCACTTTGCGTAATATTAAAAGAATGTCGTAGACATGATTTTAGCTTGATTTAAAGTGCGACAAACAGGGTACTTGATAAAAATGTCCCCTGTTCGCCGTGGCGTCCCCTCTTTGTGGGTGTGTGTCGACACCAAAGTCCCCCTACACAAACGTTTAAGTTAAACTCACTGACAGTTTGCTAATGTATAAGACCCAACTTTCAGTTGCATTATTCCAATCTAAATGCCAATAATCACAGAATTTGGAACACAGGGCCAGTGCCCTGAGACGTTGGCACAGTATTAGTATTTAATGCGTTTTGACACTGATAGACGTAAGATTTATAACAACTGACACGGCATTAACACAGTGTGACCTCGCCAAATGTTTCATTGTGAAAGTCAGGAGGACTCCAATAATTCCTACACGTGTAATAACATACGGTGACAGGTGACATGAAGCTGCCACTTGTTTTTCTTCTCTGTTAGTTGAAGCTGTTGAAACGGCAGAAACACCAGTGGAGCCACAGGAGGAAAACCAAGGTAAGCTGCTCTGCAACATTATATTATATACTGTATGACTGTCAACGCATCTGAACAGACTGCATCCATGTATGAGCAAAAATAAAAAAAAATCAAATCCACAAAAAAAAATATTTGAGTCTTATTCTTGTGCTTTGCATTAGCGTTATCTTGTGTAAGAACAATTAGATTTGATTTTCTCATTACACTTAGAATATAAAACAGAATTAAGGTCAACCACTGCATGATAATATATCATAATCAAGCCATCTCCTTTGAATTTAGTTACATCTGCTTGAAAAGATAAGATTTTAGTTTATCTTTCATGTAAAATCTGGATCTGATTCCTTGGTGCACTTGATGCTTGACTTTGATGAGTGAATCCAATTGGCTAAGCCTTGGATTGGCACTGAATATTTTGTAAAAAACATAAATAAATAGTCACACATCTTCTCCTGCACCTTAATCGACCCAGGACGCTTTGGTAGAATCCTACTGTTGCCAGCAGTAAGATTATTTCTCCTCTTGAATGCCTTATAAACTTATCAAAATCACTTCATACGCAAAGGATGCATAGGATTTTCTATGAGAAAGGCTCTTTGAGTTAGTGGTAAACAAAGAGATAACAAGAAACATGGTAAGTAATCGCAAATAAAACTGTAGATATGTTGACACAATGCGAACAATCCACTAAGTACCACCATTGCTCTTTTCTTGGGCCCCTGCTTGTCTGCCTGTTTTTACGTATTACGTTTTTACTTATTAGATTGCATAGATTAGCATTGATCAACTGTGTGCTTTAAGATCATATCATGAATTAAGTTTCCCAAAGTCAGGAAAGTGTTTTTTATCTATGTTGATAGGTCAACACTTGATTTAGTCTGAAACAAAGTCGTTAAATTATAGAAACACAAAGCGTTTTACACCTCTACAAACAGTTACACAATGTTACAACAGGCCAGTCATCCCGATTAAATATATCTGACTCAATTTGAGGTAATTTTATCTGACAGATATTTGGTTTTCATTTCATCATGCTCTCACCGTCTGTCAGCGAAAAAAGCAGCCAGCTCCAGGAATGAGTAAAACCAATTTCACCAAAAGAGCCACTTTAAGTGGGTGAGCCTGTGTGTGTGTGTGTGTGTGTGTATGTCATTAACAGAGCTATGGTGATTTTCAAGGGGTTTATAAGATCAAGGTCAAGGTAAAGGCAACGTCTAGGTAATCCTCTGATTATGAATAATAATGCACCAATGAAAAACAGCTGGAACAAATCTCATCTGATCAGTCCCAGCTGTTGCTCCTCGCTGAGTTTGGTTTGTCCAAGGCCAAATCAGCCTGTGGTGTCATGCTGTTTCAATTGCCACTCAGACACTGAACAAGTAATGAAGAGGGCTGGAATTCTATAAAGTCAACCCGACTCTGCAGGACGTAACTAAAACAACAGAGTGAAGGAAGATCATATTTTTTTTTTTAATCAGGGACAAAGTATCGTATAGAAATGGTACATCATTGCTGATCTGCTGTCTGGTGCAGGTCTGTTGCAGAGGTGCTGTGGAACATTTGTTGTGTTTAACTTAAATACACATCTGTACTCAACTAAATGCCAGAACTCTTCAGAATGAAGGCGGGCGTTTGTTTCGTTCGTCCTCCTACAAGTTTCATTGTATTCAGCGAGGTTAATTTAATAACATTTTAAGAAAAGATAGTTTTGCACAAGTGAAGACCAATAACAGATGCTTCGCTCGAATTTGTGAATGCACAAATCTTTCATTTTGAGCTCATCAGTGCATTCTCTTTGGACGAGGGTTACATGATGCAATGCAGCAGTACATGGATAATGTCCGCCATGTGTATTCCCATATCAGAACAAAACTTTTCAGATCAAGCAGACAAAAGCAAACTGTATGGTCATAGCTTGCATGTCACCATGTGTGGTAAAACTATATCAAAATTCATACAATGTCAGTGAGTATTGTTTACACAGTGTATGACATGTGAGTGTGGCTGTACTGCTATTAAATCTGAGGCACTACAAGTGATTTATGTGGAACTGGAGGCAAGTGTGGGCAAAAATACAGTAGTGTAGAGCAAAGCACCCTGTGGGTCTTGCGGTGTCTTTGACTGGGTTGTATGAATTCTTAACCCATGCTGTACATTTATTGCTTTTACCCATTGCAATGAGGAGCTGCCGATGCAAGGATTTTAAAGGGTCGTGGAGAAAAGTGAATGTCGTAAAATAAACATAACCTGTCCGAACTTAGTGTCTATAACTATTGGTGTGAGGGTGACTCAACGTTTAAGCAGTATGGATGGATGGATCAATACACCATTTGGGTTTGTTGACACATGATGGAACATCAGTTATCTGTCAAGGATATAAGAATCACAACTGGCTAAATTGGCTTTAAATAACACATGTCACAAGTTAGGTTGTTGACTGTATTGTACACACACGACAATCGTTCACGGAGAATCAGACATGAACATAACATGTTGTGTTTATGTTGTTTTAGGTCTGTTCTAAGGTGTTTTTAAGCCAATTTATGGTTTCCCTGTGGCGATGGGGGGATTTCCTGCAGCATATTACATTTCATTTCGCTGCCTTCGATCATGAAATTTAATTTCAAGCCAGAGCCTTATACCCTGTGATCCAGTTTCTGTCAATTTGGTCTGAACCCTACAGCCAATTGCTTTGAATCCACTGATATTAATTTTGCTCTCGGTGAAACAAAGCAGCGAAGGGTGCATTAATTATGGACCATACTGTTATAACAACAGGTGGGCGCTTTCATTCACAGTATTCCCCGCAATTTTGAGCTCTACCTCTGCACGCTCACAGCTACATGTTTGGACTGTTAAAAATAACAGTAATATCTCTTTAAATCAAGCTTTTTGCAGAGCAAAACTCAACACTTAATACTCTTCTTTAAATGTTCTGCAAGATTATTATGTGTATTTTTAATCGATTCATTCGGTTAATGAATCAATTAATAAGTTGTTTCCCCAGTGCCTATATATAGTTATACAGTTGTGAACGCTGAGAACTGATTTGAAGGCTTTACTGTTCTCCTGGACTCTCCTGATTGGCCTTTAGCTCCACTAAATGCTCCCTTAATGCAGTACGGCTGATGGAAAATGAAGCCATTTTAAAGCCTATATTGGCTGTAAACCACCCAGGGGAAATAGTTCTGGGGAGAACAGTTTGTAACATAATTCATTGCATATAGCTATACATGGTATAACGGTATATGTTTGCATGCCAACATCATAACTTAATTCAAATTTGTGATGTGTGCTGTGACACCTGATCATTTATATGCTAAAATGCTTCTTAACAGCATCTAAGAAGTGCATTCTTAATCATGAAAACACACAGCAGGCACAATGAAAATGCACGGATTGCAAAACTGCCTATTTTTTACATAAGGGTGCGTCGGTGTGTGTTTGTGTGTGTGTGTGTGTGTGTGCACGTATGTCACTATACATTCCCTTCACCCACAGACAACATCAGCACAACCAGACACGTGAAACTACATCATCGGCATAAAATACGGATCATCCCAACTGAGACTTACGTATCATAAATTTACCTTTAGCCAGCGTGAAGTGTGTCCATGTGACAGCAGCTGCGCGGCCAAAGTCTCATGTAACCATTTTGACCTTCACAGCAACATTGTTGATACAAATAATGCAGGTCAAGGGATTTTTGCACAAGTTCAAATCATCAAACCATCATTTGGTTTTTCAGTCAATAATCTTTACTGAACCACAGCTGATCACATGTGAAATCTCCTGGTTTGTAGAAAAGTCGAATATAACAACATTCTCTTTGAGGAAACCAAGCTGGTGCTAATTCAAATGCACAGTAGTTATAGTGCTCACACATCTGCTCCTATGCATTATTGTCAATCTAATCCCTACCTCCTGCTGGGCCAGTGCTAAAGCACATACAAATACAACTATATATTCTATACGTTTCCTGCCTGACCACTTTGATGTGTTCCTTACAGAATAATAAAATCAGCAGGGACCTCGAGAAGCACCATAAATTATACATTATTGTGCTAAAACTACATGTAGTAACATGCATACATTTACTGCGTGTACAAAGTTGGCAACTATCCATCATGGAGCACTTGTAGATGTGCAATTAATGTGTGCAAGTTCACGTTATTTTTCTTTTAAATTACAACGAACGTCTCATTCTGAATGCGAGTTACTCAACAGCAACCACGCTCACAAGGTCAAAATCAGTCTTTTCAAGTCTTAGGAAACTTCCTCATCGTCCTGAACTTTATTGGAAGAAAATAAAACAAACGCACAAATATATTCCAACATTGTATATCTATATCCAGCAATATCAACATGCCGTTATTAAAAACACCACAAAGAGGGGAAAACACACGGCAACAGCCATGTAAATTTATTGTGTCTTGCGGGGCTTTATTTCCACTTTATTTTCCTCACCAGCTTAGATAAAGAAAAAAACACAGCTGCAGGCAACGTGAACACCGAGGAGCAGGCTATTCTGATGCAAGGATAACTTATTGTCTGAAGACACCACCTACGAGTGCCACATTTCATCAGCAACTGTTTTTTTTTTATATATTTTTATATAAACAGACGAAATAAGAAATAAACCAATGAAAGAATAACCCGGACACATCTGCAATTTGGTACTATCTCAACAGGTTATTTGGCATTTTCTCTTTACTTATTTTTACATGACCTCTATAAATCCCCTTTCCCTGATTGAGGATAGTGTGGGAAGTGAGCTCGAACAAACAACTCTCTCTGCGGATGTATGTGTTGTGTTGTGTTTTTGTGTAGTGCATGCATTTCTGGGCAAGTGTCCCAGGTCTAATTATGGCCAGAGTGTTAACTTTTACATCCAAGCTGAGTTTTAAATAGTGTTATTTTGTTGTATTATGTGAAGGCACGGTGAAGCAGAATCTTTGGTCTGTCTAATGGGACCTGTTTTTGTGTGTGAGTGAAGCAAATGTGATTACACAGCTCGAAAGATGAGTAAGTCTAATAGTGTGCATGTAAATACTGCTTTTCTGGTCTTGACCTCCACTCAAATCATTTTACACTATTTTACCAGTCACACGCAAATGATAGGAATCTTTAGCAAATCAATGTTAATAACAATTTAGTGGTGTTTTATATATATATATATAGTATATATATATATATATATATATATATACTCTTACCTTTTGTTATTTTTTTTATTTTTTTTTTGTACGGCAACCTTGAGTGTCTTGAAAGGCGCCTTAAATATAATGCATTATTATTATTATATTATTATATACGTGTGTGTAGTTTTGGCCTATTAGCCTAAGAAAGCTATAATGATTGCTTAGTTTTCAAAAACGAATACCTCATGGACTAAGCTCCATTTCATGGTTCTGACAAAGATGTTCCTGCAATTATTTCTCACCTCAGACTAGCTTTTCATGGATTATTCCATTTTCCAAGAAATGGTGGAATTGTGAACTCATCAGTTCATCGGTGAGGAATTTATATTTTGTTTCGCTTAATGAGAGCTGTATCAAGCAGATGGGATACGTTTAAGTTATTATTTCACATTTGGACTATGTCGGATTACGCATTTTAATTTTAATATGGCCACCGCCAGGGTGAGATTTTGCAGCCAGAAATTCACCTTTAACCAGGATCCTATTGGGTGTCTCCAGCTGTCAATCACACTGGTGTCGACTCATATGTAGCAGCATGATGTCCATCATGTGGTCTGGGGATAGATTTGAAACTAGCATTTGAGATCAGTCACTCTTCAGGGAAACCTTTATTTTAATTGTAAATCAAGTGAATTTAAGACTCGTTTTCCTATAGACTTCCATTCACACTGACTTCTTTTTGCAACCATGTGAGTCGTCCCCTGGTGGCCATTCACCATATTTTTATTTGCACATTGTAATCCTCGAAAGACTTCATCCACTTTTTTTATATACAGACTATGACTTCCCATTAGGGTTGTATTTTTCCAATATCTATACCGTAGGCATCTTTGGTAGCTAATCACATATGTCCAATTAATTTAGTCATTTAACAACCCTTATTATCACTGCTATTGTTAGTAGAGGAGATGTTTTTGAGTAGGCGTTTTGCACACGGTGGCCTATTCACAGGCTTATACGTGGCTATAGAGACACAGAGGTGTTTGCTAATTAAGTGGAGGAGCTCCGAGGTGCCACAGTTGGTCAGCAATCCTGACACTCAGCCGCAGGAACAACAAAGAGCAGGCTGGTGAGCTTCATCCTTCTGCTGTCCCTCCCAGCTCACGGCCCCTTCTGTCCTTTAACTGAGCTTCCCTTAGATGAGCTGGGGTTAGGAGCAGCTGCGGTGAACGGAAAAAAAAAAACACTCTCGAGAACTGACGGGGACCATCTGAACAGAGATGTTAGCGGTTACGCGCTGCTTGACACCAGCGGTGGCTGAAAATAAAAGTCAAAGAAGAAGTCTGATTCCACTTCATATAAATCAAAACATCCTCAGGGCTGTTAATACACACACACACGTACCTATTTTACATTTTGTTTACTTTCTGTCTGTCTTTATTTTTATTTTCCTCATAAAAAAAGTGACGAACAAATGAAAGTTGATTTATTTTTAATCAATAAAAGACTTCAAGTTTTCACTCAAGAACAGACTTTAACCATATGCTGCATCAAATACTAATCTAATCTTGCAGAAGAGCAATAAAAAGTTGTGTTTTTTTTACTGTATCTATTAAATATGTCACAGCTCAGTCTGAGAAGATACTGGATGAACAATGATGGACACTGTAATTACTACAGCAATGACAAGAAAGGCTTCCATCGGAGAATTAATTGGTAAACGTTTCTGTTGCGTGTCTGAGATATCACAAGCTTTACCTCGCACTAACACTTTTATATCAATTTAAGCTTTAAAAATGCGATATCTTGGGAAAAGTGCTTTTCAGATCACATTTTTCATTGACCTTGAACCGAGAACTCGGCTCCAAAAGATAATCATCGAGAGAAACAATCTCTTTAAATACCTTCCTGATCCTAAATACCCGAGACGAAGACTTAGGATAAAATCTGTGCATCAAAATGATTTACCATTTTGTTGTCTCATTTTATGAGATAACGGCAAAATTAGGCCTGGCTTCATGTCACAATAAACCCATCAAATAAGAAGAATCTAAAAGAATGTCTTTAACCAATTATTTAACTTTTTTTTTTTTTTTTTTCCTTCGATCATTTTTATTATGATCTAAGAAATATTTCATGTTCTAGTTTCACTGTCAGAGTGACAGAACGTGGGTGCACAAGTTGTGTTTTATGTAACATTCAAAAACCACCTAATGTGATTCATTAATATCACCCATTAAACGCTGAGTCACAATCTGACTTGAGGATTTGTCAAAACGACGTGATGAGCGCTGGCCGATGCGTTCGCTGACATTTAGGCCTCCTGCTCAACAGCCAGTCACTCATCAGAACAAAACAGATTCGAGCAGAAAGAGACGAGACGAGGCACAGGAAAAAAGACGCGTTAATTTGATAAAACGATGTTAAAAATATAATGGCTGTCAAAAAAAACTGGCAGGGAGGGCTGTCAGTCAAAACACAAAACAGTGTTGTGTCACTCGCACCAAGAAAACACACAAAGGAAGACACACAAAAGGCCCAGAGATACCACAACAGCAGCAGATAGAAACGAGTGGCGACCGACAGTGATGTCACCCATACAAATCTGAACCTTGTGGAAATGTAGATTTGGCCTGCATCAGGTTGTCATGATCATCATCTATTTCCCTCTAAATTTGATAATAATGTACAAATAATGTCATCACGTTGTACTGAAGAACAGGATTTATCAACTTATGTTGGAATTATAGGTGCATTTTCCCGTAGAACTAAAGAAGACTCTTGAAGAGTCTTGGCAGGTGAAGAGTGGCAGGAGGTAGGAAGTGAAAACTGGAGATCACTGATCTGAGAAAAAAAAACTGAAAACAAAATCGCTGGAGTTGGACGGCAGGTTTCAAAACTGGAGAGAGTAGCAGAAAGACACTGAAGGGGAAAGCCTCCAAAGGGCTTGCGAACTGTCGTACTACTGGACAGAAAGCATCTGATGCTGGACTGAAAGTCTGAGCTGGCTTATATAGGGAGGGTGAGGAGTCGATGGGAGTCAGGTGTGTGGATTGCAGCCAGGTGAGCCTCATTGCACTCCAGAGAAAGTAGGTCAGCTCCGCCTCTGCCACTCTCCAGACCTGCAGGAGAAACACAAGGAGAAAAAGCAGTCGCCCCAAAAACACAACCAAAAACCAGACCATCACAATTAGCAGTGTTGCCCAGCAGTGTTCAATATACTTACTTTTAAGTTGCACTTTTAGGTTGAAAACTATAACCACTTTGTATATAAGGTGTATGGGTAGAAAGGATGGTCACCACACAGTTATTAAAAAGTTAAAGTTATGGCAACACATTTTAGCAGTGAATTAATATCGGATATAGAAAATTTCCTATAGCAAAATGTACCCAAACATGACCGCAACAACCGCAATGTGTGTTGTGGTTAAGTACAATAGTTATTTAAAGGTGCATTATGTAATAAATCTAAAGCAACTGGCCATAAAATCCTCCTAATATGTCACAGAGACTCAGGAATAATGTTCATATAACAAACTGAACTCACCAACAACAACAGTACAGACAAAATATTTGCATTAAAAAAACATATTTTGCAGACTGCAAATCATGTTTATGTTTTGAAATCAAGTTTTGGCATGCGGCGCCACCTACCGCCGTCTACCTATCATTGCAGTCAGTAGAGTCTCAGCTGCCGAGCAACCACGGGTTTTTTGACCAGCTGCGGATACCGTAGCGCTCAGGTAAGGGAGGGGGTGAGCAGAGGAGCAGTTATTTGTTGTAAATTTCAGCCTCTCCTCTAGATGGCACTATAAACTATACTTACTTCACCTTTAAGTATTTCTATCAGTGTCAGTGTAGTCACTAGCTATAATGAAATAATGCTTTATTTAAAAATATTGTTTTTGTTCACACTAAATTGCGGGGATGACGAATAAGCAGTGACTCTCCCACGCTCAGCTGGAAAAGCCATGTCATGTGAGGTAACAAATCCACAACAAACACACACAAAAACACTGCCAATAAAATAATACACGTCAATTATGATATAAATAATTGGGCTGTGTTAATATGATAATCCTGCAGGTCGGATAAATACGCTGTCCTGTGTTTTCCACTGTGAAGTGCATGTACATGTACAGTATTTGTGTCAGTTGGTGCTGCTCCCATTTTAAAATAAATCACATTGTGCTTCAGACTCCAAAACCAAAGGGACGTCATTAGTTGTGGTGATGTATGTGAGACATTAGGGACAGTAACAATATCTTATTTCATCAACCCTGGGACCAGACCACTGGATTCACAATGATTTTAATGTTAACAAGGAGACAGCGTCATCACAACAAACCCCATTGTTATCCGTCTTCGGGGACCGTTTAAAGGAAGACAGAGTCAATTAGGACACTTCAGCTGCAGCCTGCTCCAAAATATTATGTCTGAACTTTGATGTGTCACATAATGACCTAAATTAATAAGAAGCTTCCGCGTTGACAAGCAACAGCCCTCGTCTCCATCTAAGTGGGTGTCTGGGGAGAGGAGCGTTTGCTGAGCTGTAGCTGTACCATCAGAGATATTTATCCATAGACCCTCGCTCTTTGTTTCCTTTATCTACTCTGTGTCGTCTCTCTCTCACTCTCTCTGGCTTCCCTTTGAAGACACGGAGCTGCTCTG
Organism: Microchirus variegatus; assembly: GCF_963457635.1. NCBI lineage: Eukaryota > Metazoa > Chordata > Actinopteri > Pleuronectiformes > Soleidae > Microchirus > Microchirus variegatus. Next base: position 5,378,319 of record NC_139807.1, on the reverse strand, counting down.
AACAAAGTCACATGTTATTTGATTCATGAAAGGCCAGTGCTTTTAAAGTCAGGCAATGATGGCTCCCTCGCGCCTGTGTCTGAAAATAAAAGGCAAAGGGTCTCAGGTATACATACGTTCACGCGTATACAAGACACATGTGTTTTACACTGAAATATTGGGATGCTGAGTCAGCAATTCCCAACTCTCGTGTGCTTCTTTTTTAAAGGGGAAATAAGTAGTTTATAGTGCCATCTAGAGGAGAGGCTGAAATTTACAACAAAGACCTGCTGCTCTGCTCACCCCCTCCCTTCCCTGAGCGCTACGGTATCCGCAGCTGGTCAAATGTCGTCCTCGTCGTCTTTCTCCGTGTCAGCAGATGAGGTTCGTGAGGCGAGGGAGAGGGCGGAGCTACCGCGGCCGTAGCAGACGAAGCGGAGAGAGTGGAGGCGGGACTTCCGCTACAAGTAAAGAGACGCTTGTTTTGTTCTCTCGCGTTTGTCCTTACAGGCTCCGGTAGAAACATGGCGTCTCGCTGCTAACAGTGGCTATGCAACCGCGGTCCGCGGTCATGTTATTTAACATGACTTTTTGAAACACTACGAAAATGAAACAAAAACTATTATACAGCGACTAGACAATGCAGGAGCACATAATATGTATAAAAAAGTGGATTTTGGGTTATATAAACCCATAAATACTACATATTGTACCTTTAATACTACAAGTGCTTCTACATCATCTCCTGCTTTCCTCCTATATTTTCTTGAAGGCATTTTATGTCGTGTAGCATTAAATATGCTATTATTTTGGATTATACCGCTTGCAATATTTCTTTTATAACAAACAACTTTGTTGAAAAGTAAAATATGAAGTTGTTATTATTATTATTATCATCGTTATACAAAGGTTGTTGTTGGTGACTTGGCATTGCACATCCTCGTGCTGCACTATTTGTGCATCATCAGTGTTTTTTTTTAAACGCCTTATAGTTGCTAGCTCTTTTTTTCTTTTAGGGGATTTTATGGAGGGATAAGTTAGGTTCATGGATAATTGATGCATGGCCCACAGCTGTAAACTCAAAGCTCACTATATCTTTTTTGCAGAAGCCCTCAGTCATAAACCCTCAGCACACAGCTGCAGGGGAAGCCAAATGTGTCACATTTATCAGTCAGACTTATCATCACTAACTTTCTGCATCAGTTGTCATCGATAATAAATGATACTAGTTAATTCCATATACTGAGCAGTATTTATTTTGTCTCTCTCTCTCTCTTCTTCTCACATTTCCCGTTAATTAAACCACACAACCTTACAAGTGAACTTTAATTCCTCAGCGAGCACACGGACATGCTTTTCACAGCAGAGTTTGGACAAAGTGAGGACAAAGACTATGAATTCATTATGAAACCAAACGGGTTACATGAGTAAAATCACATTATCTGGTTTCTTTGAGACTTTTAAGGTCAGGAAAGCTCCAACAGTAAGACTTTCCGGGGTGAATTCCAATTCCTTGCTTAACCCTCAATCTTAACCCTCAATCTAGAATTCTTTGCATGTTTTCACATAACAAAGATGGCACCGAAAGCAGCGAAACGAGTACGCTACAAGTATTATCTTTGTCAATAGAGATATAAAAATTGTGACGTGAATGTGTTCTTCTTCTTCTTCTTTTTTGGAGTTGACAGACTGGACGCAGCTTTTGCGTTATTCTGCCCCCTACGGTCTAAAGACGTATCTGCATTTAAGGGGTGTCCCATTTCTAAGTGACAAAATAACCCTCAACACTTGGTTTTGAGGGTAAATTAAGATTAAGGGTTGAGCTTGAGGGTTAAGATAGGAATTGGAATTGGTCCTTTGACTTTGGATCACCCTGAAGATCAGGAAGATCTGAGGCAAAGTGACGCAGCAGTTGCAGTCACATTTGCCTCTTTTATGTGAAGCATTGCTGAATTAAACACATGGTCATTATTATAATACAGATTTAAGTTCGGATGAAGCAAAGGTTTTGTAACATCGGTGGGATTACATGGAATTACTTTTTTTTCATCCTATTATTTATTAATCAGTGTCTTTTAAGTTGCCACCTGTTTGTCAGACATCACAATTGAAATGACAATGTATGATCAAGCATTCAAAGTGAAGAACAATATCTCTTCTTAATGTCTTTCCACTTTCTCTACCAGCAGTAACTGAACCCTTCCTCTGTTAAAGATGAGGAAATGAGGTTCATTCACTATTTCCTATATGTTATATACATCATATAATGTGTGAGGATGAGACCCTCTGCATTTGCTAAACACACACTTCTGAGTTGAGGACTGCAGACAGCCCATTACCGATACATCTCCTTATAATGATATTTCAAATGTATCCTGTGGGAAATGCAGTTAATTTTTTTTCTGTTCCGCTGCCACAGATCAGATGCATGAAAATGTCAGCAGACTGGTTTGAATTCACAAATTAAGGGACACTTTAGAGGAAAAATCTAAATGTGCGTTTGTTTCTCCATCATCAGGTTTTTGAATTATTTCCATGTGAATGACTTTCAGAATGATTTGCCATTCAAAGACCGGAGGTCCTGTTCAATCAGAACCACTCGGCGGTTTAATCAAACAAGAGGTTCACAGACAGAGCAAACAAAAAAAGGTAATTTTTTTGCAAATGTGCTTGAACTCACCGCACAAGCAGTCATGGAATAACAAACTGAATACATTTCCTGGAAAAAGACGAACAACATGTCTGTGGAAAAGGCTGTGCAGAGTCGATGATTATGTCCTCATTTTAGGTGGCCAAGAAATCTGCTCAGGTATAGGACCTAATTCCAGACCCAGGTTGAACCAGTGATTTGACTGCGAAATACAAAATAGTTACAGTATGAATATCAAAAAAAATATGTGGGGACAAATGGATTTTTTTTTTTTTTTTTTTCTTAATTTAACCTTTATTTATACAGGTAATCCCATTGAGACACGGGGTGTCATTTTCAACAGTTACAGACAGGCAACAACAAGCCTTTTCTATAGCATTAAAGGTGAAGTAAGTAGTTTATAGTGCCATCTAGAGGAGAGGCTGAAATTTACAACAAAGACCTGCCGCTCTGCTCACCCCCTCCCTTCCCTGAGTGCTACGGTATCCGCAGCCGGTCAAATGTCGTCCTCGTCGTCTTTCTCCGTGTCAGCAGATGAGGTTCGTGAGGCGAGGGAGAGGGCGAGCTACCACGGCCGTAGCAGACGAAGCAGAGAGAGAGGAGGCGGGACTTCCGCTACAAGTGAAGAGACGCTTGATTTGTTCTCTCGCGTTTGTCCTTACAGGCTCCGGTAGAAACATGGCGTCTCGCTGCTAACAGTGGCTATGCAACCACGGCCCGCGACCATGTTATTTAACATGACTTTTTGAAACACTACGAAAATGAAACAAAAACTATTATACAGCGACTAGACAATGCAGGAGCACATAATATGTATAAAAAAGTGGATTTTGGGTTATATAAACCCATAAATACTGCATAGTCCCTTTTAAAGGGAGGATGATTTGTCTCTGAAGAAGAAACCAATTCAATTACTTTAAAAGATATTCATGTGATATAGTCTTTGTTACTGCAAAATAAAACATTATAAATGAAAAACGTGGGTGATGAAACTAAGACAACGAGTTATACCTTTGACTCTGCGGTCTTGCTTGCTTCGTGTTGCAGTTAAATAGGAGTCTGTGTGTGCGGTGAGTTCAAGTGCACCTGAGAAGCTCTGACATTCAAGACGTGAGCGTAAGATGGTTCGGGTTGTTTCATTCACCCCCCCCCCAGGAACCCTCATCATCTGTGCATTACTCTGACAGCCGACGGAAATCATGGATGTTTGACCTTCCTACGCGTCAACTGTGGCTGAACTATCAATGTTTTGAAATGCATGAACACCCTCTGCCCACCAGCAGTGTGATGAGTTACTTACATGTCTAAAGTGTGTTTCAAGTCTCTGCAGGTTTACTGTATATGTAAAGTGTGTGGAGGTGATAATAAAAGGTTGCATATCAAGTTCATCCATAGATAGTTAGAAAGTGGTCACCACAAATATGATGTTTTAGTGCATTTAAGATAAGTCCTTTATCAGTCCAGCAGTGGGGATATTTACATTGTCACAACAGTAGAGATAAAGGTGAGAAATAACACACATTCATTTCAACATGTGAAAGTATAATAAGACTAAAGAAATGGGAATCCATTGAACAGTGTCTGTGTTCTTAAAGTGTTACTGCAACCATAACTCCTGCACTTTGTTTGTCTATTTACTTGCACTTTTATATTGTTATCTCCCTGTTTTTATTAACTATAACGAGTTCTGCTGCCTTTCTTGGCCAGGTCAGCCTTGTGAAAAAAGGTTTTGATCTCAATGGGCCTTATATCTGGTTAAATAAAGGTTAAATAAAAGGCATTATGACATTAAGTTACCAGAATAAATCGTATGTGTGAGTATTGCTTGATAAAAATGCCCTCCTCCTTGCTTCAATGTAAAATTTATAAATTGTACTATGTACTGTAAACAGCCTATACTGTGATATTGATGATTCTGACACTTTCCTGCAGTCACTTTCTTTTTTTCCCCAAATTCCAGCTGTGTGACCATGGGACCATGTTTAAAAGTTAACAACCCCATGATGGCCCTGCATATTATACTAGTGTTTCACCAGATTATGGAATTAGAAATCATGAAAGTGCCGTGATTTTCTCAGGTAACGTGTGATGGATATAGGATTGTTACAATTTACAACCCAAAAACATTTGACTATAAAGTGAATGGTCAGGCTTGTACTCATACTCATTTTAATGCCACCACAACATTCCCACATTCCCAAACAACAATACACTTAATTCATGGAAAGTTAAGTATTTAAGGTGCCATTCATGCACAATTATCACAGTCAAAGTGGATGTGGATATAAGAGAGTTTATATTTCATTCCACATGCTGTTTCATTTCATACTAAATATTAAATCCAGGATCCTTTCTTACACTTGTAGTTCCCCCTAAATCCTTGCTACTCCAGCACATACCCATAAAATGTGTGTTTTTATGAGCGACTGTCGAGCACTAATTGTCTGAAGAAGTTACTCATCAGTTGTGGCCTTGCACATATGCTTGGCATTAGGGCATTTTCTCCCGCAACAATTCACGGGTGACGCATGGCAATTAAAGCATAATGGCGTAAAAATAGAGTGAACACAAATGACATGTACACAACAAACAACAGGCAATGGGAAATGCTATAAAAATGAGTTAGAATATCACAAAACAGCATGAGACACATTTTCCTTTGAAGGGCAAGAATCCTGTAACAAATTTGCATGCACATGTGCATTTCAGTAGTTGTTGCCATTGTCTTGCAAGAGTCAAACTGTGCAGAGAAAGGCCTTCCATCTCCGAGTCCTCGGATTGACTGAATGCTGACAATTTACCAAAACAAGAGAAGTTCACACAAGTTCAATTAAACTGTTGTAGAACCACCATTTGTTGCCCATGTGCACTGATTTATGTTTGTGTTTCTTGTAACCCCAGCCCTTTGTCAGCAGGGAAACCCAGTGTGAAGAAACTGTTCTAGCAAAGGAGAACAAGGTTCAAAGCATAATGTCACCAAGCATCTGGGAATCAATGACCAACACATACGCTCTTAATTGTTTGTTTGCGCATAGAGATGAGTCAGACCCCCTGAATTTTCATCTGTCCAGAAACAGGATGTGTCAATCTGAACCGTGTCTTTTACGTGACACTATAGCTGACAGTGGAGCGCCACTGAAACCTTTGTATCACACTAACTAAATGGATTCTGCTGATGTGAAAGGGTCTACTGAATCCACTATTGTGGTGGAATTAAATTAACTGGACAGTATATTCTCAAAGCAAAGAACTCTCTTTCCTTCAGACGGTTGTCTCTTGCTCTGTGCTGCCTCAACACATTTCATTGCTCTGGTTGTAGGTCTTTACAGTTGCATCAAGAGGCATCTGGTTCTGTGACCACTGATACAAAAGTTAGATGGTACACCATCTGCTGTAAAACAGTCTGGCAAAACCTGAACAGTAAACTGTATACTAATGTATCCTCACCAATTTAGGTTAAAGGACAAATCAAATGAGCCAATCACAGAGAAATACATGGCTCTGAAGTTCAAACCGAGCATCGGAGAAGAAAATCCTTTCTTCTCCGATTTTTTCTTCTCCGAAGCCATCTCTGAGGTTTACAGAGAATGGTGCAGAAGGAAAATATGCAGTTCTTTAGGCCAAAAGGTCTAGTCCATGCCAGAAGATATTGGCCAGAGTGGTTTGAAATTACAGCAGCTCACAATAGCAACTCAAATGACCAATCATTGCCCAAGACATCAAACCTTGAAGCAGATGGGTAACAGCAGGAGATACACTCCTGTGTGCCACTCCTATTACTTTATGAGGTGTCCTGTGAATCTGCAGTCATAAAGTGGCCAATGACTGCAGATTCTTTAAATACCAAACCATTCTTGGTTGATTTCAGTTGGGAAATACATGGCAACTAAACATGTCTCACAATTTAGCATTGCGTCTTGATCCGACTCTGCCTGGGAATTTGTAAAAGCCCTCCCTTCCATCAGTTTGGTTTGTCATCGTCTCATCAAAGGTGACAGCCTTATAAATCATCTTTTATCACGTATCGGTGGATAAGGTAAGACACCTTAGAGAAGTGAAGTCATCTCGAGTATTCCCCCATCTTTTAGTGTCACACTCGACGGCAGCAATGCTGATTGATGTAGAACGGGGTTTGCCTGTCCTTGGGAAAAGTTAGTGCAACTTTGATGTTCATCGTGTTTCATTGTGCAACTTTACAAGGAAACAGGACAACACTACAGACCGAGTGTCTGTTTGATCCATTTACCACAGATGGAGTGCCTTTCTCGGGGTTTTCTCGTTCCCAGGAGTTTGCAAGGGAAGACAAAAACAGACAAGAGAAATGAGATACTTCCTCAGATATTGATTCCCTACAACACGAGCCCACAGGAGCCCCATAGAAGATGTGGCATGACAGGAGCTGCTACACATGGGGTAATGCACAACAGGCGGGGTGCCTCTGTGAATAATCTGGGAACTGCATCTTTGCTCGTTCACATTGAGCATGTGAAAGATATATAACCATACATTTTGCACACACTTCTCTATCACTTAGACGCCGTGGACAGCAGAGGGTGCAGCGCCGTAATGGATCTGTCTTCCATCTCGTGGCTCCCTCGCAATCCATTTACCAATAAAAGAAATTGCAGCTCTTTCACAAGACCAATTAAGCCATTATCCGGTCATCTCATGCAACAAATTAGACCTCACAAAGTAAGTCTTAGAGCATAGCTTCTTTGTTAAATCAAGAGAGATTCGAACTACGCAGATAATAACTGATAATCAGGGCCGTTTTAAGTTTTAATCCGAAACACAAATGGGGGAGCTTTTTGTCAAAAGTGAAAACATGTTTCTGTGCTATTTATCTCTTTAAAGGGTACAATACGCTTTCTGACATCTTAAAGGAAAAGGCAGCCAAATGGAGGAACTGCAGAAGGGTCATGTTTGAGCAATGATTGCCTGGGAAATAAGGGGGCACAAGATACCATAATAAGATGACAGGGAGACTGGAAATATTTTAAAATCACATGTGGGGAAAAGTAAATGTGTATTCGCAGCAAGTCTGTGCCATTATGAGAGATTTACACAGCTTGAAGTCAAATGATTTAAGAGTTGTTGTTTTCTTTTCAGGTTAGCTGTGGTTATATTCGTCATATGATTACAGGATTAGAAGAAAAGAGAGGGATGCTGACTGTACAATGTCATCCTGCCATGCCTCTCAATCTACACACTTCTAAATCACCCACATACTTAAGCCAACTCTGGCCTCCAAGGTCTATAATCTTTTCCCTATATTTGTGCCAATGAACATTGTGATAAACAACAGCGTTTCTGTCAAGGAATAAAGAGAGTTTAACAGCAGTCCGTAACAGTTTTAAACTGATGGTCACTTTGGCAATTGTCTATGATTAAGTTCCAACCTGTTCTAGATGGACCGCACGGTTCCTGCTCCTATTCCAGGTATCTCTTCACTCCCTCATTGACCGTTTCTCCATTTCCCTGTTGTTGCTCTCCTGTCTGGGGATCTCTACAATGGTTGGAAAATTGAATTAGGCTAAAAACAGAAAATGAGAAGTGTTCTGTCTGTCTCTGCTGCTTTGTAAGCATTTGTGCCTGTAATAGTTAGAGCTGAAAGCATTGTGTTCGAGTGTCTATCCGTCCAATTCTTACTGTTCTTGTGTGTTATCTGTTATCTTCCTTTTCAAAAAAAAGTGGGGAGTCTGAACATGTTTAAGAGATAGAACCTGAGCACAATCACCTTTTACACCTCTGAAATTTCTGAACATTGGTGATCCATGATGATAAACATTGTACTTATCTTTCTCTAATAGGAAGCAGGTCTCTGTATTTGTTAGTGTAAAAGGGAACGAGACTGTGAGGAAATAATTAATGGATTTCTCCTTGAGATTTGTGAGAAAAATATGTAGCAGCATTTATCACATCACTTGAACCAGATTCAGACACCCTTTATACGTATGAATCGGAAGCTTGCAGAATGAGAAACACACCAAACATTTATAGATAGCTAGTTAAATATGCAGCGTCAGCACATTAAACATGCAATAAAGCATTTATAAGGTTCCTGCAGAGTTTCTGCAGGGTTGTTTGCTTTGTCTCATGTTCTCCTGCCAAATCTACACTGACATTCTGCAGGAACATGAGAGAAAAGTGTGCATTCCTGCTATTTCCCTAAAGATATTACATCAGGCCTGTATAAAGTGATGATGATATCAGTTGGATTTTTTTTTTGGGGGGGGGGGGGGTTGAAATGTCAGAAATAATTGGACATATCTTCGTTTTCTTCCAAAGAAGGCATTGTACAGTATATGTGGACCTGTGGTAGAGTGATTTGTGACCCTTTGCAAGAAACTGAACCCAAAATAGAAAATGCACTTGGACAGAGATGTGCTGTTTTGAATGTGTATATGTGAACTGCAGATGCATTGACCGTCACTTACAACTTCCACTAAAACATAACTTTTCTAGTGAAAATGTCCAACATAGATCGAAAATCTCTCAAACACTCATGGTAACTTAGGCAAACACAGACTGTACAACATATCTGCAGTTTGCTGACAGCTTACCTGATATAGTCAGGCTGGCTTATTGAAAACCACAAGGAGACTGTGGATATAGTCAATAGTAAAGCACTTTGAGTCATCAAGATTATGAAAATTCTACATAAATTGACTTTAAAGGCAATGGTATGTACCATAATTGCTCATTTTTCAAAATCGTAAAGCGCGTTGTGCTTCTATCACTCTTGCATGGTACACTGATAAACCAAGGTTGGACAGAAAAATAGTGAGTGGCACTTTATGGTCCCTGAAGGCAATAGTGGGACACACGGTCACACACAAGTACTCATCAGCAGAGACAGGCATGTCACAGGCGTGTCACCCACTGTCATGTGTCATCACACTTGATGGAGAAACTCAACAGCCTGAACTGATGCTCGACAATGAACCTTCTACACAATAGGGAGGGGGGTGGGAGAGGGCGAGGGGGGAATACCACATGACATACAACTTCAGGTTATCCATCAAACTGTATCAATCCAGTCATCCCAGCAGTCCATCATCATCTGAGTGATGGTACCACCTGGGCAGCCCATGAGCAGAGGTGCAGCTGTTTTATCTATGCAAGCTATCAGGCTCAAGGTCACTGTTGTTTTTTTTATTTATTTTTGAATGGTTGACCGTTCTTCTGCTGCTGGAATTTTCATTACAAGTCTCGACATGGGCGTCTTTTGTTCTTACTCGATTACGTCCGTTCAGATTTAACAGCAGCAATGACAGCAGCTTCGTATGGAAGAAATGTAATGGCGTATATTTCTAGGTGTTGTCATCTAGTTGTGAATAAAATATGTGGTGTGTGAACAGCCACCGCATTAGTTTCTTAAAAATATAGCCACTTCTCCAGGACGTCCACCATCATTATTCTTCGTAATCACCCCCCATTTAATTGAAAACTGTGGTGACACAAAACGTCGCGCCCCTTGATCATGATTTGTGGCAAGCTCGGCAAAGAAGACTTCCCTCGTGACCTGCTATCATGACACAGGCACATGTCTATTGAAAATAACTTGTTACAGAACAGTTAAAACTGTATCAACACACACCTCAACCATTAAACGTTAACTGTCTAATCATTTGCTGTAGTGACTTCGGATTAAACGAACAACCTATCCTTATTATAAAAGCACCTAAGGGAAAGGAAACCCACGAGCTGTAGCAGGGGAAAGTTAAAAGGCTGTTAGCAAAGTGTCTGCTGCGTTGATATAAACAACACTGCAACAATACAACACTACAATACCCTGTGGTCGTCATAATATATATGAATATATAAGGAAAATAATTCTTGTGGGTCACACAGCGGAGTAGCAAAAAGATCAGTAGTTTGAATCCCAGTTTGCACGTTCTCCCCATGTTTTTACTCAAAGTTTCCAATCTTTGACAGATTTGTCAATGCAAGACAGTGCACATCAGCCTGTTATAATGAGGACATCTGTAACCCTGGATTTCCACTGGACGCGGAACGGACGCGGAACGGCCGCGGCGCGGTCGCCGTTGCAAACCGCTTCCATTCTAATCAATGAGAGCATTTCCACCAGACGCGCTGCGGCGCGTCTCAGCAGTGGCCCAGAAGCGGCTCGCCGCGCCGCCGCGCTATCGATAGGAATCAGTTCTATTTTTTATTTTTTAAATTTCAATGATCGCACCAGACAGGAAAAGCGACACAGAATCAAAGTAAAACATTTCCGCTCCCCTTTCAAAATAAAACACAATACGCAGGTCATATCGCCTGTCACAACTTCACATCAACATTACGTCGTCACCGCTGCTGCCAGGTAAACAGTCAATTAATCAGAGCGTCTCCGAGAGTCATAATGTACGACGAGAGACTGATTGTTGAAGTGGAGGAACATAAAAATCATTTATGACAGCAGATCAACAGTTCTTCCACGTCGGAGAATGAAAAGAAGCTGTGTTGTTGTTGTTGTTTACTTTATACACACAGTCTATCGCTGGATCTCGCGAACTCGCGTCCGTTCGAGATTATCGCGCGATCTTCCGTGAATACCGCCGGCTCCCAAGGCTCCGCGCCGCTGCCGCAACACGCCCGGTGGGGATTGACGCTGGGGAGAGGACGAAGCAGAACCGCGCCGCGGCCGTTGCGCGTCCAGTGGAAATCCAGGGTTAGAGTTTCTGTTACGAAGAGTTTAATGAAATTTTGTTGAAACACGGTCAATTGACAGTTGCTACATTACTATAGAAAATGCCTGTGTACACTGTGTTCTATGTGCCAGTCAAAATATATAAAGTTTTATGGGAATATGACAAGAACAAGGCAGAGTAAAGAAAGAAGAATATCTTGAGATGTTCATAAAACAGATGACTTTCTCTCAGCATATCTCTATGGATATATGTAGAGCTGTCTTTATGTTTACTTTTATACATTTTGTAATGCCTTTGTAAGGGGCTATAGTTTTTTTTTATATATACTGTTTGGTGGAAGTAATTTAGGAACAGAGCACCAAAGGATTCTTTATCAATGAGCTTCACTGAATCACAGAGCTCCCGGATCACAATATCATACGGGCTTTTGAGGTTGAGAGCTGTTTTAAAGATAACATAGTTTATGCAGGAGGGGAATGCAAATATGATGGCTTATTCCCAAAAGAGGAAGGCAAACAGTAATAATGAGAGGGGCTGAGAGAGACAAATAGAGCTATGGGCCAAGCCACAATAAAAAAAAGCACTTGTGTGTATGATAGACCGAGCTGTGAGTGGAAGATGAAGGGCACGGCAGGGTCAGATAGATAGAAGTCCTCTGTGATCTTTCCCATCTTCCACAAAAGAGTGTCTGTGGTGTTACAGGAGACAATAAGGATCGACAGATGGTGCGGGGAGGGAAGGTGCTGACGAGAAAAAAAAAATAGAAAAAGAAAGAAAGTAAGAAACAATGAGGTAAGGAACTAGACATGGATGGATAATGAGAGCGTAAGCCCCTGGGCACAGACAGTCCCATACCATTATTGACTAGAGTCCCCAGACTGAGACAGACACAGAATGATGATGAGAAGTGTGGCTGTGTTTACTCTATTTGTTTCACTTTCCAAATTTAATATAATTGACTTTGTGCATCTCTCTTAAGTAGCAAATTGTCTTCTTGAAGAGTAAACTTGATTTGGACGGCTTTTGGGTCTCTGACATCTTTTTGTTTTGGTCATTTTACATTTCCCTGTCGTCTCCTTTTATTTCGTTTATGTTTGTTTGTGGTTGCTTTCCTTTGTCTTCGTTGTGTTGCGTGGGGTTTGCGTCTTTCTTTGTCTGTGGTCATTTTGTTTCTCTCTCTTGTCATTTTTGTTTTGTGTTCATTTGTTGTTCCCATTTCCCTGTAGTGTTTTTTTTTTTGTCTCTTTGGTGTCAAGTTATGTGTCTGCATGTCACTGTACGTTTATTGTGTCTCTGTTGTTTTGTGGCTCTTTGTAGCAGAAACATATAGCTTCAAAATGAAGCTTCCCTACTGTCACTGGGCCCCTGGGCCCCTGGATCTGTGCTTTGTAGACCCCTTCAGTTTTCTATACATGGAACAATACGGTTTTTACTTGATATCATGGAGATGGCTGCTTGATCTCCTGAGCTCCTTTTATCGCATGGCTGGCTGACCACACCGGATCCCACCGCTAATGCAATTCAGAGAAAGAGTTGGAGGAGAGCGGGGTGAGGTGGGTCATGGTGAGGTGAGGTGCAGAGGCTCTGTGCAACTGAGCCGCTCACGCATTGATATCGGTCAGTTGGAACGATGAATGAACTTAAGCGGGCAAACCAATCTACACTTCACTGCCCGCTTAAAGATGATGGAACACCATAAACTGCAGGGGCTTTTTATACGAGATCACTGAAAGGAAGATTCCGATTAACAGGGACGCAGTATGGACAGGTGCACGACGGAATGTAGTTTGCCTCCAGATTTGCACGCCATTACTTTCAACTGCTTCCTCTTCCTCTGCATTTTCCGTCCCGAGTAAAAAATCAATTAAAAAACAGATTAACTAAACATTATAGCGACTAATGTGTTTAAAAATCTCTCTGCCCCTCTGCATGTCTCCTTTGCTATGGATCAATGACACTTTCATACTGTTTATAATTGAAATGCAGGGACCCTGAGGTGATTTAGTCAGCTTTAATTCCCTTGTTTGTTATGAATACAAATATGAGCTCAAGGACATCAGATTGCCAGGCTTTCACAAAAACACACTATCGACACCTGAGATATGTTCAGATCATATACATTGTGTATAATTAACTCACAAATTAATTACTCACTTTTCTACAGCTTTATTTTCTATGGTGTCCAATTAACCTCTGCATGTTTTTGGACCCGGAGAAAACCCATGGGGAGAACCTGCAAACTCCATTCAGAAAAGTCCTCGTTGGACCAGGTCAATGGTACAACAATGACAACATCACGGAAAACAAGTTGTCCCTTGTATTTTTCTTGCTGTGTCACACCAACAGTTAACAATCAGAGAACAAAGAGATGGTAATAGTAACCCTAGGCCCAGTTACTGGTCCTTGTGCACAGCAGACTCTTTTGGGGCCAATTCCAATTCCTATCTTAACCCTCAAGCTCAACCCTTAATCTTAACTGGCCCTCAAAACCAAGTGTTGAGGGTTATTTTGTCACTTAGAAATGGGACACCCCTTAAATGCAGATACGTCTTCAGACTGCGGGGGGCAGAATAAAGCGAAAGCTGCGTCCAGTCTGTCAACTCCAAAAAAGAAGAAGAAGAAGAACACATTTACGTCACGATTATTTATTACGATCCGTTTGTCAGTCAAGTTATTAGGTTGTCAGTTAGTTATAAGATGATACTCATACAAATACCACAACCACGGACATATTCAGCTGACAGTTACCACACACCACGGCTTATTGAAAAGTAAACCATAGCAAACGATCGCTTGTCCGCACCGCCCATAATATGGGCCTAAACTAAGATAATACAATGGTTTTCATAATGTTTTATATCTCTATTAACAAAGAAAATACTTAATTTGTAGCGTACTCGTTTCGCTGCTTTCGACGCCATCTTTGTTTTGTCAAAACACAAGGCATTCTGGGTAGCCCTTGAACTACTCTCCACATTTTCGTCAATCAACTAAGCAACAAATTAACTACTCATTCATTACATGACCTTGCATCAAGCCACTTCTTGCAGATCTGTCTTTAGTGAGGCCTAAACTCTCTCTCTCTCTCTCTCCTTTTCCCTTTGACAGGTGCTTGCACACTTTACCATCAGAGAAAAGTTGCTAAATTACAGAGGTTCAGAGGAGAAAGTGAAGGCAGCATAGTAAAATTAGAAGGAAAGAGCAAAAGAAGTGCAGCACCTTGTTAAAAGCTCCTCTGTGACAGCCAAGGAAAGTCATTAAATGTGGCTGAAGCTGGGGGGCAGCGTTTGGAAAAAACACACGCACAGAAACACTGGCTTTCAGAGATGGATGCAGCAAAATGAGGAGAAGAGTGCTGGTTTGAAATAAAAGATCAAGTATCGCTTGCTAAGATTACTCACTTTGGAAAAAAAAAAAAAAAGAACATAGAAGCAGTGACAGTGACACAGAGGAACAAACACAAACTGTCTGTGAAGTTTCAGCAATTTATTTTTCTTTTAGCATTGGCACTCAACCGTCACGGTTTCCTTCAAAAAGAGAGAAATGTTTTAAAATGCAAATTGAATAAAGGATTGAAGGAAACTACAGCGTGATTAAATGGATTCAGGGGCATGTTTTCTTAGCATTTTGATTACTTATTGATCCTCTTTTTAGTTTTAACTGAGCTTACAGTAGCTCTTTTTCCTGGTCAATTACATTTGCAAAAACTTAATTTTACTTTTACTGTTAAGCAGCGACAACGGTATAGAAGTGGGTGTTCACACAGTAGGGTTATAGTGCTGGTGAACAGTCACATGACAACACAACATTATTTTAATCTATCAAGAATTTGAGGAAGGTTTGAATCCAGCAACGACATGCTGGCATGTTTCAAAATAGGGTTAAATTCATATTTCAAACTACAATCGTCATAGTGTTCCCTTTCAGCCTGTCAATTAGCACAATTAATAAACAAGCGCTAACGTCATTTTAAACGATCGTGCAGAGATGAACCTGCGTCCTCGTAGTCGACTTAATTGATGGAAACAAACAAACACATTTCCTGCCTTTACCAGACTTCCCGAACAGCAGACCTTCGAAGAGTTTTTGTCCTCTGTAATGTCAATATTTTTGTCTCAAAAGTTTTATCTCATTACCTCATTGGGTTTCCAGTCAGTCAGTCCTCGGCGACTTTTCCAGTCAAGAACACCAACTGTGGTGGCAGAAATGAATAATTCAGTGGTTGAAGCGTATCAGAGACACTTACTCTTCTGTTGTATGGAGGCCGTTTCAGATATAAGAGTAAATCCAACAATGAAACAACGTTAAGGCAAAATAAAAACAGCGTGTTTTTGTTTAGAAATAAGGTTCCTTGTCCTTCAAATATGCAGGCTTTCGCCCCGGGGTTCAAGAAAAAGTTTAATTCTGAAGAAGAGTAACATTGATAGTTAAAGCTCACATAGAGTGGTCCTGTTGAACATATATATGTTAGTTATGGAGGTCTATTTACATATATTAACTTGTTTTTATGGTCAAAAACCTCCTAGTTGCTGTAAACGAGCCGAGAGAAATCCTCTTTTCTGACGCTGTTCCCCAGCCGCGATATTTCAGACTCAACTCTCACTCCCAGAAGACAGACTGTGTTGTGATTGGCCAGCGTAGAGGCTTCCCAACCAGTACCCGTAGGTGACATATTCAGCACACCCGCTCTCAGAAGCGCAGCTCCCCCCTCTGGAACGGTGGATGCACTGCTACTCATTATCAAAACATTGTTTTAACAGTGTTTAAAAATAGCTTCTTCACGACTACCAGTCAGTCCCTTTTTATGACTTTGACCCGGAATCAGACCCAGAGTCAGAAGACACTGTCGCTGGTGAAACACCTCCACAATGGACGTTATTCTTCTTCTTGCGGTTCAATGTACGCAACCGGATGTGCCCGGACTAGTGCCCGGAGCAGGACGATCTGCTGTTCCGGAGAACCGCTGTTTACGTAACCGGACCGGGTTTTTTCAGAGATCTCGCTGAGCCAGAGATTACAATAAAACACAGCGTTCTCAGCAGTGGCTGAACTGTTTGTTTTGAACCTTCAGGGCTTCTTAAACAAAGGAAGTCTAGGTCTGCTTTAACACAAAACACACACAGCCCTGAAAAAGTATTCCCTGTATATTTTGGTTTCAATGTGTCACTTGATGAGGGTTCAAATATATCAACTGCTAGTTTCAAACACATATAGATCTATAACTTCTCACATGACTGAACAAAGCCTGAAACATTTGATCCAGCAGAAGTACAAGATCTAATCTGAATTTACTTGAAACCCCAGACAGTGTTTCACATTTCCAGACATTTTTGAAGCAAAGAAGCACATCCACTCTGCTTTCTCGAAAAAGCTGCTTTTAACAAGACGTGCAAAAGAAAACTGCTTCTAAATCTGTGAACAGCCTGATTAAGACGTCCTGGCAAGCTTTTGAAGCTTTTTATGTCACTCTATCAAGGACGGGAATCTAAATCTGAGTGTCATGGGAAAGAGAAACACTGGGAGAGAAAAAGGGCGCTCATTTGGCACCAGCTCTGCTGTATATGGCAGCCATGCTCCCCAGGCTGATGGATGAAGGCAGAAACTCATCTCACGACTAATTATTTATCCTCCCTCCAGAACCGTTGTGTCTGCACTTGGAAATAACATCTCCAAACAAGCGGTGAACAAACTAGAGTGATGGAGGTGACCAAGTTTCCCCCGTTTCTCCCCCCACACAGAGCACACGCAGCCTACAGACAAACTCTGACAGGTTGTACATCTACTTTCTAAAATAACTTCTCAGTTTAAAGTCCCGGTAAAGTGAGGAAAATATCTTGTGGGAGAAAATGTGTTCGTAACCACCTTACCAAATTTGAGTGATTGATACAGTTGCTAAGTGTTTAAAAATGAGGTATTAAATCATGTAAAACACATAATTCGCCGCTCTGAGACGATAGGGGCGTATTCTGGTCTACCCTGGGACGGATTATGAGTGAGTAGGCCCCTGGGGCACAGACTGAGAAAGGGTTTGTCAGTGTGGTTACAGAATTGTAACGTAAAAGCTCTGGTAACATGTAGAGAAGCAACATTTTCACAATTTTGGTGGCAGTTTGAAGACATGAATACAGAAAGCGAGTCAACTTACAGCCTCGCATCCGGAGTCTGCTATTCCTTCTGTTCATCTGTTGGAATTTGAGATAAAGTGTCAGAACTTTCCTGTGAGTTTTTTACATCGAGGTATAAGTCACACTTTCAGCAGCAGGTGCAGTGACTCACAAAAAACAGACAAACTGTCGAAGTTTGCTGAGGGTTTTTATATCATTACAGTGTTTGAGGAGGAGTTATGCAATGGCTCTTGTGCTCAAGAGAAGCCGTTTCTATTCTTTACTCCATGATTCTTTGATGTAACATTTTTCAACTTTAAAAAGTCAGAAATAATGTATACAGTGAAAAAAAGAAAATGCTTTACAAACTTAAAAAAGAACAACCAAATGAATGTTAATTCAAACTAAAGTTATCAAAGTTATATGAAGGTAATTTCATACAATCTGCTTAATTTACTATCTCCCTAGTGCTTACTAGTTTGAACTAAGTGATTTAATTCCTTTTTTAAAGGTGCATTATGTAATAAATATAAAGCAACTGGCCATAAAATCCTCCTAATATGTCACAGAGACTCAGGAATAATGTTCACATAACAAACTGAACTCACCACCAACAACAGTACAGACAAAATATTTGCATAAAAAAAATATTTTGCAGACTGCAAATCATGTTGTTGTCATCATATGTTTTGAAATCTTGTTTTGGCATGTGGCGCCACCTACCGCCATCTACCAATCATTGCAGTCAGTAGAGTCTCAGCTGCCGAGCAACCACGGGTTGCCAGTTACGTCAGAAAACGAAACCTAAAAGACCTCGGTATTTTGAATTTGAATGTAGTAACCGTTTTTGGCCACATTCTTATATATGGCACCTTTAAATACATCAATTAAGGCCAGAATACTAAATGATAAATAATGAGTAGTATGCTAGTGGTAAAGTAATCATATCTTTGGTAATGGTGTTTAAAGGAGGTTGGTATCTGTAATGTTTGGGAATCTGTGACACATGTGAAGATATCATCATTTTGTCATCAAATAGATTCATTAATCATGAAAACAATAATGTTCTGCCGCCCTAAAAGCAACATTTAATGAAATATTGTTACTGACGTTCTCTTATTACTGTTAAACGTGCCGTTACAGCTCAGTATAGTAGAGTTAATCTCTTGGACTACAGAAAGTGCTGCAACATCCAGCCTCTTCTGTAGACTTGCACTCAATTTAAAAACCGAGCAGACCTAACCAGGAGGAATTCAATTCCGGTGGAAGGAGGTCCGTGTCCTCTGGCACGTCGAGCTCCTCTAATCTCTTATTCATGAACTGAAGGTGAGAGAAGAAAGGAGCAGCTACAAGTAAGAGCCTGGTGGGTCCAAGCACAGGGGTGAAAGGGGAGAAGAGAGGACTGGTGGTTAAGAGACGGAAGGGGCTGAGAAAAAGAAAATAGGGAGGAAATCTTGGAGTCCCTCTCATCTCACGATGAACCCATCAGTGTCTCCTACACAAAGTGAAGAAAGGCTCAGATCCTGATGCTTCACACTGACCAGGATCAAAGGGAATCCACCAACCTGATCCAAATGTCATTTGAATGTTTGATGATGCAGCGACGCTGAGGCCAAGAAGACATGGCTCAGCAGAGCGCTGATCAGAGGGGGTTGTTTTTATATGTACATGTACATCATTGTGGAGCTTTAATTCCCTGCATCTACAATGTACAGTATATAATGTTCAAATTACTAAGTCATGGTCCCTTTATATTACATCTATCATACAATGGTAATCACATTTCCACAATAAAGATCAGCAAAATACAAGACCGCTGAATAACAGGACATTGGATATACTGTGGTATGATACATACATAACACACAGTATATCCACAGTAACCAGTGAATTAAGCTGCATCGGTGCTTGTTAACTGTATGATTCATATTATTTATCAACCGTCTGACCCTTTGCTCCGAGTTGTACCACCTGTCCAATCCATATCAGCTGTTTAAATCCAGTGGATAACCAATAATACAATAAAAAATACACTTGGTAAAAAGATACAGTATTTAGGTCACTGAAGTATTTTAACACACAGCAGTAAGAGCCCTCACTTTGGTTGATTACTTACAAACCATCCGCAGATGTTGGAAAATTCATTTATTCATTGACCAACGCTTCACACGAGCGTCCTATCATTGCAACCCTGCAAATAAGTAATAAAGGGAATAAAGAATGACTAAACTGACAATCAAAATGAACCGAAGCTTAAGGAGAGGTTACAAAAGATGGAAGAGCAGCAGCACAGCCTCTAAACACCATGCTGGTGTTGTGATAAACTGGACAAAACATGAAATAAAAACAGACTATCGGGCGAAACACAGAAATCTACACGTAATCAGCAACAACTCTCATGCAGTGCAAATGCACTCGTTCAAAATTTAAATCCAAAATGTCCATTTGCGCCTACTGTTACTACTCTATGTACACATGACAAGGAAGCAGGGACACAGAATAAGCAGTATCAACATAAAGTAGGCCCATGTAGTATATTGATCCTTTTTTGTGGTTGTTAAGTGTAAATTATTAACTTGTTGCAACAAGGAAATGGAAAGGGAGAGCACTTTGGTGTCACAGCTGAACGAGAAGAGCTGCCTGTTTTGTATTTGACTTTAAAAACACCCAAAAGCCTCCGTACGGGTACAGGTAATTACATTTTTGTCCTGTTTTTGAAGTAAACGTAGTGAGGTAAAGTGTTAATTTCAAACGATGTGTGTGACGTCTAAGCTGAATGTTGCTCTAACTTGTTGCTCCTTACTATTTCTTATGTGTGCATTTTTTTTTTTAGAGATGGCTTCTGCCAGAAGTACTGAGGATAATTTCCTTTGTTGTATCTGCCGCACTGTTTTCACTAAACCCGTGTCAATCCCTTGTGGGCACAACTTCTGTTTTGACTGTATCGCAAACTACTGGGACAGGATGACCGCCGTGTTCCCATGTCCACTGTGTAAAGAAGAGTTTCACGTCAGGCCGACGCTTCGGGTTAACACTTTTATTGCTGAGATGACTGCACATCACATTCAAGAAGGGAAATCCTCTGCTATCCCAGAAGAAGAAGAAAAAGAAGGAAAGGTGCTCTGTGATGTCTGTACAGGGAAGAAGCATGCAGCCCTTAAGTCCTGCTTGGTGTGTATCATGTCGTACTGTAAAAAACATCTGGAGCCTCATCGGAGAATTTCGGTCTTGAAGAAGCACAAGCTGACCAACCCGGTGGAGAACCTGGAGAGCAGAATATGTCAGAAGCACGACGAGCCTTTGGGGCTGTTCTGCGTTAGAGATCAAATGTTTGTGTGTGACTCCTGTAAAGATCATGAGCATAAAAAGCACACGATAGTGACTCTAGATGAGATGACTGAATTGGCAAAAACCCAGCTGGGCAAAAATAAGAAAGTCGCAGATGAGATGATCCAGGCACGTCAGCAGAAAATTCGAGAGATTCAAAACTCAATGGAGGCTAACAGGACCGAAGCAGCGATGGTGCTGTCGTGCGGCACACGTGTGATGAGTGAATTAGTCGAATACATAAAGAGGAGCCAAGCTCAGTTGAACGAGGTGTTTGAGACAAAGCAAAACATTTTGGAAAATGAGGCGCATAGATTAATCAAAGATCTGGAGGTCGAAATTATGCAAGCACAGCAAACCAACTCACAGCTCGATCGGGTCCTAAATAACAGCAACCCTTTCGCTCTCCATGAAAGGTTCCTTTCTCTCAACATCACTCAGCCCCAGGGGAGAGATTGGTCTGGTGTGAATCTAAAAAGTGACCATTTGTCACTGCAGGGAGCCATGACCAAGCTGGAGACAACGGTCAAGAGTGAACTCAAGAGTATGCTGTGTGATCCCGACTTGAAAGAAAACCAGCGACATGCTGTAGAGGTAATTCTGGATCCTGACAGCAAATGTGCATCTCACTGTTTCTGCAGATGGGAAACAAGTCACAGGAGGAGGCAGGATGACGAATCTCCCAAACGTGCCACAGAGGTTCGCTCGGGATGTCCACAATGTCCTGGCAAAGAAGGGATTCTCCTCAGGGAAATTTTACTATGAGGTCCAAGTTAAAGATAGAACAGAGTGGAAGTTAGGAGTTGTAAAACAGTCCATCGATAGAAAGGGGGAAAAACAACTTAATCCTAATACTGGTTATTGGATGATTTGGCTGAAGGGGGAAGGTACATTTATGGCCACTGAAGACCCATGGGTTGACCTCCAAAAGAGGGATATGCTTCAAAAGGTTGGCGTCTTTGTTGATTACGAGGCGGGTCAAGTTTCTTTCTACGACGTGGATGCCAGGGTGAACATCTTCACTTTCACTGGATATCACTTCACGGAGACGCTCTTTCCGTTCTTTAGCCTGAGCTCTGACACCTGCAGGAACTCAGCCCCCTTGATTATCACACCTGTCAAACACCTCCGCTGAGTTCTCACTTTGCTTTTGCGCAACGACAACGTGACATGGAGAGAAACCAGCGTGTTGTGAATCAGCACGTTGCGAAACGCCATCGATCGGCGCCAGTGTGACAGGTGACAGAAGTGGGCTTTTGACCATGTGATTGTAAGAAATACTGTACATCACATTGGATTTAAGATTATTTATTTTGTCCTGTTATAAGTGTCACATATATAATGTCATTCAGGCATAATAAGAAGGGGCATTTATTGTATTGTTTCAGTTTTCTAATGTGGATCTAGTGTTTGACTTAAAGGGTAGTGAATTGATTAGCCCTAATCTCAATTGACAGAATGTTTCGTGGGGTTTGCATGTGGGGGTTTATTTCCATTTACTGATTCTGATTTTTTTTTCTTTTTTTTTTAAGAAAAGAAAAATATAGTCCATGATGTGCATCATTTTCACTCAAGATTTGTGTGTATATGTTTTCAAACATCCCCTGGAAAACTTCTCATTGAAAGAAAGTGTTTAAGAAATGGTAGGAAAGTTTATCATTTTCAAGATTGTAATTACTATGTTTGCTTGAATTGGGCTGAAATAGGTTGTCAAAAAGTGGGTCATCATACAACAAGTTTGGGAGAGACACCATTCTAATATTAATCAAATAAAAAATACTTCATACTTAAGTTTTAAACAGTAAATTCTCAGATTGCTTGTTTTGAAGAAACATTCACATGCTTGGATAACTGCAAATGCCTTAAACAATTTGTAAACAAAATGTGTGAATCCATACCTTGTTTTAAGTGTTAACTCATAAACAGTTTTCTGTTATTGTTGCTATACTTGTAATATGATTGCTTCCTTAAATGTGGTGCTGTATGTATACCTGTCTGTACTTAGCTTGCCTGTCTCCTTTATTTAATTGTTACTGTCAAAGCCTTTCAATCAATCCTGTAGTGTTACTTAAATAAAGCTGACTGACAGATTGATATTCATGATTATGCAGTTTAATTATAGCATGGGGGGTACATTGGTTGGTTAGATAGTTGGTATATAAGCAGTCCTTTCTAAATACTATTCTTTACATACTTTTACGTCATGTTTTTCATTGTTTAATAGGTAAAATGTGAAATGCAGTGTAGGAGTTAAATAGCAAGCAACAGAGCTAAGACAAAAAAAAAAATCCGATAAAGCAAGCAAGCAGTATCACAGAGAGCTATGCAACAAAGTGTCAGATGGAGCTGGAGATTTAAACTGCAGCAAGTGAATGTGGCAATCAGAGTAATGAAGAGAAGGTGTGCAGGTGGAGCAGCAGGATGATAAGTAGGTCAGCCACACCCAGCTATGGAAGACACACACACACACACTTTTTTCTCAGTGAGGACACTTCACAACCCATTTCTAACAATAACCATACAACCAGGTTTTAACTCTAAAAAAAAAAAACCTTTAAATGTGTGGGGCCCAGACAAAAATGTGACCTCACAAAGATCTAAATGCAAGTACAAACACAAACACACACATACACATTTACCAGGCTAACTGGGGACCGTCATTTTACATCAGCCAACAGTGGACTTTTGTTTCTGGTTATTTTTAATTAATAAAAATAGAAGAGAACATTTTCCTTGAAGGACGTTTATCATAATATTACTTCAAATGTGCTTTTTTAATCTTTTTGTTTGTTTGTTTTTTAAATGCCAAAAGGGGACCTGAATCCTTGAGCGACCTCTATGTATCAAAGAGGGGAACTCTAAACATTGCAGTGAAACTGGCTGCAGCCAACCCTTCCCCCCATTGAGTGCCTGTTTACTGCCAAGTCTTTCTTTGTTTCTTTCAAAAATGTTGACTTAAATTTTATCAACATTTAAACCTTTCACAGTGATAAATATTATGACAAAAATAACCACTGCCACTGAAACATATTTCAATCAAATGTAAGTGGGCTGCATGCAATAGAAAGGATTATAGTATTAGCAGCAATTAATTATACAAAATGAAATATAAACATTTATACTCATCCCATGGATTATACGTTGTGTATTATAATCTGAATAATTTAATTGGAGTCAGGTGTCAATTCCTTAGCCATTCTTAGGCATGTTTTGAATCATGTGTTCACTTTAACTACCTGCGGGTAGTGGGTTAGGGTTAGGGTTAGGGTAAGGGTTAGGGTAAGGGTTAGGGTTAGGGTTAGGGTAAGGGTTAGGGTTAGGGTTAGGGTTAGGGTAAGTGTTAGGGTTAGGGTAAGGGTTGGGGTTCGGGTTGGGGTTAGGAGTTAAAAGAATAAAACTTAAAGAGCACTGGCCTACTGATCCGGTTGGTGGTGGGGGTCCAGTCCAGGGTCGGCATGTTGTTCATGACGGGACCCATAGTCATGAACAAAATAAAAGAGGGAAAGGGACCAAGGCTATAGTGGTTTATAAAATATTAAAATAAAATGGAAATCTAAAAACTTAAAAAGCTTAAAAGTTAAAAAATAAATAGGGTTAAGGTTTATGTTTTTTTGGGGATCATAAACGACTTAAAAAAACACAAAGGTAGAGTAAAAAAGAGCTTTCTTGGAGTTTTTTGTGTAAGAATTCAAAATAAAAGCTTGAGATAAAATATGTGTAGGCGACCCGGGTTCAAGTCCAGTAAAAGGCTGGTTGGTGCCCCGGGGTGGATGGTGTCCTGATGGAAAAATAAAAAAGTAAAAGGTTAAAGAAAGATGGACTTTTTTGTGTTGTTTTTTTGTTTTTTTAGTTTTTTAGTTTTTAATGGTTGTTAAAAATAAAAGGATAAAGAAAAAATGAATTAAAATGACATTGAAATCGATGTTTAAATTAAAAAGAATAAAAATAAAAAAATAAAAAAATATATATAAAAAAATAAAATGTTAAAATGAGATTAAAACCATCCCGTAGGGGTTAAAAGGGGCTGTTAAGAAATAAATACAAGTAGGGTCTATGATAGTAAAATCACAGACAGCTTAAAAAACCAGGGCACCATGCAGCCAAAAAAGTGGGTCAGGAGGGACAACCACGCCAGGAGGGGGCAGTAGATGGTCCTGGAGATGGTTCTTTATTCTGCATTTAAGCCTCCTGGCGTGGTGGTCCCAAGCCTGTGGATCCAGATCCTTTCCGCCCTCTTTCTCTGCCCGCATGTCCAGTGGTCGTCATGCTCTAAGCCGGAGATGATGAGATGAGCGGGGGAGTGTAATTGGAAGTGTTGGACCAAGGGTGTCTGGAGCCTGCCCTCCCCGATGTTGTAGAGGTGTTGGGTTAGACGGGTGAGTATAGAATGTTTCGTTTCTCCGATGTAATGTTTCTTGCAGGTTTGACAGGTGATGATATATACTATGTTTGTGAAATTGTATGAGAAAGTGCCTAGTGTTGGGTATGATGTGTTGGTGTATGAGTTGTGTATGAATTTCCTGTTTATGTAATGTTGTGTGTGTTTTATGTGTGGTTGGGGTGTATGATCTGAAAAGCGTGACTGTGTGAGTAGACTTTGGAGGTTCCGGTTTTTCCTGTAGGCTGAGATGGGTCGATGGTTCAAAAATGCTGGCTGTTGTTGTAAAAGGTGCTTGAAGTTCTGTTTTATGCTGTGATGAAGTCCAAGGGTCTTGTGGGAGAAGGTAGCTATAAACGGGATTAGTCGGGGTGAGTCCGTCAGGGTGTTGTCAGTCCTTGATGTCTGGTCCAGAGGGGTAGGACTGCCTCCAGGTCCTGTGTGGGTAGGGTAAGGATGAGGAAAAGGTAAGGGGGTAGCTTTGGGGAGAGGTGTGGGGGTAGGTTTAGGTAAGAGTGTATGGGTAGGTTTAGGTAAAGGTATAGGGGTAGGCTTAGGAAAAGGTAGGGGGGTAGGTTTAGGGAAGGGTAAGGGGGTAGGATTAGGGGCGGGGTGGGGGAGAGGGTCGGGAACAATACCCCCCTCCCCCACTTCCGTCCCAGGATCCAGGTGAGGGTAAGGGTGGGGGAGGGGGTTGGGAAACAAACCCCCCTCCCCCAGGTTGGGGTCAGGTCGTGTAGGAGGAGGCAGTCCGGGGTGAATGACCTGGGGTGGGTGGATTGAGCGAGCAGAAGCGAGACTGGCCAAGGTAGAGGTCTTGATGGAGCGGAGGAATCGTTTTGAATAACCTCTACGCCGGAGACTGTGAAAAAGTGTACTGGTAGCTTGGTGGAGGTCTGTGGGGTTGGAACAGATGCGGTGGAAACGGATTATTTGTGATTTGATTATACCTTTAAATGTGTGTTTGGGGTGATAACTAGATTTATGAAGGAGTGCGTGTGTGTCTGTTGGTTTGAAATAAACTTTGGACTGTATTATTTTATGTGTATTGATTTGTTGAAAGAAAAGTGTTGTGTCCAGGAAATTAACTGTGTGTGGATCTATTGTATGTTTTATTTTTATGGAAGGATGATGGTTATTGAGAATGTCAATGAAAGCTGGGAAGTGTGAGATGTCGTGGGGCCAAATACCGAATATGTCGTCCAGAAAGCGGAAATAGACAGATGGTTTGTGTGGACACTTGGCCAGTGCTTCCCGCTCCCACTCGCTCATGTAGAGGTTTGCATATGAGGGAGCAAACCTCTGTCCCATGGCTGTCCCGTGGATCTGTAGAAAAAAGTCGTTATTGAAGATGAAGTCATTATTGTTAAGGCACAGTTCGATAAGTTGTAAGAGTTTCTGGTCTGGTCTGTCCGGGTTAGGGTGTCTATTGAAGATGTTGGATATGACTTGAATGCCAAGGTCAGTATTGATGTTTGTGTATAAGCTGTCGATGTCTATGGTGAAGAAGTGAGCATGGGTTGGGACAGCCATGGACCTGATTTTATTGAGGAAGTTGTATGTGTCCTTGATGTAGCTGGGGTGTAGGGTGGAGAGGGGACC
This sequence comes from Microchirus variegatus, assembly GCF_963457635.1. NCBI lineage: Eukaryota > Metazoa > Chordata > Actinopteri > Pleuronectiformes > Soleidae > Microchirus > Microchirus variegatus. The sequence continues at coordinate 5,351,622 of NC_139807.1, read as the reverse complement.
TAAAAAGTGGTCAATGTACTGGCTGATGCTGTAGGTTGCGCTGTTGCAGTCGGAAACTATTGGTCTGCCGGGAGGAACTTCAAAGGGAATAGTCCGGGTCTGTGGGTCTTTGTGTATTTTTGGCAGTAGATAAAAATAGCGTGGTCGCGGGTTATTGGGTCCGAAAAAGTAATATCGTTGTTTAGATGAAATGCATTTTTTATTGTACAAAGTCTGAATTATGGTCCGGAGGGTAGTCTGAGTCTGTGGTTGAATGCTAGAATCCAGTTTGCGGTAATATGTAGTGTTGTGTAGATGTCTATATGCTTCTGTTTTATATTGTTGTCTGTCCATGATGATGATTTTGGATCCTTTATCTGCCGGTTTGATAATGATATTGGGGTTATGTGTGAGTGATTTTAGTGCTGTACGTTCGTCCCCCGACAGATTATCTGTGATGTCTGCCGAGGGCTGGAAACGTTGAAGTGTGAGTTTATCTTTATGTATGAGTGTGTGAGTGTGTTTACTAAGTGCAGTGCAAGTTGGTTCCCAGTGTGATGGGTGTGTGAATTGTGTGGTCTTAGAGTGTGTGTCCGGTTGTGTGTGAAAGTAATCATGTAATTTGATGCGTCTGTGATAGTTGTGAAGGTCCCTTTGAAGTTCCTCCCGGTCATGGGTTGTTGGTCGGGGGATGAAGGAGAGCCCCCTCTCCAGCAGGGTCCGTTGTGCCTGTGATGGGGTGAAAAGTTTAGAGAGATTACAGATATTGGAGGGTGAATTCCACCCCAGGTCTGGGTGTGTGTCCGAGGTCTGAGGTGGGACGGAAGTCAGTGGAAGTGATGTCAGTCGTGAGTTATGAGTCGGGTCGATCTTGTGAGTAATCATAAATTTAGTTGTGCGCACCAGTTATTGAAGATTAGCTGAGCTGTGGTGGGGGTCCAGTGAATGTTATCTTTTTCTGTGTGGAAAGTGTCGTGCGGTATTTCAGTGAGGAATGGATAGTGTGTGACCATGGTGTTGTTGATTGTAGTGAGGTTGTGTTGTTGTGTCGGGGTGAGATGGGGTGAGAAGTTTATAACCGGAAAATAGATGTCTGCATTGGGGAAGGCAGACTTCAGAGACCTGAACAGTGACTTGAACTGTTTAATAGATGTCTGCCTGGGGTCCTGGTCCTTATTATTTATCCCGATGGCGATGACGACGATTTTGGTTCCAGGGTTGGGTAGTGTCTTCTCTGCGATTTTCTGGAAGTGGTAGGTGTTGGCGCCGGGGTAACTGTCGAGTTGAATGAGTGGATTGTTGTGAGCCGGGATGCGGTTGACATTGGAGTCACTGAGTACCAGGATTGGTCTTCTGGGTTTGAAGAACCAATCCTGGATTTTGCGGTTGGGACGTGCGATGTGGTAAGTTGGTCTCTGGAGAGATGAGCTGGAGGGTACTGGGGTGAGGGGGAAGAGTGGGTTATTTGGCAATGTAGTGGGACTGGTAAAAGGTGAGGAAGATGGATTTAACAAGGGAGATGGGGTGAGAGGAGGGGGGGAGGATTGTGCAGGGGGCGTAGATGGTCAGTGTCTAGGGGGTGGAGATGGGCTGGCGTCGGGGACCAACCCGTCAGGCAGCGCGACCCCATCTGGTTGTGGAGATGAGGGCTCAGTGAGGTTTAGTGGGTCTGAATTGACCTTGACGGACCTCGTTATCATCGTTGCCCTCTCCATCTTTTTTAGGGGAGGTGGGGTCAGCTGCACTGCCGGGTGGTCCGGGACGTCAGCACCATCATCCGTCTGGGAAGGAAAGGGAGAGATATTGTCAGAGATTATGGTGGAGACATTAGTGGTACTATTAAGGGAGACAGAGAGTAATTCGGGGGTGTGGGGTTTTTTTTTATCTGTAGGGTGGGGGGGGGTGTATCTCGGCTATGACCAGAGTTTTTCTGACGGATGGGGCCTGGATGGGAGTGGGCTTAGGGTGGGTCATTGTTGGTGGGGTGATGGAGAGAATGGGTGACAGGGGTGAGGCGGGGGCTATGATCCGGGTTTCTGTTCTGGCGGTTATGTGGCCCCAGGTGACCTTTTTCGTCCTCTGGGGCAGTGGGGTGGAGGTGGAGGGTACTGCTTTGTATGGGGGAATGGGGTCTGGTCTGAAGGTGCTGCTAGTCTGAGGGATGGGGGGTGATCGAGGGTTGGGAAGAAGTTGATGAGTGACTCGGTGCTCCAATGCCGATGTGGATATGATTGATCCTGTACGTCGCACCGGCCTCTGGACTGGAACACTGGAGGAGGGAAAGAAATCAGCTATGTGGCGATGGGGGGTCCGGGGTTGCTGTTGGGGGACGTATGTTGGGGTGATCTGTTGGGGGTATGGGCGACGGCTGACTGGGGTAGAAGGTGGGGGAGGGGGGGCGGTGGTGATTCTGGGGGGGCCTCTGTATGCAGCGAGTCCCTGGGGGATCTGGGGTGATGGTAGGTTGGGGAAGTTGAGATCATCTTCCGGGATTGTATGAAGGGTGGTGTCCAGGCTGTTTCTGGGTCTGAGCTGGGGTGGGGGGGCAGTGCTGGAGCTGGTGGAGTCTGGTGGAAACTGTAATGCATTATGAACAGATTGCAACGTTTGTTGCAAGAGCCTGGAGCCGTAGCGTTTCCTGGCCCAACCAGTGGCTATCTGGAGGGCCAGTGGATTACGGGGTGTGGACAAAAGAGAAGTGATTAGACATTGATAATGATCCTGCAAAATTGTTATAGTATTTTTCATCCATTGTTTTGTGTTGTTATGTATCTTGTCTCGTGTAATTGTATTGGGTGTGGATGGTTTGATAAAATCGGTGAGTGTTATTGTCTGTCTATGCATGCCTGGTGGAAAAGTGCCGGTGTGTGCTGCAGTGTCCATGGTATTTTTATGGTGAAATGCTTGTATTAGTTTGAAGAGTTGTTTACTAGCCTGTCGTGTTTCCGGATCTGGTGGGTGAGTGAGTACAGTATTGTGTGGATATGTGTGTGTGCGATGTTGAGACGGTTGTGTGTGTGTGTGTTGTCCTGTAAGTGAATGAAATCTGACTGACATGAGTGGTTGTGGTGTGTGAGGTGTATGCTTGCCACTCTCAGGGCCATTCCCATGCCCAGGCCTAGCTCTTGGTAAGTGTGGCATGGTGGCGAGGAGGCCCTTACCTTGTAGCTGCGGATGGTAGTCTCAGGTTCAGTTGGTAATCCAAAAGGTGTCTTTTCCTTTTCCTTTTCCGGAGTTGTAGCTGGGATTGTAGCTTTAGATCCAGATGGTGTTTAAAAAGGTAAAAGTCCAGTTGGTATAAAAAGTCCTGAGGTTTAAAAGCTGGAGCTGTTAAAATACCAGAGCTGACAGAACAGGCCGAGTCTCCCACCTCCAATTTAAAAGCCAAACTTTTATTATTTAAAAGTTTAAAAATTTAAAAGAGTTAAAAACCCAGTAAAAGAGGTTAAAAACTCAATACGGCCGATAAAAGAGTTAAAAACCCAGTAAAAGAGGTAAAAAACTCAATAAAAGCCGGTAAGACAAATTAAAAAAAGAGTAAAAAGCACTCGATTTAAAAAGAGTCAAGGATTGCGGCATGAGAAGGTCCTTAAAAATACCCTGACGTTTCGCAGTTGTTCCTGCTTCGGGGTTAGGGTTAGGGTAAGGGTTAGGGTTAGGGTAACCTAACCCTAACCCATTCTTCATTTGTAATGCATGAATACTCATAAATAAATGTTTTACTCATTAGGAGGGACAGTGTCCAAATAGCTGGTGTACTCAAGTAGCCAATCAGCATCCACCTCTAACAAACGAGCTCTTTAAACGACTTACAAGTGACTGCTGTCTCACCTCTCTCTGTGTGCAGCAGTCACTCAGTACACGAGTAAAACATTTATAACTGTGTTTATAAACTACATACTAATGAGTATTCATGCATTATAACCCTTTTGGACAATTTTTGAACCTATAGTTTCTTTGGATTCCTGCTTGCATTAAATGGAGGACTCAAGCTAATTATTAATGTACAAAAGAGAAAAAAAAAGCCAAAAAGTAATTTTTTTCTTATGTGTCACATCATTGCAGGTGACACAGGGGTCAGACAGTCGTTTCCCCTTCCTCGCTTCCTCGGACAACATTTTATTTCTGCTTCTTTTCCCTGGCTCTGCCATGATGAATAATGCTATTGCTTCCTCGATCTGATAGCCGGTACCTGGCTGAGAGGCGTGTGTGTGTGTGAAGAGCCACGAAGCAATTTGTGTTTCTCACGAGACCCAAGACTTCACAAGACCTCCTGATTCTGAGGAATCGGGGGTCGGCAGCCCATGATCTTGCAAGGCTGGTTTTCCATTAAAAGATGATGGGGGGAGTGGAGACCGCCTCCAATCTCTCCCGACAAGCCATTTAACCATCAGTGTGACTCTGAAGCTGTTTAATTAAGGTTAAAAAAAATAAATAAAAAATCCTGCATAGTTCCCGCTTTAAGAGAAGTGCAGGAGCGGATAATGAAAAGTCGCCAAATTTAAATGAGGCCTGTATAAATGAATCACAATAGGTTTATAATTAAAACAACAATCGAGTCACCGACTGAAAGATGCAAAGCTTTCTATTACCGTATGCATTATTTCTTAATTAATTACTGTAGCTGTTGTAAGGAGCCTTAGCAACAGTAATTAGAAGTCTTACTTCAAATGCATAATGATGTTTGGTGTTAGTGTTGTGCATACAGAGTGTTGAAAACTTGTGTTCTCATTCGGCTGCATATAATATCACCACTGCAGTCTTTAATATATGCAGTCTGTTAATCAATAAGTGGCAGAACAATAAAAGGTGGCGCTAATGCACCTTTCAGCTGGTTTGCCAACTGCCATAAAAACCTACGGATGAAGTTTTTTTCATTTTATTTTTTTTGGAAACCTTTATTACACCAACACAACAACAGGCTTGGTGGAGACTGGAGACGAGCAAACCTAACACAGTAGTAATCTGCAATTTGGGGATTAATGCAAGAAGGGGTTAAGCAATTTTTTTTTTTTACCTGGTCAAACTTGTATTTTAATTATAGAGTTGACAGTACTCTATAGTTGAGTTACTTTTATGATGTATATCATCATTGAAGAGATTTTAGGAAAATTCTTTTACTTGTCCTTGGTTAACCCTCAGACTGAGATACATCACACACCAGCTTATGTGTTGATGCATCTCCCTTTCCTCCAGTATTACATAAAATATTCAATAATTTGTAACTGCAGTGTCCATCAAAACGAATAAATAATAACAAAACCAATAAAACTGGTACAACAAAAAAAGGGCGTTTAACCTCTGGGTGTGCAGCCTGCCATAATGTATTGGTGGAAGAAGATGGGGAATTGGTGACGTAGCCATGAGTTGTGTAAGCTGGGCCGTCTCATTTCTCACAGTGCCTGACTTCCGTCTCCTCATGGAGGATACGACTCTATCGTCAGACACAGCACAAGTGCGCCTCTGTTTCCTACATTTCTTTTCACCCCGACCACTGACACTGACTATCACACTGATACGTTTCAGTTTGTTATAGATACGTTTGTGGGCATCTATTATTTTTGTTTCAGTCTATCTTAAAGTCGTAAAAAGCTCCAGTGCATAGCTTCTGTTGCCATGGGGAATTTTAAGTAATTACTAAAACATGCAAAGGCACTTCTGCATTATGTTTAGATGATCAATCACTTTTCTAAGTAGAATCCATACCTGTTGCAGATGTCTCGCTTTACTAGCACTATGCTGCTGTAGTGTAGTTCCTTAGTGTGGGAATATCACATGACACATGACTTGTGTGAGTGCATAACTCACATAGAGCTGATAGGCTTAATTGCAGTTATGTGAACTAATTTGGCAAAGGTTTGAATGTATCAGACGTTTATTCATATTTAAACGTTAGAAAATACAGCTTTAAAGGGACACTGCGTAGTATTTATGGGTTTATATTACCCAAAATCCACTTTAGTGTACATATTATGTGCTCCTGCATTGTCTAGTATAATATTTTTTCTTTAATTTCCGTAGTGTTTCAAAAAGTAATGTAAAATAACATGGTCGCGGGCCGCTGTTGCATCGCCACGACGCCATGTTTCTACGGGAGCCTGTATAGGCAAACCCGAGAGAACAAAACGAGCGCCGAGACGAGGCTGAGAGCGGATGTTTTTACGCGTTTAGAATGGAGGACCACGCGTATTTTACAGCGGATAAAGGAACACCAGTACCTGACCGTACGCCCCCCCCCCAACCACGGAGAAAGACAACGAGGACGACATTTGACCGGCTGAGGATATACCGTAGCGCTCAGGGAAGGGAGGGGGGGTGAGCAGAGGAGCAGTTTGTTGTTGTACATTTCAGCCTCTCCTCTAGATGTCACTATAAACTACTTACTTCACCTTTAACAGAGGGGCACACCTGAGGTAATCATTACAAACTGATTGAATGAAATGAAAAAGTTGTTGAATGCCGAATTAAATCAAATGTTGATGGTAGCAAAGACAACCGCCCATATAATTAGTTATCTTTATTGCATTCATGGTAGTAAAGGGTTTTCTTTTTGACTCAAACAAGAGTCCCATGACAAATGGACGTTATTGCTTACTAGACTTTTTAAACTAAATCTGTTCCAACAGCACTTTCAAATGGGGCTATACAAACCCATGAGTAATATGGACATCAGGTGTAAATGTCATGTGTGAATGCAGCCATAACTTATCCTGAGGGAACATGAATTTCAGGACATCTCAGGTCTGAGCAGGATGATAAATGTTAAGTCTGTCTTAAGTCTTTCTAACAGTCAGTGTGTTTGTTATGATTAACAGATTAACAAACTGGGCTGGGTAATTACGATGCAATAGCGATTTACCTGGCAGTATGCGACAAATACGTCTTCATCAGGTGTGTGTATAGATGTGCTTCTGCAGGTGCACATGCCTTTTGTCCAGGGTATGTGTATTCAATGAAGTGCCAACTGTAATGAGATAAATCTATCCATTAGGTTTTCGTTAATGAGAAGGAATCCACATAGCTGCTAATGAGATGGCGCTCCATCAGTCGTCCTCTGAGAGCTATAGGGGCCTGGCTGAAGATGAAGATGACCTGGAGCCAGACTGAATCACACCCTCTAAGCCCGTAAATCTACAGCTCCAGCTTTTGTAGACCTCAATCGTTTAGCCTTCAGCCTTTCAGGAATTGACTTCAAGCAAGCAAGCAAGCAAGCAGCAAACAGAGCAGACACTGGAGTCATAGCAACATATGGAGAAACTAATCATCTGTACTCATTGATCTGTCATCCCTGGGAGATAGTCATTAGCTTGATGGAACAAGGCTCAGTAGAATTGTGTTGTTACCGGGCACTTTCAGTATAATATATATCTGCTTAGCATGTCGTCTACACACGTAGTAACTACTGTGCAACAGCAAACAGCACTGAAATTAGCTCTAATGAAACTGAAGTGGCAATTCAAAGTGTTTACAATAAAATGTGTTTATCACTGTGTGTTGACCTTGAAGGTTTTAAGAGAGTCAGGCAGTAAAAAAACATTAAAAAAGTAAGGAAGGGCAAACTCAATGCATATGGCCACCACTACTCTCAACAATGAGATTGTTTCCCCATGTCTTTTCCAGCTCTGTCTACATAAAGACCTATTTTGATGAAGACTTTGATAAGTGAATCACAGTCTAATGTTATGCATCTGCTATTGAAACATATATACAGTAACCTTGAGTAAAAGGCTAGAAAAGAAATCTGCAAATTCATTTATCACAGAGGTATTATTATTTTACATCATACGAGTGTTTACACTGTGAAGTATCTATCGTTCCTTTTATTTTGGTATAAAGCGAACTATCATCATAATCATTATTTCAATGTCTTATTTCCCTTGACCAGCCCCCCCTACTGACTAAACTAGAAATAGAATGTCATTATATTACGAAAAATAGCCTAGGAGAAATAGCCATTTTATCTATTTGCTTATGACACATTTCAGTTGTGTATCTAAATCAACCAGTAGCATTGATACCAAATCAAATAAACAGCATAGCGTTTCACAGTATGATCACATCATGTACGGTCAATTGTGTTGCAGGATTCCCATTAAAATCCCTTCACAACAATTTTAAGTTTTTTGGGTTTTTTTTTTTTGCTATTGGAGAGAAACGACATCAAGGGATGCCATTTTAATTAGATCGCACTTACGCTGCATTAACTGACACCTAAGTGTTCACAACTTCGCCGTTAGAAAAACCGTCGGGGAGTGACTTTGCTTTCCGATTGAGGAAAAACAACAACTGGGTGGGTTTTATCAGATTCTTCTTCCACAGAGACCTTGATCTTAAGGCTTTCTGACAGGCTTTAATCTGAGCCGTCAACACGCACGCAGAGAGACTGACAGACATCTTGTCGCCAAATCCCACTGCACAAATACAAATTGATTTAATTAATTTCCAGCTGTTTGTGTTTTTTTTTTGTTTTTTTCAAAGAGTTCTGTGATGGTGCTACAGAGAATTCCTCCATTGCGGCTGATATACAACATGAAATTGCCTTTCAAGTGAAACATTAAGCGTAAAAATCTCATCACACCGTACAATAGCAGCCATTGCATTGTGTCATTGTCAGTGTACCGGCACATTTTGATCACACCATGTTTCCATGTATGGAGAATACAAATTTTAATATAATTTAAACAATTAACACAACCTTGTTTCTTCCTGAACACTTTTAAAATCTACCATTTCCCATGTTGCCCTTTGCTGTGCAACCGAAGACCTCTGACTCCTTGCAAAGTTTGCTACAGTATAACGTAAAACATGACTTGATTTATATCTAGGTTTGTAATTGTGGTCATAATAATTTGCCACGTTTGTTTTTTTTCAAATCTAGGTAGTAGTTTATATTTGTGTTAACACTGCGTGTTGAATTATTACAATGAATACAGTCATTTCAGAGAGTTTGCACTATATTTGTTATTGTTCTTGTCAACTTCAATGGAAGCACAGACGAGGAGGAAGTGTATTTGCTTATGCATTTATTATAATTTTACCACTTGTGACTGCAAGAGAGCTTTAGCAAATCCCAGTGTGCATCGTTCGAGATTTTTACCGTCATTTAACCTTTATATTCACGATCAGTAAGTAAGTAAAGTCACTTTATTTGTGCTCCTACGTAGATTTGGTTTGCAAGTTAAAGACAGTGGCATTCTTTAACACACATCTTTACACCTTGGACGCAGCACAGGAGTGCCACAAAGTAAACTCATTATAAAATGAAGTAAAAGCGCTCCAAGTTTCACAAATCAAGAATTCTAATATATAATTTAAAAAAAAAGTGAATAACAGAACCATTTCACCAATACTAGAATATACACATAAATATTGACTGCATGGAAACAGACAGTGTGTACAGTGTAACTATGGAGACATAAGATACAGTCGAAACACAAACAAAGACAAACTGATATTTCAGCTGCATATACAAGTCACAAGCCTTTTGCAGAAGATTTAAAAAGATGGCACCTGCAAGGTCAGGGCTGTTGTTGACTTGAGAGAATCATTATTTACCTACTTAACTGGTAAGACAAGCCACCGATAGGCCTTAAAAGAATGATGGGTCAATGGGGGAGACAATTCTCCCCATTGTGGACTGCCTTATCTTTACCAGTGGGTGTGAAATTAATAATAACAAACAAACAAAAGAAAATCACAAAGATATCTTCTTTGATGAAACTGCTGGTGAGTATCTCTGGCAGGGGGAAAAATGAGCCGTTTAGCTGGCCAGTGCAAGGATCCAAAAGGCCATGTGCGACTCAGCAGCAGCAGCAGCAGCAGCAGCAGCGAGTCAGCCATGCCCTGCAAATACTGATATTAGTTAATTTGGAGCCCCCTGTGTGTCTCTGCCAAATTGTAAATCCAGCCCAATTAGTGTCACACCGACAGATGAGAACATGGAGTAACACCTCTCTGTTTTAAGGGGCCCTCTTCTTTCCACCACTCATAATGGAATTAATTAGAAAGTCATCTTATAATTAGACGGCACACTACCGTGATTGAAATCGAGCTCACCCGGTGAGTTTTCGCACACACACACACACACACACACACACTTTGTTTGTGACAATTTGTGACTATCAGGTCAGCATGCACGAGCAAGTCGAAAGGCATGCGAGTCTTCGATTGATGGATCTGTCGGCGCGGTGAGAGGCAGGCGGATGTGAAATCTTCACTGTTCAGCCTCCCAGTTTCAGCCGCGCGACCTCCAAACAGTCCAGACGCACAGAGCCGCAGGCCACAGCGAGCTAATCAAAAACAGCAAAAAAAAGACCAAACAAGGCTCTGTCTTTCAGAAATGTGTCTCAGAAATAAAAAAAGGATTAGAGTTTATCTCTCACCAGCAGTCACTTGATGCTGGTAGCATTTAAATTACCTCCAATCAGGCAACATCCAACCTGTCAACAGGCGAATGTTATTCTCAACAACGCGTCTGTGTAGCTCAGTCCAAAAGTAGAACTAGGGGAGGATATTATTATTATTTTCAGTACCATGATGGTAGTGAGGTATAATGTCAGGACCTGCTGTTGCTTTTCCTCTCCTCTTTAAGTAATTAGTATAGTTGGTTTCTACATCAAAGGAGAGAGTTTTTGGGGATCATAAAAATTGCCGGAAACAACCATGTTGATTGTATGACTCATAAAAAACCATGTGGTTTAACCCATTGACGCCGGGAAAGCATTGCCGCATTTCGACCATTAGAGCCGGGAGAGCGACTTCGCGTTTTCTTCTACAATAGACGCCGGTAAAGCGGATACGTCAACTTTCGGGGGTATAAGGGGTTTCTTCGCGACATTGTTTTGAAATGACCTCGCGCTTCGAACGCGCTGAACAAAATCGACCGGGATTTACGGTTAAGACATAATTATGTTTGAAGACGACGAGGTCGGCGATTACGACGATAAATACCGCCGTTATTGACGGAGTGTTGACAACCGCGCACCAGGGGTGACAGTGGATTTACCTGCAGATGCCACAGCGCTGTAAGCTCTAACACCGTCACATGTGAAGCAGACTGTTACAGTCATTGCATGCTGCTCTTGTTCTTCATAGTCCATCAGGACTAAATCAAGGCACTGACACAAGCTACAGAGGCTGAGAAATCAGTCATTTAGTGGCCATTGAACCTCAGATTTAAGAGACATTTTTTCCAGGCGCTTCATGGGTTCATTTACACCAGCCAATCTGTCTAATGGTTTGTGCACATATACTGTTAAATAGTCTTTACCTGCTGATTTAGTTTTTAGTCTGTCTTTTCAATTGACAGTCAGATTTCAGAACATATCCAAAATAAGTCATATCCTCAAGGGATCCATCCATCCATCCATTATCTACCGCTTTATCCTCCACCAGAGGGTCGCGGGGGGTGCTGTGCCTATCTCAGCAGACATTGGGCGATAGGCGGGGTACACCCTGGACGGTTCGCCAGTCCATCCTCAAGGGATATTCCTAAAATTAAATGTGGATGTTGATTCCAACCCCCAAAGACCGAGAAGCAAATTGGTTAAAAAAAGCTGTAGCTGTAGCTGGAAAGTAGTGATGTTGTTCATAGCAAAATTATAATTCTAGAGAGAGCTTGGGAGAAAGCAGTCCTAATGTAGAAAAAACACATATGCAACTTTTTCTCTTTGTGTTTGTCTGTTTTTTCATTCCAGTAAATGTTTCTGAGGTGAATCGTGTTTCTCTCAGGCTGTCAGCTCTATTGATCGCTCACAGAGAGATGAGATGCAATTCAATTTCTCAACCTCTGACTGTGTCACTCGGTTTACCTCAAAACATGCTTCTGTGTCTGAGCCTCCGTGTTCTGTCCGTCAATGCGTTTCATACAATAAACGCACGATGCATATAACAATGTCATGAACAGTAATACAACTTTTACTTTCCGTGTTTTTGTGCGTATAGGAGTAGGACTAAAAACACATAACAGTAGTTGGAATTAAAGCAGACTACAGAGCCAAGATGACAAAAGACCTGATATTAGAAGGATGAGTCAACAACAATAACTTTTTCGGTGTGAACTCAACATCAATGATTTTCAGTGAAGTGTTGAAAACTCTAACTCTGGACACAACCACATAGTTGTCCAAATTGTGTTTGCAATTTGGGAGACTTAAGACACGAGTGTAATCTTGTGCGAGTGCGGTATAATCGAGAAAAGAGGGTTGAAAGAGTGTATACTTTCAGTGGGATGAATTGAGTTGTATTCCAGGTGTATTAAGGGCAACCTTCAATACTGGCTACTCAGCTCCTCTCCACTATAAAAGCAAAATACATTTTCCTAATCTTGATCCTGAGGCGCAAAACACACTAACCTACTTGTCCAAGTGCAGGCTCTGTCCTAATTTAAGCAGATTGTTCTGATTTTCTGTTTTAGAAGTTGATGTTATTGCCTTTCAGAGGTTTTAATTGTAACATTGAACACATTTTGATTGTGATTTGGGGATTAAATGTTAATCTCCAAAGATATCATATAGGGCAGTGGTGATTCCTCCCATCAGATATCAGATTCAGTTTGTAACACAAATAAGAAGAACAAAAAAGAAAAACATCATTAAGAGGCTGGATTGAGGAAATGGATGGCGTTTTATGATAAAAAAGGAACTTTTCTCAAAAACTTAAAATCAGCAATTCGGAGAACACAGCTCTGTGTGTAGTCATTGCACTCTTGTTTGAAATCGTAACAGATTTTGCATTTTCATTACCTGTAGTGCAGCGTGGTCGCTGACAGTTTGGTCAATGTCCAACGTCCCTGAAGCCCAGCAAGTCTTTTCAAAGAGAAGAACAACACAGAGACTGTCAATGGTGTCTCTATTACCACTGATAGTGCACAGACGAGCGTCTCCTGAAACAGAAGCCCTGCGGCAGTAAATGTACCCTGGCCTTGTCTTTAATGAGAAATGAGCCTAGTTAAAAGAAACAACTATGACGTTTGGCTACAAATGGGAAATGAAGAGTTGTCTTGAATGTGTTGAGGACGTACCACACCAAACTGCTCCTATAGCAAGCCTTTTTGCCTTAGCTCCATCTGGAGGCATATAAAGTTTTTTTTTACATTGGATCACTTTATTGACGTTTGCTCTTGATAGAATAATAAATTAACGCTTAAAAGAAAAAAAAATGTCTACAACATTCAAAACATTGTCAAATGAGATCACATGTCAAGTTCCACTGAACTGTTGGTGTCTCTCTGGACGTTCAGTTGAACTTCACAGTTGTATTTTTAATGAAAGTCATGATTTTGGATTCTCACAAACATTATTATCCAATTATTAATAATGAAGGCTCCTCCAAGGGGATGCAAAGCAAATCGAGCACTGAGGATTGAGGTGGTTTAGAAGAACAGAGAGAACCAGTAGGTCATGTAGAGATGCTAACAGTGTTTTGGTTATTACTCAGAAGTCCAGGGAGGGAAATAACAGTTCTGCACTGGACTCATAGCTTAATTTCAATTGAACTGGGACACAAACAACTTCAGAATGAAACTTCTGATTTGGGGACTTCTTCTTCGTGTGACTCCTCCAACTGCAGCAAAGAACATTTAGTATTTCAGATAACAGGTTGAATCACACGGGCACGATTTCATGCCAAAATGATAACCAAACAATGTCGCAGCTTCATCACTTTATCTTTCGTTTAGCAAACAAACACACCAATATTTAATGGATTAACAAATCAAATGCCATTCATGTCTCCAGGTGTTTCTGGGTAGTGGGTATGTGGCACAAAAACCCTAAGTTCCAAGCTCCAGCAGCCTCTCCTCCGAACATAGTTCCTCATACTGACTGTGCTATAAACAGGGTCCTCGCGAAAAACTTTCCTCCGTCGCTACATTTGAATATTTGTGTTCACATATGTTTGAGTCTGCATCTTGCTGCGTCTATCATGCAAGACGTCTGGAGTTCCATCAAACACACACCGCCTCTCTCTCTCACACACACACACACACACACACACACACACACTATTTTTTACTGTCTGCATCAGTCTTCCTTTCCTGAGACGTCTTCGGCCCATCAACATCAATCTGTCTGAGATTTCTCTCTGTCTTCCTCCACTGCCACATGACAACACCCACCACCGAGGTACCATTTCATCTTCTGATGCTGATATCGCTTTTGTCAGTGTTCAAGCTGATCTATGTCAGCCTCTCTTTTTTTTTATCCAAAAGCACTCAAAAATATAAAGGAAGGAATCAAGAGGGCGAATAGTGAAGGTTCTGTGAATGTTCTCTGACATCCAGGTCATAGTCATCTTCAGTAGGCAGGTGTCGGCAACTGGACTCGCTCATGTTTGAAGACGTTTCTCCACTCGCCCAAGAGGAGTCTTTAGATCTAAGTTTCTTCAGTTCAGTCTTCAAACTTAACTCTAGCAAGTCCAGTCGCCCTACAGCTAACTACTGAAGAAGAGGTTCCAGTAGATCAGAGTCTGTGACAGGAAGAAGGTAAGACCCAAAAACAACATTTAATGGTGTGTGGTCCATCCTGATGCCTCTAATATCTAACAGCAGCTTCTAGCCACACTAAACATCGCCTTTGCAACTCCAATTCCTATTCTTTCTTTTTTTTCCCTCCATACCCCTGTAGCTGGACTCTGGCATGTTTACATGCTTTTTGGTGCACTGTGTGGATTTGTTTCTTCTGCCTGTCTCCAACTGTGTCCAGACCAGATAGATGCTGCAGAGTTTCCAATGCATTTTCACAGATAAGCATAAGAACACACACACAGAAGCAAGATGTTAGTTTACACTGCAATTCTATTTATACCATATTGATACACTGCGTTGTGTTCATTATATTGTGGTGTAAATTTGTGCTGTACTATTTTCTGAAATTAGCAACCTTGACAAGCATCCCAGTATTGTAATGGGATGTAATGAATTAAGACATCTAGCTATAAAAGCCCTGGAAGAAAAGGATCATTGTACCATAAACATTTGAGCTCCTTCAACCAGAAAAAATATATAAACTGTCTGATATAAAGAGAGTTTGTTCTTTCCACCGATGCCTAGTTCTTGCTCATTATGTGAACTGTTGGGTGTTTCTTACAGTGCCTTGAGATCATGGATGTTGTGATTTGGCATTATACAAATACAATTTAATTGAATTACATAGAAAATCTTGAGGTGTGTTGAACACTCAGTTGATGATGGACATTTTAAACAACTTAAACAGTGCAAGCAAAAGTGGTTTGACGCAACACTCCACTTCACAGACACTCTACTGGAATTAAACTAATTATAGATATGTGCTTGATTTAACCATGCAGGCCAATTTTCAGGGGAAACACACAACTACAAATCATCTATGTGAGAATAAGCTGGGTTTTTATATATCATATTATGTACATATCATGGTTCCTGGGTTTTCTGCACAAAACTAAGAACAATGCACTGGCTTGGACCACATAATGGATGCATTCCAACAAGTACATGGATTTACAATCCAGCAAGACAAATTGAAACATTGTCAGGAATAAATTACCTCCTTGAGTCCACATGTAGAGTATAAGCCCATATCACTTTCACACATCCAGACATCGATATCCGCACATTCCTGTTTGCAGAACTGCTCCAGCTCTTTCAGGAATATCCCTTTGCATGCAAGTAGAAGCTAACGGGCGGTTATACCGGAAAGAGACGCATTTTGTGCAGAAAGCTGTCTGCTGAAGAGCAAACCTGAGCTACTAATCATTAAAAACGCCATGTAATAATAATAGCTCTCAATGGATCTCTGTACCATACAGCATAGTGTGAGCTCAATACGATACCCTCCCTTTGATTGGTGAGATGAGTCAATGCCAGACCGTGAACACCAACACTCGATTTAAAACATGACGTACATTTTTGAAATAGAATACATTTCAAGCATGTGGAGTATGCTTGTATCTATGTTGTGGGTTGTCTGTTTATGTCAGTCAAATAATGTTATAATAATATTACATGCAGGGATACGGAGCCCCCGAAGTGACATAAGAAAAAAAAAAAAAAATGAAATCTCGAGTTTCAAAGTCGAGATCTCGAGTTTCCCCCCAAAAAAAATGTCTTTTTTTTTTTTCCTAATTTTTTGGAAACTCGAGATCTCGACTTTAAATTTAAAAATCCCAAAAAAAATTATTAATTTTTTTTTTCATAATTTTTTGATAACGCGAGATCTCGAGTTTGAAACTCTGAGATTTAAATGTATTTTATTTTTTATTTTTTTTAAAGAGAGAGTCCAACAGCATCTGTTTGTCCCCTGATGCATCTGATATTACTTTGTAAACATACCTAATAATCTAGTACATTGTGTGACAATATGTACTGATACAAAATGATATCCATCCATCTGCTATCTATACCTTTGATACACTGTGGTGTACACTTTATCAAAACCATCTGCTTTAAGATTTGTTAAGATTTGGTGAAATTAGATGGTCTTTGTCAATCCTCATCTTGGGAACCCACTGCCCTGCCTGTTTTACACATTTCCTTGCTCCAACACACCTGATTCAAATAAATGGCTCATTATCCAGCTTCTGCAGTGCTTCCTGATGAGCTGACCATTTGAATCAGGTGTGTTGGAGCAGGGAAACATGCAGAGCAGTGGATTGAGAATTAAGAAACCCTGTACTAAATACCACGGTCAAGGCTGATACGCGTTGTGTTAATGGTGGACGTTTGGTGCTAAGAGGCTGCTGCGTAGCTAGAGTAGTTACACGTGGTTGTTATAATGTAATGAAAGTGATGGTGATGTGATGTGTTCATCGTGTCTGTGAGCACCAAAATATCAGCATTAATAGGAACAACCTTGTTTTGGAGCTCTGTGGGCTAAATGTTAAAAATGGGATTTGAGAACTGTTTCCTCTTTTTCGGTCCATTCTCCTTCTTGACATCCCAGTAGAGCTACAATTTCTGAAATACTCAGACAACCATGCCACATTTTAAAATCTTAAATCACCTTCGTTCCTCATTCTAATGCACGGTTTGAATTTCAGCATCTTGACCATGTTAACACGACTAAGGGCATTCATTTTTTTTCTGCCATCTTGCCATTGGCTGATTAAATATTTATGTTAACAAAGAGTTGTTGTAACTACCTGGATATAAAATGACTTTTTTTGTACAATTTCTCTGTGAACATTTATATGTGCAGGCTATTCCTAGATGTCTTGTCAAACGGGTCGAGATGCTGAAGACACATGAGCTCTCTTGTGCCCCACCATCCATTATGTTCAACCACTTATCTGGGTCTGGGTTATAATAGCAGCAGGCTGAGCAAAATAGCAAAAGACATCTGACTCCCTTCTTCCTCCCGATTCCTCTTGGGGGATCCTGAGGTGTTTTCAGGTTACGGGATATATGATCCTTCTAGCAAGCTCTGGGTCTGCCCTCAAGCCGCCTCCCAGTAGTAGCTCAAAAGGGAGGCGACCCTTATCTGGGGGGCATCGTCTCCTCAAGGTAAAGGAAAACCATAACTTCACCCAGAGATCCCCACCAAAGTCTAATCAGGTTAGCCCTTCTCCATAGTAAAATATATTAATTTCAGCAAAATATGATGACAATTTAATCCAAAAATAGCAGAACAAAGCATGAATAACTTAGATAAGTTAGTGTATGCTATTACACGGAACTCATCGTCTCTTTAATTGTGGTGTAGTCATCTCTGTAGCTTTATTAGACTGAATTAAATGTTTTTCACGAACATAAAAAAACACGTGGCGGGACCCAGTATTAGGTCATTATCATATTACGACTGTTCTCCACATTGGAGGTGCAATATTCAACATTCAGCCTTGCAAGATTGCAAGGAAACAAACAGTTCACAACCTGTTTAGTCTTTGTTGAACGCTCCTTTGAACTCAGCAATGGAGATAAAAAAAAAAAAAAAAGATAACAAGCCTCAAGTGACAGAAAGTGGTTTAAAGCATCAAACTGAAGGTGACCCTCCAGTTTTACTTCCAAATAAAAGTTTGTTCTTTGGTTAAAAACAGGCCTCGATCCACGAGAAAGATTAGACCAAAGTTACTGAATATGAAATACATGATTCGGAAAAATGTACCTATGGGTGTTAATTCCTGTATATGACCCATAGTTACGTTTAATTGGATGACTATGTTCCCTCAACTACCTAGCTTGTCTGCTCTGTAAAAAAAAAACCTTGGCTTTTGGAGTAAATTAGCTCTGTGCATTCATACTTCATTGGCTCTTGTTACAAATAGTTGAGCAGGTTTAACAGCAGAAAATTGGCACATTAGCAGGTGAACTCATGGGCATTCCTTAATTGTGAGTCCAAGAGAGATGGATTTTGTGTGAAGACGCAGTATAGAAAAGCCACACACAGATTACTGTGTGTTCAATCATGGTTGAGTCAGTTAATATAAAATATTAAAACATCATAGTGAGTTTAGTGTGTGTGTGTGTGTGTGTGTGTGTGTGTGTGTGTTCTAAGTAACACCCTATGGAATCCCTGTTTGCATTCAGCTCAAGAAATTAACAATTAGGACAATAAAAAAAAAATCAAGGACAGTGGGGGAATTTGAATGAATCCATAAACTAATAATTCTCTCTATTGGTGTTTGAAAATATAGAATGAGACTAGAGTGTGCAATGCAGTGCCAATCCTCATAAATAAACATCACAAATCCATTTAAATCCAGTTTAATCACTACATACCATTCAGATGGTAATTTAGGCTTGGAGATAATTATATGTTTAGCCATATGGGCACACACCAAACGGGGATGCAGGGAGAAAGGAGCTGTCAACACACATTTCCTTCAAAGCCTCAAACCCCAGTTTAAATACTCCCGTAATGAAAATATTGATTAATGCACAGCAGTGGCCACTTTCTCGACAGTTACGTCAAATACAGTAAGCTTCTCCTCAGCTTCTTTAACTCTCAAGTGCGTAATTAGTAATTGCAAGGTTAAAGCTTGAAATTGTCCATTATATATGTATTCAGACGAGAGTCCATAAGTTAAAGGTGCCACATGTAAGAATGTGGCCAAAAACGGTTACTCCGTTCAAATTCAAATTTTAGGTTTCGTTTTCTGACGTAACTGGCAACCCGTGGTTTGCTCGGCAGCTGAGACTCTACTGACTGCAATGATTGGTAGACGGCGGTAGGTGGCGCCACATGCCGAAACATGATTTCCAAACATATTTTTGCATAGATTTGCAGTCTGCAAAATATTTTTTTAAATGCAAATATTTTGGCTGTACTGTTGTTGTTGGTGAGTTCAGTTTGTTATATGAACATTATTCCACAGTCTTTGTGACATATTAAGAGGATTGTATAGCCAGTTGCTTTAGATTTATTACATAATGCACCTTTAAATGTATATATATGTAATATGTTGCCCCTCACATTAAAAGATCAATATAATAGAAGGTCAGTCATCACCTCTTCAGAACGTATGTAATTGTATGACTTTTTTATTCAGACTTGCATAATTATCATGTCACAAAAAGGACATGATTGCAAGATGTCACCCTTTGACTCTCTGTAGCCACTGGGACATAATGCTTCATTTCACTTAGAAGAAAGGAGAGTTAATTAAAACTCCGTCTTCAAACAGCAAATTGTCCGCAGCTACTATTTATAATAAGTTTGTGTTAGGGGTCATAACCTTTAACAGACAGACTGAGATGAAAGTCATCCAGCTGTGACCTTTCCGCCATCACTTGAATTAGCTGCTTCCTGCCCATTGAACAAAGATATCCAGGCAGAAGGTGACAAAAGCAATGACAGTTACGCTTTCTACAAAACTTATATGGGTCACGGGTGTCATAAGTCAAATTCATTCACACCTCAGCGTCGAGGGTGCGATACAGCCACTAACAATAATGAACAGGCTAGGACACTGCATTTCCATAGTTTGGCTGCTATTGTTCAAATTTACGTGACAGATTTTCTGCTTCTGCCATGCATAGTGATAACCCCGCCAAGATTAGGTTGCAGTCACAGGCAGCAGCTATGTTTCCCATATCTGGAGGTGAATGAAATACAGGCACGAGACCCAGTCAAGAGTCTCAAAGTGAGCAGAGATACCAGCAGATAAGACAAACACCAGAACAAGTCAGTGCGCTATTCATAGACCAGACGGTCCGACACAACTACAAAAAACACAAGTCAAGGTCACAGATGTGTGGAACGTAAAGTCAAGACAGAGGAATAAACAAGGTCACTGACTGATTCAGCTTAGGGCGCTTTCACACCAACAGCAGTTGGTGCGCACCAAACGATCCATTCGAACCAAAAACTCTAGTTCGCTTCGTTTTCGTTGGTGTGAAAGCATCAATCGCACTCGGGTCCGCACCAAATCAAGCGGACCGAGACCTCCAAAAAGAGGTGGTCTCGGTCCGCTTGACTCCGCACCAAATGTCAGACTCTGGTGCGGTCCCTCTGGTGAGAACGCGAACTCGGATCCAATACCATATTCTGCAGTAAATGCCATTGACACAGCCTACCTTGTAGGTCTTTGGAGCAATCTTCGTCTCATAGTTAGCACGACCACATTCATGAAAATATCGCGTCTCCTCTGCCTGAAATGACGCGATATACGTCTTCGCCGACTCCAGCGCATCAGCAGATTGTTCTCCAGACGCAGCCGCGACTCATTCTCAAATTGGATATTTTGCCAAAAATGGCCAATACGGAGAATGTAATAAACGAAGATCAGAGCAAGTAGCAATGTGCGAACGTGTTGCTCCATAGTGAGTCAAAATTGGCGCTTTTCTACCGGGAAGATATAAACACATTGATGAAACGTCAATCGGGCCAATTTTGGTTCGTTTGCTGGTGTGAAAGCGGACCACACTGGAGTCATATGTTACATAATAACAATTGTATTGCCTGGTGCGGATCAAATAATCAAACTAGTGGTGTGAAAGCGCACTTAGCCGTGGCTAAATGAAGCAGCATCAGAAGGATATGTAGAGAGTTAAAACATATCAGAAGGATATATAGAGAGAAATAAACATGACGCTGCTATTTAAAAAGCCAAAGTAATGACCGGAAAAACAAACAAAGTACACTTGTTGGTGCATCCATTCAGACTGTCAATCAGCTATCAGATATTTAGTTTCCACATGTATCAAAATACAACCAGGCGGACAACTTTCCTCTGCTTGATCTCAGCACAGCAGGCTACTTCCACTTGCCAGGACCAAATGAGAACATGTGAAAGAATTTTCATCAATAGTTTTCTCAGTCGGCCCACACAACATCTGCCTGGAGATGGAGCTGCGGATACCAAAGCTTGTACATACAGAAAACGCTGATTAAAAATAAACACGGGAAGGCAAACAGGACGAGTTGCATCATCTTCAGTTGAAATTTTAAGAGGTAAAAAAAAAAAAAAAAGTACAAGTGATAAACGATAAATGCATTCATGGAAAAAAACAAAGTGAGGTTTATGATGTGGTGAAAAGAGACGACTTAAAAAGCAGCACAACAGCTGCTCCGGGGGGGGGTTCCAGACCGTCATCATGTCTGTTAATACAGACTTTGCCAATAACCTACAGACACAATGTTCTCACAAATTTTTAAACATATGGTTGTCAGTTATCCCTTCAGGGAAACAGCAGCAATGAGTTTCTTTTTCTTTTATTTTTTGTCTAAAGCCTTCTATGTCAAATGAAAACCTGTACTAAAAACTAATAGAATTACGATTACTGTTTTCAAATAATAATACTCACTGTCAGTGTTTCTGCACTTACATGGCATGGCTTGAGGCGCTAAGTTTTGCTCCCCAGAGTTTCCCTGTCTTTTGAATTGGAAGGCAAAAGAGTCTATGGTAAAGAATTGTGCGCCCAAAAGGAAGTGGAAATATGTCACTGTACACATTTGAATGTAGATTGCACACGGTAGTCACGGACTGTATAATGTGTAACTCGTTCATTCAAATTTTAGATGATTCCTATCTTCTACTACCTACCTACTACTCTACTTCTTCTTCATGTGAGACTGGCTGGTGGGGCGGCACCCTAGCGCCCTCTATGGATGGGCCGCCACTGGTGAGACAGCAGCAAATGGTTGGAATATGGACCTAGATTTGTTTGTTTTTAGGAAGCTCTACAGGCTCAAGTGAGAATTGGGCAAAATATCCCTGCCCGCCTCCTTGACTAAAAACGTTGCATACTTTTACATATCTTTAATATCTTGATAAAGTAAATCGTCTGTATGTATCCATTTAGGTACTAAGTTGTTTTTGAAAACAGTACAAATGCTGAAAAGAGTACACGAGGCTTATAGACAAGCAGGCTCTGGTGAGTCGGGTATCCATGGTGACACTGGAACCCACAGTGACAGGTATCTGTTTCGCAGTGGTTCCAGCTGGTGTTGTTCGATTCCGCAAAGATTTGACAGCGGAAAAGACGGAGATCTCAGCCGTGCCAGCTGTCAGCTCTTTGCTGTAAACACATAGCAAGGCATAAAAGGGACACACAATCGCTCTTGTACACAGAGGCATATGCACACTTGAGGATGCAACCAAGCAAATTGTGCCACAAAAGTGCACACAGGCATTTATATACAACAACAACAAAAAAACAACACACACCCACATGCTGTCTTTGTCGTGCCTGTATCACACTGCACTTTAGCACGTGACGGCGAAACAGCTGCACATCGTCTACGCCAGTAGTAACAACTTCATCAAATCAACACATTTCTGTGAAAACAGGATTAAAGTAGACGGCGAAAAAAACCACTGAGCTTGTTTTTCCATAAACTCGCCTTTGTGTGGAATGTTCACTAACGTTCTATTACAAAGATGCAATTGCAGATTTTATGGTATCGGTGCATTTATTGAGATAACGGAAGCTGTGTGAATGAGATTGCTGGTGTGAGACTTGCCTTGTTTGTACGCTTTGGAAGATGTGAGGAGTAGAGTAGAAGAGCGTGTATAAAAGATTTCATACCATAGATTTCATTGACGCGATGCAAAGAACACTGTATATTAAAAAAAAAAAAAAAAACATGAAGAATTTAAATACAATAGAAGAAGAGGACTTTAAAACAAAGATGTAAAAAATGGAAATGACTAATGTTCCAACCAGAACCATTTCATCTATGTTACTGTTAAGAAAAAAAGTGTTTGTTTTTAAACAGGACTTGGTAAATTGCTGTGCAGAAGCATTTCCTGTAAAAAAGAAAATGTTATTTATTTTTTACTGCGCTTGTATATCATTGTTACCCAGATAAATGAATGTTTTTTTAAGAACTTTGCAGTGAAGATGCTTTTGAGAAATAATAATTATATTTGTATTATTTTGTCATGGATATATATTATTTTTACCCAGAAAAATATGCTTTTGGCTACTCTGTATTTATAAGAGCACTCTCTATACTGAATTTCCTACATCCTTCTTTATTATAACAATAAAGAAATCAACAGCTGTGTCACATGCATTCAGAGACCTGTATGTGTAACGATGTTTGGACCGTTGCTTTGTTAAGCATTCAGCAGACCACCTTGAATATATTTACATTTATTTTGTTTATTTTCACTCTCCCCTTCATCATTAGGCGTTTCCTGTCCATTCACACGAACCCATGTTTGCTTGTAAGGGTGAAAAAGATCAGAGAGCATTCAGGCCAGAATTATGTCATCAGTATTCATTACATCACTGACACGGAGAAAATTCCTTCACACACACACCCCCCCTCCCCTTCTGTCATTCCTCTGGTCCTCGGGGGAATCCACTGAAGGTTAATTTATTTAAATCCCCATCCACTCATCTCTATTCCATTAAACTCCACTAATAAATCTTTGGTTTGCCATGTAATCTGTTTTCTACTGTCAAAAGCCCAGGCCTCAGCTACATTTTGCATTCATGTTTTGTCGATGTGCACTTAAAGACAACATGGCAGCAGATAAGGTCATGTTAAAATCTGTTGATGTCATGTTCCGTGTGTGAGAGTGAGAGTCTAGAGACGTGTTGAAACCATGCATGCACACATTTGCCCTTTGAATGTGGCCAAAAAGCCTAATTAATCTAAGTGCAGCTCTTGGTGGGTGGCAATAACATCAAAATGCTAAACCTTCAGAGCCCGGTGCTGCTATGTTGTCCCAAAGTCCCTATAAAGTCTAATCCTGTGGTTTAAAACACAATTTCCCATCTGCCCTGCCTGCAGTTTTTATCCTATAACAAAGGATATGGTCATACCTCTCTGGTTATGATAGCAACAATTAGTCTGATCTACAAGGAGACCTTGGCTATATGAACAAGCGCTGTGTCATTATTACAGCATGTCCTGTCAGCGTTACACAGATGCCGCAATGATAATGACTGTTAAAAAGCGAAGCTGTTGGTTTAATAGTGGGTGAAGCCATTTGCAGTCTGTTGATAGGACGTATCATTGATGTCAGTGCAGGGTTTGTGTTCGAGGGGTTGGGTTAATGAGAGACACAGAGGAGCAGAGGAGTTATCGGATCAGGAGACCGGTTCCAAAAGGGCCTCGGCACAGAGCGTCAGTGCATAGCCTGAAAGATGCAAAAATCAATTCAAAAAAGACAAAAAAAAGGTTTATGCAAATGCAACTTTTCTTTGTTTCCCAAAACCTCCACGGGAAAACTTGAGATAATTGACAGCCATGCTTGTGTTGGTCAACTTCATCTAAAAAGTGAAGAAAAACTACAGAGTAAATTATGACTGGACTATAATAGTTATGACATCAGCCTCTGGGTTTGTGTCCTGTGCAATATGTTCACTCTCATCTACCGACTTGGAAGTAAGAAAAACAGTTACTGTTACTGTTACTGTTCACCAGATCACAACTTTGACTGCAACATGCAGAGCCGTTTCTTGCTATATGCAAACTATGCATCTGCATAGGGCCCCACAGCCACCAGGGGGCCCCCAAACTGCAAGTTCAGACTCATATTTTAGTTTATTAATTGATTAAAAGTACCTGTCTTTATTTGCATGTATTGTTTGAAAAAAATAGGGGCCCCCAAATAGTATCTCACATAGGGCCCCCAAACAGCCAGAAACGGCCCTGGCAACATGTGTCTTGGTTTTCCCACACGAATCATTGTCATCACTCCAAGAGTGCAAACACGGCACGTGTTGGCCGTTTACAATCAACAGTTATAGCAACAGCAAACTATCTAACGACTAAAAAGTCACCAATGAAACGCATTTATAGACTAAAGGGGATAATAAAAGCGTGTGAGCACAGCTGCTAATTTACTGTATAGCTTATTTTTCAATCTGTCTTGAAATGTGATGCATCAACACTTTTTTTCTGATATCAGTCTATTTTCTCCAATTCACCCAAAGACAGGGGAAGTGGCCCAGGACACACTGACAGGATAGAATGCCGACCAAAAGAATCATGCAATTGAAAAAGAAAACCAAAATACCTATTTGGTGCATATGAACTGTAGTGAATCGCTTTTACTGTTGCTTTTGTCTTCTGATTGTCCGAAGCAAAACAGCCAGTCACAGCAATTCCTCTCGTGCAGGGGACGTGACCTCCACGTTGGTGAACTAGCTGAAAAGCCGCCGTCAGGACTTCTGACAAAGCTGACGAGGGCCAAAGATGATCAAGGGTCATCGACTGCACGACGGTCGACCGTTGGAACAGTGTTTCCTGATGCAAAACCGACTTCTACTCCAGCTACACGACAACAGGTGTGCTGGCAATTATGCAACAACAAACACAGCACATTAGAGTGGAAAACATTGAAAACATGTCCCACATTTTTGGTGCATTAAAGCAAAAATGTCACCCAAAGACATCAACTATTCTTATTTAAAGTTAAAGTTTGCATTACATTCATACTTGACTGATGTCTACAATACCACATAAATGATTATTTTATCCCACTTACATTCTTTAAACACACAAGGCTTTTTTTAAAATAATGAATTACGACTCTTCTCAGGGCTGTGTGGGTAGTTTGTCTTGAGGTGTCCCTGGACGCCCTGAAAATCTGTTTCCTTAATCAGGTTCTCATTAAACTCTATATTTAAAAAAAACTTATATATTTTACTTATCTACATTTCACTGTTAACTTCACTTGAGAAATATCTGCATTTGTGTTTTTCTCACTGGATTGAAGTGGGCGGGATGTCACATACACTTCCAAATCGCACACCCACGCAGCCTCGGGAGAGTAGTTTGAGTGTTGAGAGCTTAATATATATTTTTTTTTATATACTTGTTTATTCCATTTTGCATATTCATTATGAGGGGAGAGCATTGGGTTTGCAGGTTTCAATCTTGCACAAAAGAAGAAAATGGAATTTTCTTTTCAAAAGGCTTTTATGTTCTAACAGGTGTGTATGAGGGAAAAAAAAACTCCCTGGGACAACACATCATAGGATGTGCAGTTTGAACTATGGCTGATGCACTGAACATCTCCATTGTCCATCACTGTTCCTCTGAGATTCTCTGCCGTGCAAAAACGAGCCACCAGCACATTAGCCTTTACAGAAACCCCCCACTCTATGGCATCTCTTCCTTTTCTACACCCACTATGGCAATTCTGCACTCGCCCATGAAGCACAATGACCTTATATCCCTTTTATTCCGTATGAGTGTCGTGATTATGTGTGATTGAATCTGAATCAGAATGAATTATAACCCTGAGTGATGGCACAGGGGAGGGCATTAGTGCCAAAAGCATTCCTTCAAAAGAACAGACTTTCACTTTCAAGCTTTTCCAGTATGTTGTTTGTTGGTGAATTAGCTGGGGGAGAAGCAGAGCCAGATGGCTGTTTGTCATTCCCAATGAGTCGGAGCTTTCGGTTCGGAAAACCTTAAAAAGGATCCTTTGTCATTTTAAATTCAAAACGTGTTATTATTTTACACCTTAACTTGAATTATTACAGTAACTGCTATCACACTATGACTGAAAATGAAGACGAAATAAGACAAGGAAGAATCTGTCAAACTTGAATTAAAATGCATAGCAACATTTTTCTGGGGTGTATAATTATTATATTAATTATATTATTCTAATTATTATTATTAGTATTACTATTATATACAACAACTTACTTTATGTTGACACAGTTATTGTACGGGTTACACGGCATACATGTCATGAGTCAACTCAAACTTGCCGCTATGTCAATCCATTTAATAATGGCCATAATTAACAACAACTAAACATATTCTCACAAGACAATTCACACCAGGAGCTTGTGTGGCTGGTTCATTACGTTGAGCTCCACTCAACCTAATGGTTCCAACACTTTACTTTGGTGTTTGTGTTTACTGGACTGTTTGTCCAAAAAAACCCGACTGTGAATTCTCCTGTAATGATGCAAGTGCTGATCTCAAAAGAAAGACGTAATACGGTTCATTCTAAGTGAATCCTTATTAAATATGCTGTAAAACAGAAATAAAACAAGTGCTGTAGTGAGTCAGAGCTACTGCAGGACAAACAGTTGGCTGTCCACTGTGTCCTCAGAGATTTTATGTTCAGTATTTCAGTGTAAATAAAATCTGTTGGACAGAGGATGTCAGTAAGTGAGAAGTCAACGAAAAAAAAAAACACTTACTCTGTCACAATAATGAGCAAAAAACAGAAAACAGGTAAATCCTACTTAAGTACCTGTTGCTTCACTGGTTACTCTGCCAAGAAGAGAATGTGCCTTTTCTCTTGTTTAACCCAATGTCCAAATCCACAATGGCAGCTCCAAAAAAGAGTCCCATCGAGACCACTTAGAAACAAATTCACAGTCTAGGACGGGCAACAACAAGGTTGGATTAGAACCAATCTCGCAGGGGATATAAATTACAATTCCACCACAAGCTAGACAAATGGCATTGGAATTAACGGCCACATTTGCAGGATGGCACAAAGAGAATCAACCTTCCAAGACAGGAAATGATCCGGCCACAGGCTCCATTACTGCAGTAAAACAGAAGGATAATCAGCCTGTCCAAAGATTACAATTTAACAGTCGAAGAAAAAGCATCCAAACCGGGGCAGAGTCTTCCAACACAACGCTGCACCTTCAACGTGCCAAACTGTAATTTAACTGATTGAAATGATAATAGCTGTTTTCAAGGCTGGTCAGACATTTCACAGCCAAATAACTTTATCTTCAGACACAACAGAGAACATCGAACCAAGCTCAAAGTTTAAAATGATGGTTATTTCACTAAAGTGGTATTCGGTTTAGTTTTCCAGCCCAAGGACAGTTCCTAAAAATTCCAAACTGAGCCAAACTCTATTATAATAGATTAAATAACAAAGTGACTAACTCAGTGGTTGCAGATTAACCAAAGGCGCACATGCTGAGACGATATCAGTCACTGCTGCGCTAATTATTTGTAGAGACATTAGAGAGATATTAGCAGAGAGTTTTTTACGATGAAGGACTGACCCTACTGACACACAGACATGTTCAGACTTCAGAATGTCTATTATCACCAATCTGTCCAGTAGCAGCTGTGAAACAGTGTAGACTGTTCGTTCGTCTTTGACCCAAAGATGTCCGTTCACATTGTCTACATCAGAAACTCACCTCCAATGAAGCCGATCCGACGTCAAGCTTCTGGAAACGAAGGTTCACATGGAATCGCAATCACCCGCAACACATGGAAAGGTGTGTTCACAGTGGATGTGATGCAAATGATTCACCTTGTGTGAGATTACATACATAAAGCCACGTGAAGACGCGTGTTAATGCAAGTTTCATCTCTGTCGCCCTGAGCTATACTTACTCTGCAAATCCGCAACAAAAAAAAATGGAATGGCACAATATTGAGAAAAGTAATCAGCAATGAAATTTGAATTTGAATTTGACTTGCACAGAATGAGCAAAAAAAGTTGGACGACCTGGTACTGGAAAAGTAGTTGCGTGTTGGGTTTATCTGCATCGTTTGTGGGTGTAATGCGATCTCATTTTTGCGTAATTGCTTAAAGCGGACCTAGACCGGAAGTTCCAATTAACACTGTTTTTTTAGTGTGTATCTGCGTCCTTATTGTTAAAACAATGTTTTGATAATGAGTAGCAGTGCATCCACCGTTCCAGAGGGGGGAGCTGTGCTTCTGAGAGTGGGTGTGCTGAATATGTCACTTCCGGGTATTGGCCAATCACAAGACAGTTGGGAAGCCTCTACGCTGGCTGGCCAATCACAACACAGTCTGTCTTCTGGGTGTGAGAGTTGAGACTGTAATATCGCAGCTGGGGAACAGCGTCATAAAAGAGGATTTCTATCGGCTCGTTTACAGCAACTAGGGGGATTTTGACCATAAAAGCAAGTTAATGTATGTAAGTAGACCTCCATAACTAACATATATGTCACAACTTCTCCCAACAAATCGTGCAGCTACTCGTTTAGCCTCCAACACAAACCTTACAAAAACCAAAGAGATACCACAAACACTGGCAATGTGCTGAGTAATTACGAGTTTAATTAGTTTCTTCTTCTTGAATCAAAAGCAATTGTTGCTGACTGTGTTCACTGAATGAATATGTTTGCAGTGGGAAATGCTGCGTATTGCAGCAGGATTTTCAAAGGCTTTATGGAACAAGAATGTATTTTGTTGTTAAATTAGATAAGACAAACATCTAGTTTAAATAATGTAAGAATGAAATGTGAACTGGAAAATGTTTGTATATAACGCAGTAACTAAGGGTTTTCCTCATAATACCTTGAATACCCGCGACTAGGAATATAGACGCCACTATGTATGGTAGGATTTTTGTACATCTCTATTTCAAGAGCAGCTTTTTGTTTATGTGAAAACATCATGGTATGAAATACATTTAAGTTACTAAAATCATGTCAAAATCACTAAACAAACACATTGTATTTAATGCTACTTTATCAGGTCAGTATCGGAGCACAAATCAGACAGTGCACATGATTAATCCTAACTTTTATACCACACAATACTCTTGTTATCCTCCAGAAGATTATCTTCCAACCCAATCCTTAAATAGCAGCAGTATTTCTTTCCCATAAACAGCAATATCAGTTCAAATGAGTACATTTTTGTCCCCAGCATCTTGAAAGTAACACAAACACGAAACGTGAGCTCTGAAGTTTTAACTCGTGTCAGGATTCGTTGAGGCCCATTTATCCACTTATCCAAACAATAATAATTTATTTAACCGATTTTAAGTAAAACAAATCATACAGGGACATGGAAATTATGCACTGATTATTCAAGAAAGGGTTGAAGTAAATGTACGAAAATGGGTTGTTCCCACATTCAAAGTCACACATGTGTGTTTGTGTAATGAGGAATTGATCTTCTACAGGGAATTGATTCTCTGAACTCTAATATAAAGCACCTTGCAGCTCATTCCCTGTAGCAAAGCACTGAAACGCCTCTGCAGGAGTTATGACGGTCAATGCAACTTAATGTAGCACTGATTCATGGGAAAGCCCTCCACTGGTGCCCTCTGTGCCATTTTATGACTGTTATAAACCACAGCCTCCATCCAACAGAGCACCACATGCCTTATGAGACAGAACCAGATGCAGACTAAAGAGAACAAAAAAAAAAAAAAAAAAAGATCCTCAAGCAGTAAAGGAAATGAGGCGACAAGGCAAAATGTCTGGGATTAACCCACAAAGTTTTATTTATATCTGTGAGCATTCGCTGTGCACATGATGACACCCCTGTCATCTGAGGCCCAGTTTTTTACAACCCTATGATCAAAAGCATGTCCACTGTGATACTGCATATTATCGTCCCCCATGTTAGCATTCTATCTGACATAGGTGGCATCACAGATGTCTTAAAGGTGAAGTAAGTAGTTTATAGTGACATCTAGAGGAGAGGCTGAAACTTACAACAAAGAACTGCTCCTCTGCTCACCCCCTCCCCTTCCCTGAGCGATACGGTATCCGCAGCCGGTCAAACGTCGTCCTCGTCGTCTTTCTCCGTGTCAGCAGATGAGGTTCGTGAGGCGAGGGAGAGGGCGAGCTACCGCGGCCGTAGCAGACGAAGCGGAGAGAGAGGAGGCGGGACTTCCGCTACAAGTAAAGAGACGCTTGATTTGTTCTCTCGCGTTTATCACAGTGTCCCAAATGGGACAATGTGTAGTATTTATGGGTTTATATAACCCAAAATCCACTTTTTTATACATATTATGTGCTCCTGCATTGTCTAGTCGATGTATAATAGTTTTTGTTTCATTTTCGTAGTGTTTCAAAAAGTCATGTAAAATAACATGGTCGCGGGCCGCGGTTGCATAGCCACTGTTAGCAGCGAGACGCCATGTTTCTACCGGAGCCTGTAAGGACAAACTCGAGAGAACAAAACAAGCGTCGCTTTACTTGTAGCGGAAGTCCCGCCTCCTCTCTCTCCGCTTCGTCTGCTACGGCCGCGGTAGCTCGCCCTCTCCCTCGCCTCACGAACCTCATCTGCTGACACGGAGAAAGACAACGAGGACGACACTTGACCGGCTGCGGATACCGTAGTGCTCAGGAAAGGGAGGGGGTGAGCAGAGCAGCAGGTCTTTGTTGTAGATTTCAGCCTCTCCTCTAGATGGCACTATAAACTACTTATTTCCCCTTTAAGTATAGCTGAAAAAATATATCAAATGAACTGGCGACGCTGGAAGCCAAATGATTAATATCACGTCTTAATGGGGCGATGATTTTCACCAGCTTGACTATTCATTTTCATGTTGTTAGTATTGTAAAAAAAAAAATCAAAGGAAATACTGAACACAGGAGGAAGAACGAGGTCTCTGCCAGCTCATCTGGCAACGAGCCAAAGTGATACCCTTTCAATTGTGACATAGAAAGGGATGTGACAGAAGCTCATTGTGGTGTCACTGAATGAAGCCAAAGCTATAAATGTTTCATACGATGACATTTCTAAAGATCTCGAGACGTGTTTACGTATCGCCGGACGAACAGAAAAGAATAGCGTCTTATTGTTTTCACCTCCTTAGAGGCAGTCATAGTACATTGACCTGATTTTCTCTGAAACTCTTCATCTTAGCCACCACAGTTGAGGGAAAAAAAAAAAAAAAGAGTGCCGAGGGCCCTCCAGGCTGTCGTGAGCAAAGAATAGCAGAGCAGCAGTTGGCATCAAACCCCTAATTCTTTATTTTGCAGTGGCGCTGCGGCAGGAAAACAAGATAATTAACAGTGACAAAGCCGTCTAAATAAGGAGACGGCATGGTGGGTTCATGGGTTTGAGCATGTGAGCCTCACAGACACTTGTTCCCAATCGAGCCGCTTCATCCTTGACGAGCCAGTCAAATCAGGCAGCAGCGCGATGTCTGCTGGCCATCACCAACAACACGTTTAAAGTGAGTGCGAAAGAGGTAAACGTCTTAGCCAATTAAAGAGAGGACTGATGAGGCGTTGCTGTTGATTTGTGCATCCACTGAAGATCTGACAGCCACCTTGGCACAGCCCAGAACTGCAGAGAGCCTATTTTCTTAGAGGTTACTGAAGCTTACCAATTTTCACAGGGAAAATATCAAGATTTTATAGAAGGAGCAAAAGTTGGATTAGGATGAGTTTGCCCTAGTTTTTACATCCCCAAGAAATAAGAAGTGCAAACATAACGTTGTATTGGTGGTTGGACCAGTTTTGAGGATTTCAGTGTTTGTTCACACTAATGACTTGGAAAAAAGAATTAACAGTCGTGAATATTCAGCATCTGATCAGATGTAGCTTTTCAAGGTTAATTGACATCCTTCAAAATGAGCTTTTCAACATTATTAAACCAAAAATCTGACCACAATCATTGTTAGGTGTGCATCAGAGGACTCAGAGTACATTTAAATATACCAAGCAACCTTGCTCATTAGGTTCACAACTATACTATATTAAAGGTGCATTATGTAATGAATCTAGGCCATAAAATCCTCCTAATATGTCACAGAGACTCAGGAATAATGTTCATATAACAAACTGAACTCACCATCAACAACAGTACAGACAAAATATTTGCATTAAAAAATATATTTTGCAGACTGCAAATCATGTTTATATTTTGAAATCATGTTTTGGCATGTGGCGCCACCTACCGCTGTCTACCAATCATTGCAGTCAGTAGAGTCTCAGTTGCCAAGCAACCACAGGTTGCCAGTTACGTACAGAAAATGAAACCTTGGTATTTTGAATTTGAATGTAGTAACTGTTTTTGGCCACATTCTTACATATGGCACCTATAATAATTACATTTTTCAAAAGTTAATTTGTTACTATTATTTAACGATTTATTCCTATACCTTCTTGCACACAGGAATAGAAAATCCCCAACGCTTTGCACTATTTCTGTTTCTGTTTATGGGTGTATTTGCATTCTCTTTAACTTGTCGGCATAAGAATGTCACAGTGAAATGTAAGTCGTGCCCACGCAACAAGAGCCTGTCAACTAGGAAAAACTCGAGAACCATCTACAAGCCGAGCAAAAAGTTCTACAGCATTGCTGGCAGAGAAGGAGGCGGATGATGATGTGCTACAAGTCTGCTACCATGAACTTTTAACTCTGCAACAAGCTGTCAATCTGAGGGAGATTAACAGGCATGTATCAGTCTACATAGTGGAGGAGATGTTACCACTGCGAGCTGTGGACTCTCCAACTTTCCACAAGGTTATCAATAGAATTCCTGTGAGACATAACAAGGAGGGAGTAGTTCCTGACAGAAAACATTTGCTAGCCACATCAACAAAGCTTACTCGGAAACATGGAAAGAGAACAGTAAAGGACGTTTGAGTGCTTGCTATAAGTTCGGACAGCCAACAGTAAAAGTTTTATGAGCATGACAGCACACTGAATTGATCCATTGCGTTTAGGTGAGCAAGAGGAGGCACATAAAACACAGTTTCTGCTGAGATTGAGCAGATAGCAGTTTTCATTTTTGGCAAGAGAAAGGACTTTAGTTACCTTTATCTGAAGTGACTGTAGAAGGTGTAATAACAATGTCAGTGAAGGTTCTAAGTCATGCAGGTCATATCGTCTTCAATAGTTGGCTGTTGGCACTTCGTCACCCAAGAGGCTTCTTCAGTTCTGACTAACTAGTTGGAAGGACCAGGTATTTAACCTCTCAGTCGTTCACTCCTGAGAGGCAGAGTCTGCTATTGTTTGGGTGTCCTATTGTTGTTCTGTTTGCTTGTTGATCCTTTTTGGAAGAGAGCTCAGGACAGCGCTGTATGTGGCTGATAGTTGAGTGATGCTTTCTCCAGGTAAACATAGATGGCTTCCTTCACTCCTCTTCCAAACCATCTGTCTTTCCTGGCCAGAATGTGAACATTCTCATGCTCATTAGAGTGTTCCCTTGTCCTTCAGATGTAGCTAGACGACCTCGTCGTCCTGTCCGGATGAGCTGGCCCTTCCTTCTGTGCTGTGACATGCATTTATGCAGTGGCTGTTTTGTTTCTCCAATGTAGAGGTCGGGACACTCCTCACTACATTGCACTGCACAAACCACATTGCTCTGTTTTTGTCTGGGGATTTTGTCCTTAGGATGAACCAGTTTCCGTTTGCAGGGTTTGAAGTGTAGCGGGATGTGGTGTTTGTTGAAGAGTTTCTCAGAGATTTCAGCAATATACAGAATAACAATGTTGTTCTGTATAGTCGCCCACAGCCAACTATAATAACAAAGGAAGATTTTAATGTAATTAGTGACTTTTTAATTAATGCTTGTTTTTGCCTCCATTTCCCATGAATTGGCAAAAAAGATGCTTAAAAAAGATGGAAAATGTATGCAAACAAAAGGCTAATTTCTCTCCAATTTGGTTCATAAATATGTTGAAATATGTATTAGTGAGCACGACACCTTTAATACAATACTCCATATCATGAAGCTGAATAAAGAAATTTGCCTTTCTCGCATTTTGTAAATCTTATATCCTTTACTTCAATTTACATTGAGATGATTTCTACACCAAACGTCTTGTTGAGTGTGCACTGAGAGTGTTTAGATGATCTCACTCATGACTTCTATTGGCTTTTGCTGTTATTTTGTTTTTCCAAAAGGTATGAAAATTAGAATTTATAGGTTTGTCCCTCAAATGCTGAAATACTTTCAAAATATACTAGGAGAATCATTAGAAGAAACTACCGTCTTAAATGCAAACAGGAGGATTTTTCTTTTATTGTTGTTTTGTACTAATATATTTAAAAACAAAACATTAAATTAGTCTTTAATCGTCTCTCTTCAGCAACTCTTTGAGTCATACCTATTATATTAAAATAGTGTAATAATATGCTGGGAAGTAAAATAATCTTCCTCTAGTGACTACCGAGTGGAGGAAAGAGGGAATTCTTATTCATTTGACAGTGAGCCCATCTCCATAACATCCACGCAATAACCATTGCCAAGTAACTCTCTAGTTGTAATGCACTTATAATGTGCAAATGTGCATCCAATGGCGACACTGAATACATTATAAGTGCAAATGTGGCTACGCTGTTATTGGACCCTTTTCTCTTACTCACGTTGCCTTGATTAAAATGCCTGTGCTCGGTCCAGTCTTTCAGATGGGTTGAGGGCTAATGTAAGACACCCAAGTGTCTGACAGCTCATCTCTTCAAAGGCTTCTGTCAGCCAGTTGCTCTGTGGGAGGATTTAAATAACATGTTTCCCACAGGAGCAAGTGGAACCTGAGCAACATCTCTCATCCACCTCACCAGTCTGTTTACCTGCGGGCTACATGTCTGTCTGGAGGAGTTGATGGAAATCACTGGAAACGTCGTTTTTCCACTGTCAACAAACATGTACTGAATGAATCAGTCAATCAATTTGGTTGAATAAACAATGGGTGGTAAACGGCATCCAGTAACTCTTTGTGCCTTCTCTGTGTTTTTGATTGATGACACTGTCAAATCTCAGTGTTCATCTTATCTATATCTCTTGATGTCTATAAATTATGCACGATTAAAGCAAAAGTAACGGTAAAACGCCATTAAGGCCTGTGAATCATAATCTCATGTCTCTTATCCAGATCAAAAATACTTACAGTTAAAGGTAGGGTTGGAGATTATGGAAATACAGTTCGAGCAGGCTACGTTTTTAATTCAAAAGACATCCCTCCAAAGCTTACGCCTCCAGAGCATGGCTTCACGAGGACCGTGCAGCATCGGTAACTATTCAATTAACAACGTGATGATGAAAAACAGCAAATATTCTAACAAGATCGCACAGACATAAAGTTAACCTACCAGTCCAGTAGACACAGAGCCACCATGTCATCACTTTGTAGCCCTTTCTGGGCTTCCAGTCGTCGCCGCTGTTTAAACACAGCACTGATGTTCACTCTGGTGTTGGATCACTCTGCATCAGCCTTTTTCTTGACCGTGGCGTTCCCAAAAACTGTCTTTAATTTGCAACCAACACCTGTTGTTGGCACCTTTTCTGTCATAATGTTGCTGAAACTGTCTCGTTGGAATTAGCAAGCTAGCATCAGCTCTGGCGTGCACAAATTCATTTGTTTGAGTTTTTTTCAGGTCTGTTCATTCCACAGTTGACTTACATTTTTCATTGCATTGTAACAATGCATTAATGAATGAATTGGTTACAATCAGGTTGTGAAGGGGATTTTAAGCAATAAAAAAATGCTCCAGAAAATTATCTCCTACCCCACCTTATAATATAAGGTACATAAAAATACAAAGATTACAAATACTCAAAAATATTTCTGGTTTGTACTTTGGTGGTTTTTACTCACAGCCTCTTTTATGCATAGATTTTAAAGGCAATTAATACATGTTTGGTGAATGACATTATTGCACAGTGGCTAAAGAGAATGTTGGTTAATTACAGCACTGTGTCAAAGCTAATCTACACAGAGAACAGTTCAGTCTTAGCTTCTGGTCCACAGTGATAGCCTCTACATTCCACCATGTACAGTTCATGACCATTATTCCTCCCTTGGCCGAGTGATTGTTTACAAGAAGCTCTGGACGGATGCCACAGCCCCATAAATCTGATAACCATGCAGATGGCTTGCCCTTGCCCACTTCCCCATTAAGAAAGTACAGGACACAGAGTGAGCTGGGTAAACAAGCTGAATCCATTGCATTAATGACTGCGAGCTCCCCTGCCACACCACCATTAATTATCTGGTCTTACAGAGAGATTAGATGAGAGAAAACAACAAGCCGGCTTCTGCTACCTGGAGGTCTGCTGACTTTTTAATTGGACTGGCGTTCATCATGAAGGTGCAACATGACAACATTTCTAATATAATTTATTCCCATTTATAATAACTGTAATTGTTTCACATGTACAACATGGCTATGACATATTTTGGGGTATTTTGACATAGGACACTTGACACACAAGCTGCGTGGACTGCAGAGAAGGAAGTGTCCCCTGTGCAACTGGGGGGTAACTTAAAACTGTCAATTCACATCAACATAAATGTGTTCACTTAACACATGGACAGTGAAAAAAAGTGACACCTTTAAATCTAAACTACATATCTGTGCAGCTTTTTTAGCAGATTTTCTGTCTCACACAAACCTCCCATCTTTATTTGCAAGCGAACACTCTGAGGCAGACCAGATGGACCCAAAACAGCAGAGAGACCACAAAGGAAACTAGTGACGATGATGAAAGTTGAGCATGAAGACAGTGTGCAACCCAAATATGAATTCAAATTCAGCACATAGCTGGAAATAATACTCTGCTCAATGTACATGTTTGCCATTTTTTTCAATCGCAATTTTGTGCCTATATTTTAACCAATTTTAGTTTTTCCATTTTCACTTTAGATGGTTAAAAGGACATCTTCAATTTCCATGTTTCCAGCAGTTAAGACTCTCTGTGAGACTGGGAACTTCCACCTTGGTTGACTTACCCTTTTACCTAATAGAAATATGCAACAGTGTAACCTCAATTTAGCATCTTAAATGGGATAGCAAGTGCAGAAACACTCCACTGTTGACTTTAATCACTGAGTATGATATCTAATCATTATCACCCTATATTCACCATTTGCGAATGATACAGCAGTCTGTCATCTCCAAAACCTGAATGCTAATGGCTGTTTTTAATTGGTAATCCATTAAAAAATATGGGACTTGGATAAATTACTCTAAGATTGATGTTTTTTATGTGAAGACAAAAATAGCTCTGCAGCCATCCCAGAAAGGCCAGTGAGAAGAAATCTCTAAATCAAAGTGTTCCCACTGCCTGTCAGGTGGTTACCACAGCATTAAGTCTAGAAAGTCGAACTCTGTTGATATGATTATGTGTCATCACATTGGGGCTGTGAAAAAGATCTTCAAAGTCCTCTCATCTTTGCTGGAGGCAGCGGGGAGTGCAACGGCGCTGCAACACAGCGTCGGATCAATCACTGTCAGAAAATTCAGCGGAATAATTCCAGCACTTTTAATAAGTAGCAGTGAATCGCCTTCATTATTGATACCTACGATCAATGTGCGCCGCATGCCATTTTGTTCGAGGACCTCTTTTACAGCCAAACTGTGCAAATGACCTGGAAACACAGGAAACATTTATTATATCGGTGAGGTAATAAATCACCGTGGTTCTGCTGCTCTCTAAACACCGTGACTCTGGAGGCAAGTGCTCACTATTGTGTATTCGTTCAATAGTTTTACAACCTCTGGAGCTCTGTTTTTGTCCGATGCCATTTTTAATGCTTAAGTTATTATAACAGATCAGTGTTACTTCATATTTTTATTTTTCCATAAAAATGTGTCTCATATTCTCTTCTCATTATGTCATTTTCTATGACATTGACAAATGAACGGTGCAGGCAGGATTAGATTTAGATGGTGGTGGCATGAATATACCTTACAGCAGAGCTCATGGAACTGTATTCTAACACCTAACAACAATCACCTGATTATTCGACAATACTGTAATTTCTGCCACTCGGGGTACGTAATTAAAAGAATAACAAAGGATATAGTTTGATTTAGTTGCAGCGTGGGGTCATGGGAATTGTCTTGTTGTTTTTGTTTAGTTCTCTGGTGCATTTGCACTTTACGGAAAGACCTTCGACAGCAGAATGCGCTGCAAATAACAATGAGTAAAGCTGTGTGATCCATTAGTGACAAATGCACATTGTAAATGAGGAAAACGAAAAACAACACACCAGTAGTAACTAGTAGCACCCACTATTTCCTTCCTTACTAAAGCAGAGGACATCATGAAAAGGTGACCATAATTAACAGACATTTTAATTGGAAATATCTTGTGTAGTTATTTAACATTAGTCTGATCATGTTTAATGTTTTATACTATATGCTTGTACAGATAACTAATATATTATTGCAGTTGGAACAAGGGCCTTTCTGCATGGATTTTGCATGTTCTCCCCTTGTGTGTGCTGGTTTTCTCTGGGTTCTCCGGGTTCCTCCCACAATCCACAAACATGCAATATGGGATTAGGTAAATTGGACAAGCTAAATCGACCGTGGGTGTGAGAGTGAATGGTTGAATGGTTGTCTCTATATGTGGCCCTGCGATGGACTGGCGAACTGTCCAGGGTGTGACCCCCCCGCCGATCGCCCTATGTCAGCTGAGTTTGGCACAGCAGTCCCTGTGACCTTCCTGTGGAGGATAAAGCGGTAGATAAAGGATTGATGGATATTTAAGCCTGTCTGTCAAGAAAGCATACCTGAAGATTGATATGATCCATCTGTGGAGAATAGCAAGAAATGGGTTGGAAAAGGCTGACATTTTGGTATGTAAGAGAGTTAGATGACAACACCAATGTCATTTTTATTACAGTAAAGCTCTAACTCTGGAAGAGGTATAGCTGTCTGACTCGGCCAGATTACTAAAATAGTGAGCTTTTGATTTATGAAAAAAAACACATCCACTTATACTAAATTCCTTACCTATCCTTGAACTACTGTCCTCACTGTTCTGTCTCACTGCCTTTTAAATGTCAACAGCGAAAAAAAAAAAAAAGGGAGAATTTCCAGGGTCTTCCATGTTTGACTTATCAAAACGGTAACACACAAACATTTATCCCTCTGCAGGTGATTGATGTGAAGTTGTCACAACCTCAGCGGTTTGCGTTCCAGGACGGCTACTACAGTATGCACACAGGCATATGGTGAAGGCACAAGCTGAAGGTCACCCGCAGTATGGTGTACATACAGTGCACTCTGTGCATGTGTGTGTGTGTGTGTGTGTGTGCGTGTGTGTGTGTGTGCGTGTGTGTGTGTGTGATGAACGCTAGGATAATTGAATGTAATGTACTGCATGAATATTAATGTGCCACAGGGAGTAACAGATGTGAGGCTTCAATTTGAATCTGCAACTTTATGTTGACAGACAAATGTGAATTGGCTGCTTGTAACCCCTAACCCTAACCCAGGTACAAGTTGCCTTTTCAGAAAAACACACATGTTTGCACTTCATTCATAGTGAGGACCCTAACCCTAACCCTAACCTGACATGATGCATTCCCGAGCCGCTTATCCTAAACTAAACCTACAACCCAGTTCTAGCCCTAACACTAAAACCAGGTCTTAACCCCCCCCAAAAAACCTTTAAAGATGTAAGGACCAGCCAAAATGTCCTCACTTTTCCAAAATATCCTCACTCGTATGGTTTATATACGGTCCTCACAAAGCCACGATCACATGCATGCACGCCATTGTTGTTTCAGACTCAGCCTGTAGAAACAGAAATATGTAGAAACCTACATATTTCCACACATGAAACTGTAGCTGCAAGTATTTTGGAGGGGCTTTGTGTATTTACAAATGCAATTATAGATATTCATGCTGTATCTTGAATAGAAGCATTAGATATCTCTGAGATGTCATCTTTGATGTGAATGGGATGGACAGCATTTCACGATCAAGCTCAACTGAATAAATCTTTGGCTTTAAATATTTTATTGGCTTCGTCAGGTTTTGTTTGAACTACATATTAAATCTATATCTTAATATAAACATAAATAATACTGTTGGCAGGCATACATAAATGGTACATCCTGGAAAGTTGGATTTCACATAAGCCTGTATGCAATG
The DNA here is from genome assembly GCF_963457635.1 of Microchirus variegatus. Classification (NCBI taxonomy): domain Eukaryota; kingdom Metazoa; phylum Chordata; class Actinopteri; order Pleuronectiformes; family Soleidae; genus Microchirus; species Microchirus variegatus. Next base: position 5,310,714 of record NC_139807.1, on the reverse strand, counting down.
TTATAGTACAACATTGAAGGGAAATAAGCTGAGGTTAAAATGAATGAGAAGTCTGTTTTGGAGCTAAAATGCTTAAAAATAGAGTGCAATTCTCTCCAGGGGAAGCGAGTTGGTTGCCATTCGCATTGGCTTCAACAGTCCATCCAATTAGACAGTGTGGCGCACACCTACAGTGACTTCACTTCTTTGATGTCTGCCAGTGGCAACAACAGATATCATTCATGAGCCCATCAGTAACGAAACTCCCCCACTCACATTCTGTTTAGTCTTTAATAAATCAGCCCTGCTACACCAACATATTCTGGTGGCCTTCAAAGACAGAATTTATCATTCATCTGTTGACCAAATCTGGCACACCCCGAGCTTTGCTGGCAACAGCGGGCTAGGTTACACACATACTGTTGATTTATTGGCATGATATACTGGACATAGCAAAATAAAATATGTTCTGCAGGACACAAGCCATTTATCTTGGAACTGTCACAAACCAATCTTCACCGCAAGGACAAGCAGAAATTGAATAAGCGAAAACACAGTAGCGAGTTGACCAAGTAAGCAAAGCAGTGCCCTCAAGGCTACAGCTACATTCAAGCACACGGCTATCCTAGACTGAAAGTGCCGAAATTACATATTTCTTATTGAATCCAGCTCCAGACCAAGCCTCCAGATAATAAAAGATGTTTCTGATAGAAACATGCTGGCAGACTGAGGCACCAAAGTCCCACTGTTTCCAACAATAACAATCCCAGTTCAATCCAATGCTTTATTTGTTTGCAGATTTCATTAGGGCGAACGGATGGTATGATTTCTGGGTTTGGACGGCCTTCCTGCCGGGAGGGTAGCCACACTGTGTTGCTCTGGAGCTTATTGTAGACAACACAAACACACAAACACACTCAAGCCCAAGCCAGGAGAAAGGGAACAGCTTTCACCCCGCATATGGAAACTCAACAGGGGCCCAACAAAGCAGACCGCTGTGAATGCCCTCTGTACCTGCAGAAAACAATTAATCCTCGTTCCTGTACTCCATCATGGGTTTTGTTTGGACTGGTTTCAGCAGTACTTAGAGAAGAAGGATAAGGGTGAAAATCTGTAAAGATGCAGCTGGACCATTTGGCTATTTTACTGTGCATCAAGGCATTTTTTTTTAACTCCTGCTCTGACCCAAGAATAGCAGTATGAGCATGAAAAGCCTGTTCATTCTTTTGTATACTAGAGAGCGGAAAACTGAGATGGGGGAGAGTTGGGTCACCTCATATTGTGCCAGGCCACATCTTCTAACCTCTTCATTTCTGATGGCCTCGGGTTTTATGATGAACAAAAACACTGCGGATGACTTTCCTCTTGATGTTTTTCATGTTCCCAGTTCAGTCAGTGTCAGTTGACTGAGCTCACTGTTGCAGTATATGAGAGGAGAGAATGAGGGGTAAGGGGCAAATGACTCATGAGGTCCCGCGGCATCTTTATAAACCAAACAAATGAGTCAATTAATGTTATTCTGAATGCAATTCAATTTAGGGAGTGTTTGGTAACACTCATACTTCACTTTGCTCGGTCTCAGTCATAAATCACTGACTGAAGGATGAAATTAGCACACTTACATGCATGTTGAAAGTCTGATTTTAGTTGGTAAATAATGGTTTTCTTTATGTCATGCAAGCATGTTAGTCCGACTTAAATTAAGCTAGTCTCAGTACCTGTACAATGCAATTCATAGTCCAATTACGCCGGTATGTAGGCCGAGTCGGATTTGACGTTTTGCACATGGCGTTAGTGAAAGCAACGGAAAAGACCAACTTTAGCACCGTCCATCTCATCGTCCATCTCGCCGTTCACCATTTGTTTTCTGTGGCGTAAGAGGTCAACAGGAAACCGATTCAATATGCACTAGCTTATAGAGAGATACAGCGCCACCCCCGCTTGTATACTCAGACTTGGCAAGCCGTCCGATTGCCTGTTCCATTAAGCTAAGTACTGACTGTTACTCCACTGGTGCTCTCTACTGTGCTGCTTCTTCCTCAATTACAAGCCACGTGTGACAAACCGCCCAACACTCCCTGATATATCACCCACAAAGCCCAATGACACTATAAACCTGGTGCTGTCAGCTGATTTGTGAATCCAATTACCTTCCTCTCTGTAATGGGTGTGTTCAGTGCCGTGATGTAAGTCAGATGCTGCTGTTATCTGTCAACACAAGAGTCGGCTTTCTCAGGGAACAACACGCAGCACCTGCAGGGCAGAGAGTCTGAACATGGACTTGATGACATCATATAGCCCCATTACTCATTAAAGATACTCATAAATCATGAGATAAAGAAGTGTCATTTTGTTATGATGAACATGGTTGGTGCCATAAAATAACATTTCAGGCTGGGGTAGATGAGATATTTTGATCAGTGTTGAGCCACAATTATATACTAAACCTTTCCAGATAATTTATATTAAGTGATCTGAGAGAGAGAAGAAGACTTCAAAAACCTTCTCCAGGCTCTGTTTACAGCATTGGGCCGGTGACATAAGACTTCAGAGAGACCTTTGTGCACAACGTCATGGTCCTGAGAAGATGAAATTTACCGAGTAGCATTGTAGACACATTCATAATTCTCATAGAAGGAACTGTGAAGTACTTTGAGAACTTACAAGTACCTTTAGGACAGTGTTTAGCTCTGGTGTGTTAATGGAAGACGGTACTGAAGTTGAATTAACAATACATTTAGACATTCAGCTTGTTTTTGAATATCTGGACTCTGGAGTATCACCTATTTCACCGCCTGTGGATATGACCTAGTTATTATATGTATGTATGGGACATACTTTGTTTTTTGATCAAAATACTACAAAATACCTTTACCATAATCCAAGGCTGTACTTCGTGTTTAGGTTTAAATAACAAATGCTCAAGTCTCACAGAAGAGACAGCACCTCTCGACTATTTCGAGGACTTCCATTTCCTCATCTCTGCATCGCTGTGTAATTACACAAAATTTCATCGCTAATTTATGCAACAGAAGGTCATAAACACATTCTTACCTCCCTGCATTTACGACACAAACACTTTAATATGCAGCGAGTTTGGCGTGCAGTGGTGTGGTGAAAGGGTGATGTGAGCACTCTGTCACAACACTGAGTGCACACCGAAGGCGCACACAACAGTTGGCATCAGTTGTCATCAGGAAGCGAGACAGGCTGCTGACGGGGAGATTATCTCCACCAGAACTGCAGCACAGAGGGAGCTGTCCACTGCAGCTGTGATGATGCTCCTCGGGGAGCAAGGACTCCCCTGTCTCCTTGGAGAGGCTTCCACAGAAACAGTGGAAATTAAAGAGCAAACTGTGTTCAGTTCACTGAGCACACAAAAAAAAGACTCGGGATAGGTGAGGCACAAATGCAAAACCAGTGAAACAAACAAAAATGCAGCAGTGATGAATCAGATTCGGAAGTCATCTGTCTTCTTCAGGTGGCCACGGTGCAAGGCCAGCTTGACATGTATTAAAATACATAGGAAAATATAGTACATCAAGTATCGGAGGGAAGGGAGGTGGGACATGATAGAATCCTACTGTTTGGCTCCAGTGTCTTCTTTTTTTTGTCATTATCATTTTATTTATCAAACAGTATTCCAGTATAATGTGTCAAAAAGCACCAAATGGCTAACCTGACTTGTTTTTTGCTGTTTCCACCATATTTCCCTCTGCCATGCTCGTGAAGGTCTTGCGAAAAGACCAAGTGCACAGTGGGAGTTTCAGACAGTGTCTCCACATAGAGTAAAAGAGTAATTTTATTTTATCACACTGTTTTTTTATTTCCTCAGGCTCAGAAAATAATCAGAGAGACCATGTGAACTATTTGAGACCTGCAGCCTAAAGAGGGATTCAGATTGAGCTGACCCAGGTGGAGGTCTCCTCAGCTCACAGGCGAGGCCAAATCAATGAGGGGTGCAGTGCAATGCAGACAGCAAATCCCAACAGGAAGGTGTTTGGATGCAGAGCAGCAAACAGAGGAAAGACGAGAATGTAGATGGAAATATAAGGCTGCATGGAGTCATACACACGCATGAGAAGTGAATAAATGAGCCCTGACAGGATCTATAAGAGCTGATGTCTTCCAATCTTTTTTTTTGTTCATTCCATCTTTATGTGATAATGTATTCTTCTATGCTTATTTGTATTTATAAGTATTATTATTATAATTTTGTAATCATAATGGTGCAAACGCAGCTTCAAATTTCATAATCTGATTCTTGACATATAGCAGGGATCAACTGACCACTTTCAATACACGTTCACGGTTTCATACAAAGCAATTACTGTATCATGTAGTAATTACACTGATACCTGAATGACATTCAGTTTATCAGGAGACTGACTGATAAACCATAGGAAATGCTAGATATGTCATTTTTTGTGGGGGGATAAATGTAACATTCATGAAAATGTTGGAACATGTGGGACTAAGTTCCCAAGTAGTTCGCACGGGGTCTTACCTATGTTCCCCAGGTCCTATGTTCCCCGATCGGGGAGCATTGGACCTTTTTTTTAAAAAGGATCCGATGTTCCCCACTTTGTGGAAGCCTGGGTGTGGAGCTCCAGGGTAAAGGGTTAGGGTTAGGGTAGGGTAAGGGTAAGGGTTAGGGTTAGGGTAAGGGTAAGGGTTAGGGTAAGGGTAAGGGTTAGGGTAAGGGTAAGGGTTAGGGTAAGGGTTAGGGTAAGGGTAAGGGTTAGGGTTAGGGTAAGGGTAAGGGTTAGGGTTAGGGTAAGGGTAGGGTCCTATGTTCCCCTGGTCCTTTTGGGTGAACAGCGGGGAACATAGAACCCTTTTTTAGAGAAAGGGTCCTATGTTCCCCGGTCTCATACAAAGTGGGGAACATAGGACCCTTTGGGTGAACAGCGGGGAACATAGGACCCTTTTTTAGAGAAAGGGTCCTATGTTCCCCGGGTCACATACACAGCGGGGAACATAGATACGGTCCCGTTCTCACCAGGAAGAGAAGTTGGTGTTGCTGTGTTACACAGCAAAGCGGTCCACCAAGGCATCCACCAGGCAGCAGTTTAAGACCAAACAATGGAAGATTGTTTTTGAGGATTGTCGCAGCGTTATGGGAACACTCATATGGGAAGACTCGCAATCATCTCCTTCAGAAAGAAATAGAAATATAGAATCGCAACATACAGAATGATCCTGGTGACTGTACTGAGTTTGTACATATCAGTTAATTTAATCTGTGCCCGTTTATCAACCTTGCAAGCAAACATCATGGGAGGAAGCCTATATCTGCATCATACCCTCACTGTTTGTTCTCTATCTAGAATCTAAAAGACAGAAAACATAAACATAGAAACTGTACGACCGTAAGCAAATCCACAGAGTACACATAAACATGACAAAACAACAAAAAATGATTTACCAAGAGCAAACACATTAAGTGGTCTATGAAGGGAACAGAAACTGAATATAGTCAAATCTGTTCTGACAGAGAAAGCCTGACTGAGTGAGGAACAGACGCACTGCTTAATGTGCATTTTTCCCCTGCTCATAAATTGACAGAGCAATACATTAACATCTCGACTGAAAGCAGTTTTGCTTCAGTCTTGGAATGTTACACCAGTGATGTATCTCTTACAAGTAAATGCTGACCACAAAGCGTTCCTCGAGAAGACTTCAAAAAAGCAACCAAACACATTGAGGCCAACGAGATGTGCTGAACGCACGAAAATCCACACAGTTAGCCAAACATTCGGCGCACGGCTTTGGCCAAGCACAGCATGGTAAACACGCAGGTTCAGGGCTCCTTTTGAGCTGCACACAGTGAATCCTTCATCTCGGCTCTGAATGAATATTAGATAGAGCGTCTTCTGTGTTTATGAAGAAGTGTGCACAGTGGGGGTCTGTCAGAGTCAGAATGTTTACAGGAAACATGGGGGGGGGGAGAAAAACCAAAATAAAAAAAATAAAAATCTTCTCAAGTACATGGAAAAATACAGAGCTGCCACAAGTTTCCTCCGTATTCATGTATTTCTAAAATAAAACAAGCAAATAATATGAAATAACTCAAACACAGCTTGGCGTTGATGATACGACTACCTGGAGAAAAAAAATCAAAGTAAAATATAGAATGTGGTATAATCATCATTCAGACTTTATCCACGTTAACATTTGCCTCAAAACTTTGCTTTTCCTTCACCACCGTGGTTCACATAGTGTTGTTCAAGCTATTTTCGTGTCATGGAAGTGTTCATAACCCTGCGCTGTTCATCCTTGAGCTTCCTCCAGTGCCCCTCAAGGCATCTTTTGTCTATTCCGTAGTCGACATGGTCGCTTTTCAGACAAGCAATCTTAGTGGAAAGCTGTTTTTTTTCTTTACTGGGCCAGAGCAGTGAACCGCAGCCTCAATGTTCCACTGTTACCACTACAGGGAAAATCTGCCACTGTCTGCAAAAAAGATTGGATTTGATATCAACAGCCATCCAAACTGTGGACTGCAGGAGTTGACTGATTGGTATTGCAAATAGTTTTTTTGCGATATGGTACGAATAAAATAAGCTTGTTATCGAGGGGCGTATTATTGACTAATTACTATTAACAACTCCAAACCCGCAGCATCTACTGTTACCTGTTTTCATCCTCACTCTTTGCCTTCAACATGTCCTGACACCACTAGGGAGTTCAAGGGTTTGTCAGATTTGCTCACATGCCAGACTCAGCCTGTGAATATTACCCAGAGCCTTTGTTTCCGTGAGGAAATCTGCCGTTTGGTTTAGTAGCACAGCTTGCAGTGCCTGTTAGTGATATTGTTTTACATTTGATTTGAATATTGTCACAGGTCGAGTGTTATTTCTGGTAGTGTAAGAACACGTCGTACACTGACGCTTACAAAAGCAGGAGTGGAGAAACCTCTCGTCTGTTTGTGAGACAGTTATCCCTGATGTTCATCGTGATGTTATTTGTCATTTATGACGATCATCTTCTTTTTTTTTTCTAAGTAGATTGTGCTTTCCAGAAGGAACAGTTCTGTATTTGTTGAAATACAAGCCGCTGTGTGTATTTGTTGAATGTACACGTATGTGTCAAAGTATTTCTGATCCCATTTTCAGATGATGCTTGTTTCCTGTAAAAAGAAGAGAAAGATGCTTGATGTTACTGTAGAAAAGTGTCAGGTACTGTATGCTAGTGGTGGCAGGAGAGGAGGAGAAAAGGAGTGAGGATAGAACAGAAAGTAGAGATGATAAACTCCCGCCCATGATGCTACGATCATAGTGAGTATTCAGCGTTGTGCCAGATCATACAATTCAGTCCATTTCACTATAATATTGTACGAACAATGGCCAAATAAAGTCACATTGATCTGTCCCTACGGGATTGTTCTGCTGCCTATGTTCACAACATAAGAAGGCAGCAAAAAGAAGAGGGGCAGAGCGGTAGTTCATCGAGACAGGCTGACAGCACTGTAGAGTGGACTAAAATAGGTATGACATAAGAGAGCAACGCATCAGTTTTCCATCAGATATCTATACAAGAGGTTATTTTAATTGCTAAACATGTCTCACTTAAAACGTGGTTTATGTTGCAATCATCCCAGTTATATTAAATACTATAACTGTAATCGTCAACATTGAGATTGATAGTTTTTCTTCATTTTTAACAAATAACAAGGTGATTCACAATAAGTCGTGTATACATACATAATTGTTAAAACACTCAAGAAAGAGTGAAATTATCCAGTTGCTGTTGGATTGTTCACATTTGCATTTGATCACCTCACCTCAAAATATCATAACGTTCAATCTATATTTAAATGCGTTTGCTTTTAGATTAAAAATGAACTACGCGGCTCATCTCGTAATTGATAAGATGTAGGAGATTTGGGGCTTAATGGTTGCAGAACCAATCAACCGAGACATCACCTCGTCACAGGCCATCGGGCTCAAGGGTGGATGAAAACACAGGAGAATGAAACTGGGTCTACATGTCAAATCAAACCATTATGTGTGTGTTACCATCACATTACTATTCAATATAGTATGTATTGAAGTAGTAATTCAATACATACTATTCTGTATGTTTATAGCAAGGCCAGAAGAACCAGTGGGACTAAAAAGAAAATAATAATCAAAAACGGACAGAAATCCTGACTGTTATTGTATACAACAGATGCCCATTGTGAGCCATTATTAATATTCTACCTCTTGACTAAAATACTTTTTTTTTTTTTACCAAGTCAAGGACTTGCTCTGCCTGCTGAGTACATGTCTGTCATAACTTTACAAAGGAACCTTTAAGCAGTCCTGGCTGTCTTTGCTGAGTAGTTTGAGGTCAGTAAGAGCTCAGTAGCCAAGGGCCAATGCATCCCGCTGCACCACTGGCTTTGCCACAGCAGTCTACCTCCAGGCTAATGTACCACAGCATCTAACTGTCCAAGGTTTTTCAGATAGAAAAAACGTTAACTTCTTGGTCATCACAAATTCAATTTTAACATGTTCCTTTCACATATTAGTCGCTTTAGAACCATTCCTGCACTATTAAGTCGTCATCTTCCACAGTTGCTTGGGGGCCCAGTACGTGAAATGCTCCCTTAATATCCGGTTTAAGCCCCCAGAGCTTTTTTTTTACCTGGCCTTCTACTTTTTTCTCCCCCATGGGTGGTAAAGCAGGGTCATCCAGGTCATCGTGGAGCTGGAAGAATTACCCATAGGCTGTACATCAACTACATCTCTCATGGTCTGCTGGAAGACATTGTACGTGGGATATAATTAAGGGAGTACACACCTTTTTTGCAGCATTTGCTGTTGGAGCATTGCAGGTAAAGTGAAAGGGAAGTGATAAGCTAAATATTGTCTTATATTTTTGGCCAACATGAGATTGCAACACAACATGCCAGATATTTTTTTTACTTGAATTAGTGTCATCATATGTTCACAAGAGTATACAAGAGCTGTTTTAAATGTGATTAACGATGTTTGTATCGTACTAAAAAATTATATCAGAAAGACAAAAAAGGACAAACAAGATAAAATAAGGGTAAAACTAGATGATTGCACCCTGATGTTTGGCCGAAATATGACATGTTTGGTATTACAATATGATCCGTGTTCAAGTCTGTTTTTATGATAAGTTTGGTTAGTGATTTGATGCTACAGAAAGGAAAATGGCAAGATATTGTTGGCTTTGTGCAATGAGAGAAACTGAAAAATCATCATTCATTTTTCTATAAATCCACAGTTCTGGCCATAGGCAACAATACTGGTGTGTAAATTTAATATGTTTCTATTTACAGCTTATTGTTGGTGCCCATATACCCCGTACATATACCCCAATATGCTGCACTCTCCATCCAGTGTGCAGCAGCGGCAGCAGTGTATGCAGGCATTCTGATGTAGTGTGCATCATCCCTACAGTCATCCATCATGGCCTATATTGTGCTATTTTCAATTGTTTATCGTGACATTGCTGGAGAGAGAAAAATGCCAGAATCGCAGCAAAATCTCAGCATCACTTTGTCTCTTGAGAGAGGCCACAGTGCAGAGAAGCTGGTAGTCAAAGTAACTCAGAGTCACTGCACCGCTGTAATAACAATTTCTCTGCACATCCTCAGTATGGGAGGGAGGGTTTGGGGTTTACAGTGTGTTTGCCCTGTATTTTAGGTTATGATTTTTGGCCCTGCAATGGACTGGACACCAGTCCAAGGAGCCCCCTGCCTTTTGTCCTGTGTCAGCTGGGATTGGCACCAGCAGCAGCAGCACCACACCCATTGACCCTCATGTGAAGGTTAACAATGGACAGATTTAGCATTTTTAGTCAACAACAGACCCTGCACGAGTATTGATTAGTTGTTTGTTGGTATACATGCGCTGACAGGTGACATGAAACCTGATACCAATGTGGTGCTTCATCCTCAAGATGATGTATGACAACAAAAATAAAAAAAAATGCCCTCTGGTGTAATCACAGACCCATGAAGACTAATCCATCTTCTCAATTTTCTGTCTCCATGTCTTGCCATCAATATAGCACCTGGCGATCATTTGTTTTAGTATGTAATGGACCACTCCTCCTGGATATCACATTAAAGCTGATACCACCCCTCACCAAAAATGGTCTTGTCTGCTGTGTAAGTCACTACATTAAAAACTGATTGCTCAGCTCTGTGAACTTGCTAAAGGTCACACATCTAAACAACTGGAGCACCCCTAATGGAGTTTATGGCAAACTAAGACATCTGAGCATTAGCAGGAAGCTCAAAGCAAGCAAGCAACGGGGAGAAGCGGCATGAGTGGTAAAGCAATGAGACAATCTAAAGTTGTAGCTCAAACTCTGCTGCAGGGGTCCTTAGTTCCAATCACAACATTTCGATGTGTGGCACTTTATCTCTGGAGTGATTAGGAACAAACAGCTCCATCAATCGCATAGTGGAACCCCAGAGAGAGAGAGAGAGAGAGAGAGAGAAAACACTTAGAGGCTGCTAAGTTTCTGCTGACACTCATCCACAACATCCTTCACATGTTCTCTGTTCTATAGTGAATTCCGTGTGTTCATCTTCAAAACAATACAGGGGATAATTTCTTAATACTTATCTTCTCTTTTGCAAACATGGACTTAATAATTATTGTTCATTTGCTGTTCCTAAAGGTTGAACTGAACTGGGAAAGAAATCTTTTGGGCACCAGATATTTGAATTATTTATTCCGATCTTCAGCTTTAAAACCTACTAACCCTAAATGAGTTTAAAGCTATGGTGAAGATTTTTGAGTGTTTAATATAAGCAAGATTTAATGTTGTTAATCCATATGTTCTGTCTTTATGTGTACCTGCACAGATACTATCTGTCAGAACTCTTTGTTCCCTACTTCCTGTTCCTGTTTTTTAATTTTCCCTGCCATTTACCTGACCACACCCACTTCCTGTCCCTGCTGTTATCACCAAGTCAACCTGTGTATTTAATGTGACCCTCACACCACATGTCTCTGCCAGATTGTCTTTGTTTTCCCCTGAGTGCATTGCTCTCTTGCATTTTTCCTGGCGTTTGCCAGTTGGTCTTTGACCCAGATTAGGTTTTTATAATTATTTCTTAGTCACTTTATTGGAACACATCCAGAAAATGCAGGTTTATTCAAGACGCGTTTAAGCATTACATGTTGTAAGTAACTCAACTCAAACTAAACCATTGTCAGCTCACTATATGAAATAATTTTAAAGTAAGTAAGAAAGTAAATTATTCTCAGTTTGAAAAATTCAACTTGCTAACATTTTAATTTGTCAACTCTCACACCAAAGACATGCTGCAGCTGCCAATAGTTTCTCCCTGATGGGATGCTGATTGCTCTGAACCATTGCGGTTCTTGGCAGGTGGATTCTCCCTCACAATAAATCCAGCTGCCTCACAAGGTCACTGCGTGGCCTCTCATCTGAATATTTCACATTTCTTTTTTGCATTATTTGTCAAAACGTATTAATTTGGCCCACCAGTCACAGGAAACTCAGTTTCCTAAATAATAATATACTAATAAATAAAACAGAATTGATGCTGTCAAAACAGACTTATCAACAGAAAACTGCAGCAGGATATTGGGTTTCTTATTTTAACTTTATTGTCACTATATTTTCATGTAATTTCCACCAGAAGAATATGACAGTTGTGGTAGTGTGAAAGTATTTTTTTTATTTTTTGTGAAATGCATCAAAGGCTGGCTGAGTACATCTGCTCACCTACCTCCTTTGTAGTGGTTTAATTACCATTATATGTGCAGACAAAGCTCAGAGTTTTGGCCAAACTCAGCGTGTTGACCCAGAAACTTTAATGCTAACCTTGCAATCAGCAGATATCTGTGCATCCTTGCCTCTCGTCTGCGCTGATGTCTTTATGAAGATGATTACAGGCTTTCAAAAGGTTTTCTGGTACCCTGTTATTTCTACTTGAAAGACAGCAAGAGTACAGGTGTTAGAAACAATGACGAGAGAACAGTTGCCAACTTGCCTCCATCAAAAAATTGAGCATTTCGGTTTCAAAAAAAATTCAAACAGAATAAGCACCAACAACTGCAGTAACCTTGCAGAATGGGGACAAAACTTAATGGGGAAAAAAATACAAGATTTTCAGTATTTGAGCACAACTTTGCAGCAATGTTAAACCACCACGGGAAGTGGATACAATTAAAGACTCTCACTCTGCCCAAAGTCAGCTAGGCAAGAGCAATTCATCGACAAAGTTGCAAGGAGGGTAAACGCACAATGATCACTTTCAGTAGCACAGCTCTTCACTGCAGTGGTAGTAATTGCATTAGGGCACCCTTAGACAGAAAAACCCTCACAGTGAAGTGTCACAGCTGTAACCGGGGTGTTCCGTACACCTCACCAAAAAAAAAAGAAGCTTTTTCAAACAATTTCTTTTGAATGTGTATTAGACACTAAAATATAGGAGGGGCAGAATGAAAATAACTTCTCTTTTGGTGCCAAGAAAGTTATGATCAAACCTTATGCTTCCATAGAATTGGACCATCTTTAACCAGTTTTGCTTTATGAACATCTATCTATAAAATCAAGGTACATCTGTCCGTCTGACTATTAATCCTGTAACTGTCCAACTTGGCAGGTGACTAATTGCACCAATGTGTGCAGTGCCAACTTTGGTGGTGTTGGAATAAGAAATGCAAGAGATATCTTTATAAATCCAGCAGATATATTATTAAACGCTGCATCCGTCTCCTCAGACAGTATCAGGCTCTTACTGACTCAATATGCCAGCCAACTCTTGATACACGGCTCCTTTCATGCACTGTGAAACCTTTACAGATCTACAGTCCAGAATGCAGTAGCGATATATATATGATCTTCAATCAGCCAATAAAAGCACGTCACCCCATAGCTCATCAACTTTCAAATCTAATTCAAGTAATTAATGCTCGTCTGCAGAGCAACATCTTAGAGGTTACTACGCTGTGTCCTCAAAGGAATGTTGTCCGGGAATTGGCATCCCTTAACACAAGGCAATCACACTTCAGACTGGTCTTGTTTCTGGTTCCATGATGGTGAGCTACTAAATGCTGTTAGAGCAGTGCAATCCCTCTCTATCTCCATCCAGGAGCACTTCTTTTCCATCACTAACTCTGTAGCACTTACTGTGCATCTCTGGCTGCACTTATTTGGCCAATCTGTGGCAGTTTGTCTTAAGGAACATAATGTAACACTTACTTCAAGACCTCCTACTGTAGCAAAGCTTTATCGTTGTCCTTCAGTTAAGTGGCTGTGGATAAAAGCATCTGACAAACACATTGTAAATGTGAAAACCCTCCCAAGGAGTTGTGGTGAGTTGCCTTTTGTTGCAGTTGGACGGAAAAGCCTTCTGCAGTACACACACCAGAAATCCTTTATGCTGCAGGAAATCTTTTGCACATTGTGCCTGGATCTGTTCTCATTTCTACTTCAAAGACGCCATCATGTATGGTTGGTTCAGAGTGATGCTCTTAATATTTTCACCATGAGGTGACAGGCAAAATCAAGCTCAAATTTGTCTGAAGCATATGAAACTGATGACGTAGACAAATCAGTCCCACATCAATTGACTAAGAGCTTTCTTTTAATGTATGCAAAAGGTAAATCTTAAAATAATTCATATAATTAGTCGTAAAGAAACTCAGTGGAGATGACAAATGTTAGAAGGTTGAAAGTACACAATTTGTCAGCATCATTTATGTAGCATCGCCCTTGATTTTCAATAACTGAACATTTAAACAGTCAGGAGGCTCCATGTCTTCACAGGCCTCCAAGGCATTGCTGAATGATCCATAACCAGGTTACTAGAACTGAGTATCCCAGCCTTCAGGAGCTTACCCTCTGGAATCCTCCATTCCCAAACTGTGTTTTTTTTTTTCAGAGGGTTCTCACAATGAGAGCTTCCTGTATTTTAGACTCACATTTCATTATGCTGCCTTCTTTCCCCATAGTTACAAGGCAGAATCACCACTGAATTGTTAGCAAAACTGAGTCTACATTTCCTAAAAGGGAATTATTATTGTTATCCAAAGCTGACTAATATCCTCACACTGTACAATTCAAAGCAACAGTATCCCGAGGCCACGGTGAATTTTAAACAAAGTATGATGTGCAGTATTTCTCTCTTTGAGTATTTCTGTCGACCCAGTCTGACAAACCCCTACGTTTTGAAAGCAATCCAACAATGTCCCACTCATTGATCAGGGAAGGGATTGGTGCAGTGTGGGGATAAATGGCTGTCACAGGGAATGATAGACCTTAACTCAACCATGGCTGCTCCTGGGGCTGCTCAGCCTCCACTTACATTGATGGATGCAAGCATGGGCGGATCCACAGAAAAAAAAAAAAATGTTTTGCCACTCCAGTTGCCACCCCAAATTTAATATATTTGTGTGTATTAAAACACATTTTGGAAAGTCAATCCCAATCTGTCTATTCCAACTCCACAATATAAAATAAACACACAGCCCAGTCCCCTGAACTGAATGGTTTCACCCAACAATCTGAACCTTCTCGGTGTACCACAGACTTTTCTTGAAGGGCAGAATTTGCAATTATTTTCAGCAGTGATTTACCATACAGTATGCATATTGAATTTGTTTATGACAATATCTTAAAAGCAATATTTAGGTATCGGCATACTGTAGATGGTTACTTTAATTTTACTCGGAAAACTAAAGGACTTAGGAGTGAGCCAGAAAATCTGAGCTGTACCAGAACCTGGCAGAGAGATAGCGAAGTTAAATTGTTAAATTATAGAACTGCTTCAGTATCACCCTGTCTTTTTTAACATTGTGGATAATAAAAGTTTAACTTAACTAGTTAATTGAGCAGTATAATATCAGTGTAGTACACCTTCAGACAGATTAATAGAAAATACAAAAATAATCATTATTTGCAGCCCTTTTAAAACTTTTAAAAACGATCCACTAGCTTCTTATGTCAGACAGCAACAATTACTCTCAAAAAATAAGGTATCAAGTCCAAAAACAGGATTTACAACCTACACTCAGGCTGATTAAACTTCACAGCTGTTTGCACAGAACTGTGTTCACAGAAATGGTTTGCTTGGCCAGCTAGTTTACTAATCATCAAATCATGAGCACTTCTCTATCATTAGCCTGGCTGTAAATGACCTGAAGAAAGTGCTAGATAAATCAAAACTCTGTAAACCAGAGCTGTAGGCCTGTTGGCAGAAGGTGAGCACCTTCTGTATTATCCTCTTATCACTCAGTGAAGGAGGTGAATAGTTTTATTCTGCCAGAGTTAAAGGTAAATTAGGAAATAAATTCAAATTAGGACATAAAACGGATAAAACAATAAAACTGATTTTTTTAAAAGTCAGTTGCCTAACCCCTACATGACTTTGATCCAGCAGGGATTTAGAGCCTGAGCCCAGTAATTTCCAAAGTAAGCCCTTTTTCCTTTTTCAGAAAGTATAATCAGGAACTCTGAGAGGGTAGTGAGTAAATGTATGTGGATGCCGGTTCACTGGAAATTCTAATTTAGGTATGAAAGTGCAGGGAAAGTTTGAGGGTCCTCAGGACATGCACGCTCATCCGATGTGTGGCTGGAAAGGGCGATGAAGTC
This sequence comes from Microchirus variegatus, assembly GCF_963457635.1. Taxonomy (NCBI): domain Eukaryota; kingdom Metazoa; phylum Chordata; class Actinopteri; order Pleuronectiformes; family Soleidae; genus Microchirus; species Microchirus variegatus. The sequence goes on along the minus strand of NC_139807.1, from coordinate 5,295,138 downwards.
AACTTTGTTTATCTCCATCCACGCCAAATCAATTAACTTTCCGAAACTCAGTCTGCATCTCGCCCAAGTTCCCCCCCCCCCTCGAGAGAAGGGATAAGGGAAATTATAAAGTCAAATGAGCAACATGAATTTCATCATGAAAACAAGTAAACTAATCCTGTGATAACGTTTGGGAGAAATTGAAGTGTTTTCAAGATTCCAAAAAAAAAAGTGTCATGAATCAGCCCCAAATGAGGTTGCTGATATGATGTTTACGAATGTTGTTATAATGGATGTATACTTGAACGTCATACTTCTATACAACCCACACAAGATGCATAATGTCCAAATGTAACACAATAAGTGATAATAAGTATACTGTTAGAAATCTTCCTGTAAAAAAACAGTTAAGAACTGGCAGCTGGGTTGCCATAAGGCTACTGTAAAATTAACGTATTTTTACTGTCACTGAAATGTACAGTTGTAAATGAAAAATACTGTGTAAATTGATATTTAAAATTACTTTCACTGTCAAAGTGCATCAGGGCAAATGGATCATTTCCTGAATTTCAAAAATTAATTAAAATTATTCCTTAAGAGGTTTGCAAATATTTTCAACTGATCCTTGTTCAGGGCAATGCCGACTATTATGATGGTAAATTTCAAGTCATTCCAAGATACTTTTTGTTTTTTTGAAGAAAGTCAGCTCACTGTCAAAGTGCATCAGGGCAAATGGATCATTTTCAGGATTTTAAAAATTCATTAAAATTATTCCTTAAGACATTTGCAAATATTTTCAACTGATCCTTGTTCAGGGCGATACCAACTATTATGATGGTAAATTTCAAGTCATTCCAAGATACTTTTTGTTTTTTTGAAGAAAGTCAGCTCACTGTCAAAGTGCATCAGGGCAAATGGATAATTTTCAGGATTTTAAAAATTCATTAAAATTATTCCTTAAGAGGTTTGCAAATATTTTCAACTGATCCTTGTTCAGGGCGATACCAACTATTATGATGGTAAATTTCAAGTCATTCCAAGATACTTTTTGTTTTTTTGAAGAAAGTCAGCTCACTGTCAAAGTGCATCAGGGCAAATGGATAATTTTCAGGATTTTAAAAATTCATTAAAATTATTCCTTAAGACATTTGCAAATATTTTCAACTGATCCTTGTTCAGGGCGATACCGACTATTATGATGGTAAATTTCAAGTCATTCCGAGATACTTTTTGTTTTTGAGAAGAAAGTCAGCTCACTGTCAAAGTGCATCAGGGCAAATGGATCATTTTCTGAATTTCAAAAATTCATTAAAATTATTCCTAAAGAGGTTTGCAAATATTTTCAACGGATCCTTGTTCAGGACGATGCCGACTATTATGATGGTAAATTTCAAGTAATTCTGAGATACTTGTCTGAATACTGTTGAAATTCTGCTGTAAATTCACAGAAATGATTTACAGTGTATGGGCACTTGCATTTGTCTTTAATGTACAGTTATGTAACTCCTTTACAAGTTGCAATAACACACAGATAGAGTAATAAGTGTGAAATACATGTGAAAATGTTAACTTTCAGAATGTCATTTCATCTAATGATGTAACTTAATTTGAGTAAAAACACAGATATGTATAATTAGCCTATAGCAACTGTGTATTTGACATATATAACACTTACCAAAATAAACCCCCGTGTGTTACACAAGAGCACAGCAGGAAAACAGCATGGGGTGTGAACATTATTTGGCACAAAGTTAACAAAATATGTCGCTGTGTGTTACCTGTGACGACGGTGCTGCTGACGTTAGTTGCACCTGCTAAGATTTGAACAATTGAACAATACAACCATTGATATTCACCCAGGCCAATTTGACACCCATGATAGTGACAGTACAGTCAGCAACACTCTCAATTCAATTTTGAGACAAACTCAACAAGGCCTCTGTTTGTATCGACTGTACATCTTTGTCTCTTTGGAGACGTAGATGTGTTGACTGGATGTGAACACTTCATCAGCCATATCTATCTTTAGAGACATAGCACTTATGTAATTTGAAATTTGAAGTGTACCTTATTTTTCTCATCTTACAAATAGCAGTAGACAGGTAGGACAATTTCCCACTGGAGTGAACTGACAGACAGAGAGCAGCGCTTCAGATACGCCTGTAATGAACGCGACAGCTCAAATTAAGAGCGACAGGTAAGACAAAGAGAGAGAAGTTAGTTTAAATATAACATTCAAAGATTTCTGTTACTCTTCTCTTATTATGTCAAACACTGTCACGACCACCTGCATGTCATTATCACCAGCAGAATCACCTGCTCACCCATTATATCATTAGCTTCTACTCTTTTGGCTTGTTTCCACCGAGTGGAACGGCTCGGTTCAGTGCAGTACAGTATGCATTTTTTTGCATTTCAATTAAGAATAGTAACAAAATAAACAGCCCAAACATTTCCATTTTTCTGGTACTATACCTGTACTAGAGTAACGGTATGTTGTCAGTCCATCACACGGCCGATCGAAAAGAGACAAACAACCATTTACACCCACATTTACATACGGTCAATTTACTGTAGAGCATCGGTTCTCAAAGTGCGGCCTGCAGAAACATTTCTGGCGGCCCGCAATGAATTACAGTTAATGGTTAAATGTTTATTGGACATTACTGGATACAGACCAATAAGTGTAAACTGTAGAACTGTATTTACTAAGTCATCAAATTTTGGATGACATGGTGACACAGTATAGTATGACGTTTTTGTCAAATTTTGGACCAAAATTTGGGACGGCATATATGTCATTTTTGTCAAATTTTGGACCAAAATTTAGGACGGCATATATGTCATTTTTGTCAAATTTTGGACCAAATTTTTCTTTTAAAAAAAATTTCAAATTTGGGACGGCATAGTATTGTACAACGTTTTTGTCAAATTTTTGACCAACATTTTTTTTGAAAAAAATTTTAAAATTTGGGACGGCATAATGTAATTTTTGTCAAATTTTGGACCAAATTCTTTTTGGGAAAAAAATTGTCAAATTTGGGACAACATTGTATTGTACAACGTTTTTGTCAAATTTTGGACCAAAAACTTTTTTCCCCAAAAATTTTAAAATGTTGAACAACATAGTATAGTATGTCGGTTTTGTCAAATTTTGGACGCCATAGTTATTACAGATGGGATTTCTTTCAGGTTTTTTTCTTTTTTTTTCCTTTGGCGGCCCTCAGTCCAATGTTGGGTTCCTAAATTGGCCCTCAGGTATCAAAACTTTGAGAACCCCTGCTGTAGAGCATCCAGTTTACTTATTCCCAAATGTTGCATGTTTTAGGTCTGTTGGAAGAACCTGGAGAAAAGCCTACGCACACACACACACACAGGGCCTCGATCAAAATGGTCAATAAAAAACAGTGACCTTCTTGCTGTGAGGAAATGGTGCTAGCCACTGAGTAGCCACCCTGCGATTTTTTATTTTGATGTAATTGCCTGTGCTGGTGCACTTTTATTCCCATGTTTGCAGAGCTTGTTCCACCATGTAGGAGGAAAAGCCTCATTTGTGATGAGAATGAAGATACATGAGTTTCATTCAAATCAAAAACAGCAACATAAACAGAGGGAACATAGGACGCTTCATCTAAATCTGGACTCGAGTCTGAAATCTAAAAACATAAATCACACGTGTTTTAATGTAAAATTCAATATTTGTTGTCTTTCCAAGGCCTGTGATTGTGTCCAAGTGTGTGAGGACACTGTGGAATTTGTCACAGCGGTGAGTAACTGGGTTGTTTATTATTGTCCTCATTAGTACTCCTTAGCCTAGTTCATAGCAGGATTCGGGGATCTGTTTCGTGACAGCGCATGAAGAATGAGGGCCATCGCACCAGCAAGATTGGATTTTCGGTGGATGAATATGTTTTTATTCATAAAGCATTGCTTCCTGAGTCAACAACATTTCCAGACCTTTTTTAAGAGCAGGACAAAAGCAAGATGCATCGTGATAAACAAGCACTCAGGGTGGTCTCGAACTCTCATAGAAGTTAGATACTGGCTGGCGGTAGCACATATCCTGCATCCAAACTCTTCACTTTGCCTTACATTACCACCGGTTTCTAGGGTTTTTGCCTGTGAGCCATTTCAAACAAAAAAAGAAACACATCTTATGAGAAGCAACTCTAGTTATTTTTTAACATCATCTGCTTATATCACTTACTGTATATTTTCTCATGGCTGGCTTTTATCTTTGGAGAAGCTTTAGTGGGGAAACTTGTTTTATCAAGTAGTCAATCGATCAGATTAGATTTGTGCAAATCTAGTGCAGCAGGTAATGCTACGCTTCTTTTCTGCTCACTCTTTATGTTTGTTGGTGTGTTTTTTTGAATAACTGTCCATGAATTGGATAAAGGTCAGTGACAAACAGCATGTCAGAGATATTTACCTCAAAGGAAATGGAGTGGAAACAATCGGGCAACCACTTTTCACAGGGTCGTGTAGAGTCATTTTCGGGTTTTGGAAATAACACGTGTTGTGCTGTGTTTGGAACTACAGTCTCTATAGCTGCACATCAAATATGAAATGCACTAAAGTAAAACACACTTTAGTTTATTATGGAGTCATTTGTCATTCTGGCTTGGGACAATGTAGCTTGAAATAGGATGTTTCATTTACACAGTGCGTATAAAGGACAACGTGAAATAGGAACAGTGGGCTTAAGCTTTAAGATTTGAGTATAACTAATGTTCGTCTTAAAAGGTCCTGTCTGACTTTTCACATTTGCAGATTTGCAGTGTTTAAATGCCAGTTTTCTTTGGATTCAAATCTCCTCCGCCTACAGAATTCAAGATGGCTTGAAATGCACAGATCACGCGGCACATATTGGAAGTAAGGACCCGTATTTGGAAAATCTACACAGTTAATTGACTCCATTTGCCCAAATCCATTACAAACAGATTAAGTATGTATATAATCAACAGCCCAGCTGATTACTTTGCAAATGGTTTACTGAAAAAAAAGAGAGATGGATATTCACTGTTGATGCAGAAAATTAAACATTGTGTTTAAACTGCACTTAGTTGACTGTGGAAGCATCCAGCACTCAATTGTGGAGTGAATATTCACATCCTTTACTTAAGTGAAATACACCATTTTAGGTAAGTTCTTCACTGGAATTGTTAAGTATTATTCGGAAAATGTAGTAAAAGGACCCAAATACAGCTTTTCCTCAATCATCTTAGGGGGTAATGTGTTGCAAGAGTTGCCAATTAACTCCCAATTTTACGCATTTCTTTTCTTGTACTTGAATAACTTACCTGACAGGTCTTGAACTGGAGGTTAGCAGCTCCTGATGACAATAGTAACTTAAATATCTGAGAAGTACATGGCTTTAGATATAGTGTAGCAAGGTTTTCCCTGAATTGCAGAAAAGATGGTAAAGCAGTGGTAAAATAGTAATTAGAGAACAGGGTTTTATTTTGCTTTAAATGCATTTTAAATGTCGAAATGTATATCAGTACATCTATAAAGTGCATAGTGTATGAACTAGAAACGCTCACCTGCAGTTTCGAGAAAGTCATGCAAATGCACTTAATTCATGTATTTGGTTACCTTATTACAGGTGTGTGTGGACGGCCTTGTGGATTATTCAAACAAAGTGAAATATGCTGCAATTGAGGGTTCCACTAGGTTTCTGCACTGTTAAAAAAAAAATTTTTTAAAAGTCTTGGATGAGCCAAGTTTAAACAGAATTGATCATTTCAGGCCGATGTCAATGAACAAGGTCATGCAGGACTTGATTGCCTTGACAGGAACACACAGTTGAACGCACGCAGTAAGAAGATCAGAGAGATGCTTTTTCTGTGTGATTTTACGAAGCCTAAGCCAATCAAAAAACAAGCAGGAAAAGAGATTTAAAATCTCCTACTGGTTGAGCAAGATGTGCCTTTGTGTTTGCTTGTATGGTCGCGGCCATGGAGAAATGTACAGCCAAAACAGGGCTCTAATTCACTGTTCGTGTTTCCTCTAAAGAGAGGCACTCATAAATAATCTTAATGGTTTCCAGACCAAATTCAATTACCTCTGTCACCCAACAGGAATGAATAAAAGCCAGTATGTGCTCTTATTCTATTTGCATGTCCCGAGGGGATGATGTTTAGATCCCTTCAATTCTCAGACAGTGATTTGCTCTCCACGGTTTGCTTAGTCATAAAATGCATTTAATCAAATGCTAATTTGACATAAAACCTACCAGATGCAGGAGGCCTTCTGTGGCTTTTATAGATAGAACTGCACATTAACGCACAATAGTCCTCCACAAGCAAAAATAAATCAAAGTAATTCCTGTCGGAAAATGTTCACGTCCCTCTGAAATGAGGAAAAAAATAATCTACAGCAAAGGGTTTTTTTTCAGTCAAAGAGACATGGACCAAGCTCATTTCAGCCGCAGGGGCAAACTTGAAAGATAAGCTTTTCATAGACCCCCATCTACATTTTTAATTAAACGAAGAAACTTTTAAGGTACTACATCAGGCAGGAGCCGCCCACTGATATTTACCCATATCTTGACTGATAAATGGTGACTCTCTTTATCACACCGTCCCAGAATGCCCTCATCAAACCGATGCAGTCCAATCGTTTTATAACGCAAGGTAGCCTGATTATAAAAAAAAACTACGGAAAATATATAATAAAACAGGGAAAAAGATTGTATCCATGGATATTCTCTTTGATCATTATGCACCGGAGATCAAATAAAGCCACTTATTGTACTCTCACATGTAGCGTGATCTTTAAATCACAGCTGGGTTCCAATCACTCCACAGGGTCTTCGGGGTCTTCACACTCTGCTCACATCCTTGTCTGTGGCGAAAAAAAAAACAAAAAAACACTCAGATTCCTCTTTTGTTGGACGTTCTGTGCCTCTGCATTGAGCGGAAAATGTGATGATGCCCCATGTTGTGCAAAGAGCCCGGCAAAATAAACTTTCTATCACGACGTACTGTTGTCATGCTCTTTTCAATTAGATAAGAGGTTTCAAGAGATAAAGAAGAAAGAAGAAAGAAAGAAACAATTACCTTCTTTCTTTCTTTCTTTCTTTCTTTCTTACTTTTTTAAGCTTAAAGGTTAGATTAGTCTGCAGCACCTCATGTGGAAAGATGCACAGGATTTGTGTCGTGTGGAATGCACAGCAACCCCCACAACTGTGAGAGTCATGTAGTGTGAATTTGTGGGCGAACAGTTCGCATCTTGGTTGGACAGAGGGAACGAACCACTGTTCCACTGCACTGCACAGGGCATTACAGTGGTATAACCGAATAATGGCCTAATGTGTTTACTATAAAATTTAAATGTGAGTGACCTGCTGTAGCTGTTAACTGTAATGTTCTTGGTTTTTTTGGTCACTCTAAAATGACCGTAGGTGTGAGAGTGTGAGTGAATAGTTGTTTGTCTCTATATGTGGCCCTGCGATGGACTGGCCAACTGTCCAGGGTGAAACCCCGCCTATCGCCCAATGTCAGCTGAGATAGATAGGCACAGCATCCACCCACGACCCTCTGGTGGAGGATAAAACGGTAGATAATGGATGGATGGATGAACGCATGTCCGCTCTGCAGCAAGTAGACCTGGGTCTGAGACCCTGTCAGAACAAGGGCCTTTCTGCATGGAGTGTGCATGTTCTCCCTGTGTGTGCATGGGTTTTCCCCGTGTTCTCCAGCTTCCTCCCACAGTCAAAAACGTGCAATATGGGGTTTAGGTAACTTGGACATTCTAAATTGACCATAGGCGTCAGCGTGGATGGTTGTTTGTCTACGTATGTGGCCCTGCGATGCCCTACGCCCTATGTCATCTGAGATTGGCACAGCTGACCCTCATGTGGAGGATAAAGCAGTCGAGGATGGATGGATGGATGATGGATGGATGGAACATATCTCCAGTTCCTAGTGTTCTCTGATTTCCAGACAGCACAATGAAAGTGTCTCAGTCACTCTTTCACCAGCTGCTCACAGGCTCTTTCACTTAGCCATTCTATTCACATTGTTTCAGTAAGTAGCACCAGCTGTGGACCAAAAAAAATGTTTACACGCGTGTTTATACACTGTTTATATACAGATTTGTCTGACACATCTCTGCCATTTAGGTTTCAGATCTGACATAGTGGCAGGTTTTTAGTAGCAGAGCAATCCGTACACAGGGTGATCGTCTTGTCATGCCTTAATCCATGATGTGTTTCCAGTTGAGGAATTGTCTAGCAGGAGTGACGCCATAGTGTTAGTTTGTATCCCAGGCAAGAATGAAAATATCCCATTTAAACGAAGATGATCCTTCATTATCGCTGCCGACCTTAGTTCAGATCCCTGTGTGATAGCTATAATCCCTGCTCCTCTCTCTCTGTCTCCTCTTTATACTTGCGCCGTCTATCCTTCAAGCTAAACCGTAATTAATTCTCATTATTTCCCATCGTCTGTTCTGCGATTCCTCTCTGTGCCTTCTCGTTCATTGGGTGATTAGTGAGGGATCATTTGAGCCGGGAAGGTTGACGCGTCATTCCAGCCTGTCAGGGCCACACCTCATTAACTAAGCACCACATTTTCCCAGTCATCAGGTTGACGTTTACCAGTTTGATGGAATACTGAGGGCACATTAAAGAAGCAATAACACAAAAAGTAAAAAGGTGTGGCTGAGGGGTTTTCTGTGTCAGGAAAATTGAGTTTTTTCTCACGGCCTTTTTGTTAGGAGCAAATTGGATTAAATGCAAACAGAGTTTCTCCCGTCTCTAGATGGTTCCCTCCCAGCGTGAGTGATTGAATACTGATGCAAGAGTTTCATGTCAGACACATTAAACAGCTCTTAACCTCACTCTATCAATGAATCCTTCGGTCCCTCATCCCTCGGAGTCTGGAGGTCGTCTAAACATAAAACGCCATCAATATAGCAACAGGGGAAGGCTAAATTATTTGTTTTCATCACACTGGAGTCCAAGTTCTCATTAAAATGCCACAAGGATCCTGTTCCACAACGCAGCAGTTCCATGACAGCGAGTGGGCACTTTAATGAATTTTGGCAGCTGTGTTGTGCAGCTAGCTGGTCGTGATATCTGGAACCAAACGTGCCATCTGTGCAGATAAGCATTGCATACATCGGCCCTTGGACAAAATTAAAACAAGCCCGACATAGTTATGTGCTAAGGAGGACATCAAATATTAACAAAGAAGATCGATTTTTTTGGTTGAAGTCATGGCAACATCACACAAGAATTCACACAGAATTTTTTTTTTTTTTTGTAGTCTCAGTCTATTTTAAGCCTTTTATATGAACTTCAGGCAAGAGTCTTTATTAATGGGGGGGCCACCATTTTTTGCACCACCATGTTCCTCCAGCAGCCCGAAAAGACAAAACAGCCAGGGCGTTTCATGTTTTTATGCAGAGACTTGCTACGTGAACAAAGAAGAAATATATCCTTTTGTTCAGGAGAGGCCACCACAGTTCCCCTTAAAGGGAAAAGTAAAAACCCAAAGGTTTAACAAAAGTTATTATGAAGAGAAAAAAAAGTGAATAAATTCCAAAAGTGTCTGTCCAAACCGCCAATTGAAAACGTCCATCAAAACTTTATAGGCTTGTGGCGTAGGCTAGTCTTTCTAATTTGTTGTTGATCGGAGCTCATACAAAAAAAAAACCTTGTCTAATGTGTTTTATTTGGATGACTCATGAATGGCTTAATTAGGTTTACTCAAACTGTAATTTCTTATTCAAATATTGAATCGAGGTATCCTTTGGGAGAGGCTATGGGAATATGGAGTGGATGGCTCCCTACAAAGGGCCGTCCAATCTTTGTACTGTCAGAGACGGGTTCAGATTGTCAAATTCTATTTCACTAAGTCAAACTTGTTCCCAGTAAGGGTTGAAGTCCGCCAAGGCTGCCTTTTGTTATTACTTCTGTTGATGACTTCGATGGATAGAATTTGTGTCAAGTGGTGGAGGGTGTCGAGTTTGGTGACCTTAGGATTCTGTCTCTGCTTTTTGCAGATGACGTGGTCCTGGTGGCGTCATTGAACAGAGAACTTTCAGTGGAGTGGTTGAGCTGGTTGGGTGGCTGGGATAGGAGAATCAGCACCTCTAAAACCAAAGCCATGGTTCTCAAGCCCATATCGTGGACTCTGGTTTACTACGCGTCAGGGTCCTGTAGTATCCCAATACACCATCTGGTGGCAGTACAAGTCTGGACGCTCCCTCGGGCGTGTCCGGTTCTAGCAGCTCCCAGCTGAAAGTTCCATCGGGCAGGGGTTGTTGGGTCCGAGCATGCTATGCGCGGAAGTATACCAGGGCCTTCAGGTAAGGGAGGAGTCCCTGCTCCAAGTGGTTTAAGTATCTTGGGGTCTTGTTTCATGAGAGAGGGGGAGAATGGAGCGTGAGATGGACAGATTGTGTCAGCATCAGCAGTAATGTGGTCACTGTACTGGTCTGTTGGTGGTGAAGAGAGAGCTGAGATTTGCCGGTCCATCTACGTTTCCAAACCTCATGAGCTTGTGGGTAATGACCTTAAGAACAACATTGCGGTGTTGGAAATGGGTTTCCTCCACAGGGTGGGCAGGCTTAGCCTTTGAGATCGCCACTGCTCTGCTGCATTAAGAGGAGCCAGCTGAAGAGGTTCGGGCATCTGGCCAGGGGTGCTTCCCACATGGGTGGGGAGGTGCTTTCCCGGGCATCTGGGAGGAGACCTCGGGGTGACTCAGGACTCACTGGAGAGATTACATCACTCAGCAGGATTGGGAATGTCTTGGGATCCTTCCAGAGGAGCTGGTGGAAATGAATCTGGCCTTCTCTTCTGGGACGATGAAATGAGAATATTTCATCTTGATTTAATCACAGAAATATGTCACATCTACTTTTAATGGAGCTGCACCTCACTGACTTCATACCATTGAGAAGAATGCAAACAACAGCACGGACAAAAAACTGTTATATGAAATTACTCTTCATCGGAATAGCTGAGAGCAGTAAAATAAGTTCCGATGTTTTTAGTGTAGAAGTGGAGGTTTCACCACTTAAAACAAGACCCCCTTTTTTTTTTTTTAATAACGTGAAGTTTTCCTTTAAGTATGCAAAAATAAACGCATCACGAACACAAGCTCATTTAAAACCACATCATCTCTTTGCTCGTGGCCCAGGATGCTTGTTCTGGGGGTAATTATGCATCAGACAAACTCCAGGTTCATTACCATCACTTTCCTCCTCCTGCAAACATTCAAGCGCCTGTCGCGACCACTGAGGCATCCAAATCCAACCAATCCTTGCAGCCCTCTGCCCTGCTCTCCACCTCTCACTCACACCAATTAAGACAGAGTGGTTAGTAGCCCTGAACCTGACACATCCGGTCTCTCTGCTTTAATTACGTCTGAGTCCCCCGAAGGACGCAAAAGTGAGGACGGGGGTCCAATTAGTCGTCAGAGGCATAAGCTCCTGGGTGACGTCATGTGCCACACGTGCCAGAATCCATCACAAAAGCCAAATGGGCACTTCAGCTGTTGGGGGACGAACGGAAAATGACCACTAAATGAAGGTCGAGGATTAAAGGGATGGGACGGATAAGAGCTGATGAAAAGGAGATGACAGATACTCTCTGTGGCTAAATGTAGAGACAGTAAAAAAATACTAGATACCATGTGCACTAATCACTCTCAAGGAACTTCTCATTCGTTCCCCCCCACATTTGATCATCATTGCCTCTCCCTCTAACAATGTCTCATCCCCTATATCCCTCTGTTTACTGCTCTCCCTCCATCTTTATCTAAATCTGCGTCATGCCCACGCATGTGACCCCTGTCATTGTTCTGTTGCATGTCATGTGTTTTTCAGCCTAAATGAAATCTTAACACCCTTTAATTTTCCATTCCACTTCTATTAAACAAAGTAAGACCCAGCTTGTGCTCCCGTGTTTTTATTATTATCATTTTTTTTGGGGGGGGGGGATTTCTGGACTGCTGGCCTCCAAACAAAGAAGCAGATTGCCTGGATTTGCATTTAGCTATCTTTGCCCCGGAAAAATAAAAAAAAGGCATCGCTCTTTTGTGTGATTTCAGCCAAACAAAGATGATGTGTGTTCTTTTTGTATTTGTTTATCAGGCCCCGACGTGCTGGTGCGCTTTGATGATTTCACATCAGTGGCTTGTTTTAAATGGACGGACACAAGAAAAAAAAAAGGAAAAAGAAACACAGAGCAGCAGGAGGTCCTGACATCTGCAAAGAAAACACTGTTGAAAGATACTGTCAAAGCAGTGCAGTGCAATGGGTGACAGGTGGAGTTTAACTCAGATGAGGGAAAGCTCTTCTCAGATCTAAGAAAAGATCTCCTCACAAATGACACTGACACTGTTATCAGGTTGTCGTGACGAAATGTTGCCGGCAAAATCCCTTTTGTGCGGTAAAAGTCTTGACAATCCACCTTGGCATCAGAGACACATATATGGGTCTAACGCCCCCGAAATACTGCAGTTCTTTTAAATCAAAGCTGAAGGTTTGCCACTGCTTTCAAGCTTTTGATTTCCTTTAGCACATTCAGACCGTGTTTGAACGACTTGTACGATGTGACGCAAATAAACAGAATATGTGAATATCTTTGAGACACAAGTGACTGAAACTTTGCACCTTTATACTGCACTGTAACGTTTAAGTCATTTCTTTATATCTTTTTTTTTAGTTCTATTCGATTATATTTACTTTGTTTCCATGGCCCTTTGTTTCCATATTTTGTCTTTTTTGTCCTGTCATATTTTAATGTAAACTCTCTGAATTGCCTTGTGGTTTTCAAAGTGCCTCACACATAAACTTGCCTCGCCTTCGCCTTGCTTCCCCTCGCCTCTTTTAAAACTTATCTACGAGACATATTCACCCCAGAGCTTTATTGCGTCTACGCTGCTGCCAATTCAAGGACAATAAAACCATTTAATAAGGGTTCTGTCATATCCCCCAAACGAAAGAAAAACAACGAATGTTCTGGGTTTTTCACTTGTTCTTGCTGAGTGTTGAAGACGAACATCGGCGCGAGAGAGGCCGCTCCGAGGCTTGGGAGGGGACACTCTGACTCGTCATTAGCGCACAAACTGTAAAGGTTATTTGGAGGCCATTGTTATTGTGGTTGACGCAAATCTGGACATTTGAAGTGAAGAACAATACTTTTTTTCTGATCAAAACCATGGGCCTCCAAAATTTACAAAACACGCAGGCATTTTACTGCCTATGACAAAACTATTTGGGTCATATTTAATTCAGACCAGCACAACTTAAATCACCATTATTTTTCCCCCTCATGCTGATGCTTGCATGGTTTAAATTTCTGCAGGTCATCTGGATCCTTTATACATGCCTACACTCTTAGAAATAAGGGTTCCAAAGGGGTGCTTCTACAAGGGCTGAGGTTCTACCTGGAACCATTTGCTTCTGAAAAACTTTCCTGAAGAAAGGGTTTTTCAAGGGTTCTTGGTAAGGGTCCAGTAAGAACCATTTTGATCCAGTAAACCGTTTAAAACCCCTTTCCTGAATAAATTATTTTAAAAGGGTTCTTGGTGGAACCCTCCTAAAGGGTTCCAGGTGGAACCTTTATAAAAAAGGTTCTACATGGACCCAAAAAGGGTTCTCCCATGAGGACAAGCCGAAGAACCTTATATGGTTCCACTTAGCACTTTTATTTCTAAGAGTGTACAGTAAATGCACTGATCATCATCATAAAGTGGCAGGCGAGTGTATACTTATTACTGTTTATTGTTGATTTGTAAAAGGAGGGAAAACCATAACTGATAATAATTAACATTTGGGTCTGCTGACTAGCAGATCTGTCCAATTTGTCTAACACCCTTCCCCCCCCGGTCGCTCCGCTTGTCTTCTTGCAGCCTCAGCATTCCGCCGTATCGTATTTGTTACATACCAGAAATCCAAGCAGACGGCTAATGGTCTAGGACCATTGATCAATAACCCATCTTTATCTCAGATTAGGACAGGCCTCTGCTTCAGCTCTAACCCAAAGCCGGCGTTGTTCATTACGTGTGTGTAGCTCACTTGTCACGGTGAATAATAGCCAACAAGAAAGGAGCACTAGCGGTGATGTCAGAGTCCCGACTCCAAACGAGTTCCCTATGTGTGAGGAACTGGTCTGACAGTGACTTGCAAGATGTGTTTTTAAGGGTAAGACATTAGGAGAGGAATGGCATTTTCCTGTTCTGAGAAACAGCCAACTGGCGGAGCCAGAGAGGAGGCAGGTTGATTGACATGTCACCGCACCGTACATCTTGTTGAAAAGGAGCCAGTTGCATTTTTAATCCTCCTGTACAGTAGTTGGTGCTATGCAACGCAAAGAGTTGTAATCCTACTTACTAGGAGAAGAAGAAGAAGAAGAAGAATCACCACAGAAGAAGAATGTACAGCCTTGATGAAGAGTGAAATCTTCGTTGCCCTGACCCTAACCCCCTGAAATAGCCTTGGCCGCCCCGAAGATAAAAGTCTAGCTCTGCCACTGGCTGAGAGAAACCCAGAGACTTTGACTTATAATAGAGAAGAATACAAGCCCGCAGGGAATGTCAATAGAGGATTAAGGTTCTTTGTTTTTCGGGAAAAAAAAAAATAGTAGAATATTGCTCACAAACATGAAAACCAGAGTATTTTTGTTTTTTCTGTCATTTAATACTTTAACAACCATCTGTTCGGACCCATGACTTCATCATTCAATTTTTTATGGAGCCTCTTTCCTTCCTTGAGACATTTCATATTGTTGTGCAAAAACAAACTTGAAAAAACAAAGCGGGTTTAAATTTAGTATCGCATCAAGAATGGGCGAGGAGGATGCTTTATTTTATGATTTTTATGTGTCTGTCACACTCAAGTCAAGTCTCCCCAAAACATTTAATCATAAACATCAATGTCCAAGTTTTTAATAAGCAACATCATATATATATATATATATATATATATATATATATATACAATACAAACTCTGTAGTTGGATACTTTGGGATATCTGTAGTGACAACTGATTTTTACAGTGATTAATGCGTCCTATTTTGTTCCCCGCCAAGCGGAATTGTTGATACTCTGCCATAAAGAATGAGCTGCACTCCAGTTAGGAACGCTAAAACAGCTTTAACTGCAATAATAAAAAAAACTGATACACATGCACTCTGTGATAGTGCACTTGTAAAGGCACGGTTGCCGTCACAGCTGTACACAGCATCTTTCATTAAGCGAGAAATGGTGAAGCAAACTATACAATACGGCATTAAAAAAAAAAGAAAGAAAGAAAGAAAGAAAGAAAGAAAGAAAGAAAGAAAGAAAAAAGAAGCACCTTGTCAAAGTCACCGTAGCCCGGCCCCGAATTGGAAGATGCAAAACCGTTTATGTAAAGGCAGCACAGAGAACAGCACAAAAACAGCGTCAGCAGCATCCATTCATCACAGACAAAATACCAATTTCCCATACGATATATACACCACTGAGGTGTTTTTAGCCCTTCTCACGTGCAAACGTTAATTTAAAAGACTTCAAACAAGCTCGAGGTATAAGACACAGGTAATCAGTATTAATGTATCAGGACGTAGGAGAAGAATATTCCAGCGTGGTTATGTGCTTCTGCAATCTGTCTCACAAACTGTATGTGTAGATTTAAGCCTTACACATGAAAGTATAGGACACGGTGAGGTGTACAGCGCTAAAACCCATAAACGCTCTTTTCCAAGAGTAGACGCACGCAGTATATATTCCATTAAACGTGGAAATTAACCATGAGAGCGGGGATATTCTTCCAGTTATCACATTTGGCTCAGTAAAATGACAAATGCAGTGCAGCAGCACTGTATTAAGGCCACATTATACTTCTCCGACTGCGTAATGCGTTATCCGTCTGCGTCACCACGTAGACCACTCGAGCCTTTATACTTCTGCGTCGTGGTGACGGATAGGCGCTGCAATTTCCCGCCCGATCAGTAGGGGTCGCTGCGCAAGGTTGTTGTGCTTTTGGCTACAGTGAGCAATGGTGTCCGAGGGAGAAAGACTGTTGTTGTTGAAACAGCGGCCGTTTGTCACTTTTCTGTGTCCCGGAACGCAGTTTTAAGATAATTTGAGGCGAGAAATTGGCCATTTAGAGTCTAAACATGTGCTGTGTGTATTAAGATATGACGTATTTATAGTTCGGCAGCGACGATGTCAGCGGGGATCAGCTCCGCCCTCTGTAGCGCTCGCTGCTCACTGTGAGCCGGCACAGAGCGGCTTCGCTCGGCCTGTCCTGAGGACCAATCGCAGCTCTTGCCGTCTCCGTTGTCCTTTGACGGAGTGACGGACACTTATCACATATTCCGTGCACCCGGAGACGACGCAGAGGCTCTTCGACAGGTTCTGCGTTCGACGCAGAGGACTCTGCGTAGCCTACGCGGAGCACTTTACGCAGGAGTATAAATTGGGCTTTATGCCTGACTATTTCTGATGTTGGACAGCGAGTCATTTCAAAAAATATAAAGGTAAATAAATAAATATCAATATGAGGTAAAGCCACAGAGAACCGATGGTTCTTTTAATCGTACGGGATACTTGAGTAACTCTTCGCAAGAGACGAATCCACACCACCGCACTACCCGAGTCCATTCATCTTGCCCGACGTCACAGTGGGGAAAATAGCAGCGCAACAAGAGGTACCGAGCAGACTCCGGCACCAGCTCCCCCCCCAGCATTGGATTAATCATACCAACTTTACCAGAACTAATCCATACTTCACAAGCAAGACTCGAGCTCCTTCCCTTTCCTGTAGCTGTGCCTCAGTCTGCATTCTTATCTCTGTGATGAAGTACCCCCATCCTCTTTCCCTGAGAAGCGAGAAGCAACTTCTTATTTACTTCCCACTGAGAGCGGGAGGTTGTTATGGTGGAAATGTATTTTCTGATCATCTTCTCTCCTCGGCAAAGTGTTTCCTATTAAGAGAAACAACAGTGGAGGGAGGATTTACACATTTTTTTTAGTTGTTGTTTTTTTTGTGGTTTTTTTACTGAGCAGCAGGGATGTTTCAAGAGATTTAAGGAGCCTGAAGCCAAAGAGACCTGTGGGTCACGACATTGAACTAACCCCCAACCCCCACCCCTGAGTTTGTTAGCTTGATTTAACCATGACCCATTGTTTCTGCTGCCAGAGGAACAAAAAAAAAAGAGAAAAACCTTTGTTATAACTCATTCATTCACTCAAAAACAAAACCACTGTTTTGCTTCTTTTCTCTTTTGACGCTCTTGACTCTCAAGGCCTTTACATATTTACAGCAGTGCAAATAAAAGGCAAACTGTCCTGAGGTGAATTCTGACTCATCCTCATCGTAACGCAAATAAATTATAAGGACGAGGGGAACAAATCATGTCACAGGGAAAAAAGACTTATATTAGCATCAGCGTCAGCTTATGTGCTCAGTTTTTTTGTTTTTTTGTTGTTGTTGTTTTTTAATTTAAAGAAAACAATAATTAATGCTTGGAGGAGTCATATTATACCCTATTTCTCCAAGTTAACCTAGTTCCCTGGTGTCCTAATGAAACACGTCAGTGACATGCTTTGGTCAAAATACCATAAGGATGAAACGAAAAAAGTCAAACGAAATTTAAGGGACAGGAAATGACATCAGCCACGGAGGCTGCTGGGAGCTAACAACAGTTAGCATTTGGAAAAGTGATCATTTGCAGGCTCTAGCAGGCACATTGCCGTCATTATAACATGTATCCACTGGACAGATGAATCCTCTGCGGCTGGAAGTTTGTGTAGAACTCTGTGCTGCACTGTGGAGCCAAGAATATAACTTTTTACGGACTTCCGGTTTTTGGATACTGTTGCCCTCGCCAGCACTCTTGCGTGTTTTATGGACAAAGCGGAGCTCCGCGAGACAACAATTCCAGGAATTTAGCGCATTGTGGCGTCCAAATGAGCGCGGAAGTCAACATTGCGTGTTTCATCTCCTGCACTTAGACTGAGGAGGACCACAAAAACATGAGTGAGTCATCTTTTTTTCACACTTTGCCGACTGATAGGGCCTCCAGAGTCCCAAATATCCCTAACCCTAGGATTTAAATGATTAAAAAGTTGATTTTGCATAATATGTTCCCATTTAATGACTTTCTTTTTGGATGATATGCGGTAAGTCAAAGCCAACACATATGGTTATTAAGGTAATTTCACTCGCGCTCTTGCAGCAGGCCACCAGAGAGGAAAGAGTTGGGGAAAAACTACAGTGTTTTTTTTTTTCAATATAACTTTTTCTTTTCCTTAATTTTAAATTGTTAGTGCATGTTAAAATAGGGTATTAAGTTGTAAATAAAATAAAATGCCAGATATTGAAAGTCTCACATGGCACTTTTAAGGCCTACTACAAAAAAGAAAGTCCAGACGGACATTTTGTGGCTTAGGTGTTAAAGGTTTATGATAATAATAACAAATGTTACTCATATAAAAGTTTCTGCTCCAGGTCTGTGTTTTTACTTCAATGGCTTTGCACCAGACTGAACCCCATATTGAGCCGTTAAAGATTAGGAGAGGTAAATATTTAAAGAGGATGCCACCGAAGGAAAGATTAAGTTAAATGAATGTCTTTTAATTAATTAAACAAATCAATTAACCAACAAAACACCACTGTTCTGTTGCTGCAGTGTAGAACTGAGAGTTTTTCTGGTGCAAACAAAGTGTTGTCATCATTTGTCCCCCATTGTCATTATTTCACTGGAATAATCAGCACATCATCTAACTTGTGTGATACAGTGACTCATTAACACCAGGCACAGCATTGTGTGCCGCACTCCTCACTGAGCGATAAATCAGCAGCAGCAGCTACTGTATTCGTATGAATTTCCATTCTCTCGCTCGCCTATATTTTACACTACTAAATAGAGGCGTCTGAAAATACATATTGCATGAGCCCAATTTTCAGCAGTTGCCGCTTATCTTTCAACGTTTACCTGTGTGAAACATCAGCGCAGACCTTCAAATGAGGACAAACGCGGCTTGACTTTTGAGCACCTGAGAATGGGCTGCAAATTTCCCTGCGACAACCGAATTCATTTGATTAAATATTTTGTTCAGCTCTTATAGTCCCCATGGATTGGCTACTAAAGCCCCGAATAATGATCAGATGATCATAGACGCTTTACACTTGGGGGGGAAATAGAAGGTAGAGGTGATTTTGTGTGTCTGTCTTTGGAGAGGAGTTGTTTGCGAGAGAGCGGGTTGGTTCTCTGTTGACAATTTTTCTCTCTTTCCCCTGCGGCTGTAACTGTCGTTGGACTGCGAGGCGACGGCACAGATTTGTTTAGTTAATGAGTCCCCGTTGACACATTTCAGACATGACAGTACGCCGTCATGCTTTTCATTCACTCAAGGAACCAACAAGCCAGTGCCAGAAGCAGACGTTAGCCTGAGAGCTGGCAGAGACTCCACGCTTGAAAAACAGATGCCCAGACAGAACAAATGCATCCCATCAAAAAAAAATAGAATAACAAAGGCTTGAACTGCTTTTAAAGAATTGAATCGGGTGGTTTGACAACAACTCAAGTGATTCCAGTGACCAGAAACTGACATCAGACTCAGACCTAGACCGGAAGTTCCAATTAACGCTGTTTTTAAGTGTGTATCTGCGTCATTACCTTGTTTAAGAAGCCCTGAAGGTTCTAAACAAGGGGTCGTACCTATGTTCCCCGGGTCCTATGTTCCCCGTTTTTCCCAAAAAAGGTCCTATCCCACTTTGTATGTGACAGGGGCCCTTTTTTTGAAAAAGGGTAGGGTTAGGGTTAGGGTTAGAGAAAGGGACCTATGTTCCCCGGTCACATACAAAGCGGGGAACATAGGACCCGGGGAACATAGGTACGGTCCCCTAAACAAACAGTTCAGCCACTGCTGAGAACGCTGTGTTTTATTGTAATCTCGAGCTCAGCGAGATCTCTGAAAAAACCCGGTCCGGTTACGTAAACAGCGGTTCTCCGGAACAGCAGATCGTCCTGCTCCGGGCACGAGTCCGGGCACATCCGGTTGCGTACATTGAATCGCAGAAGAAGAATAACGTCCTGTTGTGGAGGTGTTTCACGAGCGACAGTGTCTTCTGACTCTGGGTCTGACTCCGGGTCAAAGTCATAAAAGGGACTGTGGCGGGGAGTCGTGAAGAAGCTATTTTTAAACGTTGTTAAAACAATGTTTTGATAATGAGTAGCAGTGCATCCACCGTTCCAGAGGGGGGAGCTGCGCTTCTGAGAGCGGGTGTGCTGAATATGTCACTTCCGGGTACTGGCCAATCACAAGACAGTTGGGAAGCCGTGGTGAGAGTTGAGTCTGAAATATCGCGGCTGGGAAACAACGTCAAAAGAGGATTTCTATCGGCTCGTTTACAGCAACTAGGAGGTTTTTGACCATAAAAACAAGTTAATGTATGTAAGTAGACCTCCATAACTAACATATATGTGCAACAGGACCACTCTATGTGAGCTTTAAGAGTGTTGGCTATAGTTGTACAACAATAATTAATCCCCTGCTAACTGAAATCAAGGTTCTTATTTGGAGCAGAATTCGTAGAAGAAAGTTCCCATAGCTGCACAACTGAACATGTCATCTACACCTGTAAGCAATTACCCTTCAAATTAGTGTTAAAAAACTAATAAAGTCATATGTATGATGTTAAATACACTAAATACTCAAAGTAACTTCCCTGTTCACTGAAAGTGGGAAAAAAATTGACGCTGATGATTTGTTAACACGGTTCCTTTCGAGCTCCACATGTTGATGCAACATTATCGCTTCTCGCTGCAGGACTCGAAAAAATGCAGACAGCTCCCGCGAAGTCAGACCTGTGAAAGAGGCTCTCCCCCCTCTTTATTTATGACAGTGCTGGGAGCCGGTGCGCCCCGTTGAACGGCGTACAGCCACATGTTCGCTTTTGCATCCGGTTTTGCAAGATGGGGGAAATCATCCCAGGCCCCTTTCTCATTTCCTCACGCGCACATAAACATACATCAACCCCCGCCGCGCCAAACGGAAGGGATGTGTGTTTCGGAAAAGCACCTGCTCAACTTTCTCTCTCTCAGAAAGAGGAGCGCATAACTTACTGTCACGGACTTAAGAAGAAAAAGAAACTGGTGAAAAACTTTAAATCATTCCTGACAACAGCACTGAAGTAACAAGGAGGGGAGAGAGAGAGACGGAGAGAGAGAGAGAGAGAGAGGGGAATAAAGGAAGGGAAATGGAAAATGAGACTGTGTCTGACAGATTCCGTTTTAGAAGCACCAGCCGTGCAGTTTGATTGTCCAGAACAATAAAACTTAAACTCTTAATCTATTGTTTAGATCTCTTGTGGTGCATTACTTATATAATATGCACAGGAAGAAAACAATAAACGATCTTCCCATCCCGATATCAGTGGCAAGGAATTAACTGCCCTTTTAACCACGGAGGAGTCTCCACCTGAAAACTGCCATTTCCTTGAGAAGCAATTAGCCCTCGCTGTCACTGACTATTCCTAACAATGAATCGTTACCTCCTTTCATTAAAAAAAACCCCTCCTATTCATCCTTCCGGAGGTTTAGCCAATTATATTGTCAAAATGAAAAGCATCTGGGAGCACTGGCTTCAACATAACAGAGTGATTGTTTGTACAGTTTCGAGCAGAACAGGCACAACACTGGGAGCAGACAGCGGAGTTGCGAGCAGACAAATGTTACCCCATTCCCTGTATCTCACACCTGTGCCTTCCAATTATGTCGGACTGCCGCGCTCACGAAAAAGCTGTCCGCAATTGACGGAGCAGCAAAAACAGAAAATAGAAAATAATAAGGGGTAAGACGCACAATAACGCTTTTAGCCGCGGATATTAGATTCAAAGTTTGCGCCTCCCGTTTTCATTGATTCTATAAATGAAAAACCGCTTCGTATCAATTCATAAATCGCCCGCACCAGTCACAGTGGGACTGTATTGCAAAACAAGCCTTTTCTAAGAAATCAATGAATCTAAGCCTTTCTCAATCAGAGATGAATCATCCCATTTATTTTCTAATAAGCCGACAGAGTTGGCGACGCAGATCTGCTCGGTCTTTGACAGAAGTGCCATTCACCCGGTTGAGCGCTTGAAAGGTTGAAATCTTGAACTGTGTCACTGAAATGCATGCTGTCAACGAAAGCAATACTTTTCATTTTAAATCGTAACTTACAAAAGAGATCGTACGTTAACAGAGAGAGAGGCGTATGCACTCTAATAGCACTCAACTCCATCCATGACATCACCTGTAAGAATAATCTGAACTCCCGTTTTAAAGCCCTTAAAGCGGAACTAGACCGGAAGTTCCTATTAACGCTGTTTTTTAGTGTGTATCTGCGTCATTACCTTGTTTATGAAGCCCTGAAGTTTCGAAAAACAAACAGTTCAGCCACTGCTGAGAACGCTGTGTTTTATTGTAATCTCGGGCTCAGCGAGATCTCTGAAAATCCCGTTAATGTTTACGTAAACAGCGGTTCTCCGGAACAGCCGATCGTCCTGCTCCGGGTACTGGTCCGGGCACATCCGGCTGCGTACATTGAACCGCAGGAGAAGAATAACGTCCGTTGTGGAGGTGTTTCACGAGCGACAGTGTCTTCTGACTCTGGGTCTGACTCCGGGTCAAAGTCATCAAAGGGACTGCGGCGGGGAGTCGTGACAAAACTATTTTTAAACACTGTTAAAACAATGTTTTGATAATGAGTAGCAGTGCATCCACCGTTCCAGAGGGGGGAGCTGCGCGCTTCTGAGAGTGGGTGTGCTGATGTGTACTGGCCAATCACAACACAGTCTGTCTTCTGGGTACGAGAGTTTGTCTGAAAGATCGCGGCTGGCAAACAGCGTCAGAAAAGAGGATTTCTATCGGCTCGTTTACAGCAACTAGGAGGTTTTTGACCATAAAAACAAGTTAATGTATGTAAGTAGACCTCCGTAACTCACATATATGTGCAACAGGACCACTCTATGTGAGCTTTAAGAATTACAGTCAGAATTACAGTCTTTATGCTATGATCCATACACTCATACAAGTCAGTGGTTGCATCCCTCAACCACACTTTTTTAC
Source organism: Microchirus variegatus (assembly GCF_963457635.1). Classification (NCBI taxonomy): domain Eukaryota; kingdom Metazoa; phylum Chordata; class Actinopteri; order Pleuronectiformes; family Soleidae; genus Microchirus; species Microchirus variegatus. Next base: position 5,272,093 of record NC_139807.1, on the reverse strand, counting down.
CTGCTTAATATGTTGAAATATAACATATTTTTTGTCAGATATACACCTTGTACGTTATCCACAGATTGTATAATAATCTCTCTTTTACCAGATTATACACGTCAATATGAAGAATCTGCAACAGACGACAACTTTCTGGTATCAATTTTTTAGCTCGACTAATCACATTTGAGCAGGCTTTTGGAACCAAACACGGCGGAACAAGTGTTTGAATTTCTCTGCATTCATATCCTGCAACTGCAACTCTTTTTAAAACGACGGAAAAATCAAAGTCTTGGAACCGGGAGATTCATTGTCGACGCTAAAAGCACCTAAATATTGAGCCTAACCTCGAAAGACGATAGACATCCGATGGGTTTTAAGATTACGGCTGGCATATTAAATTGCAGCTCTATCTCTTAATAAGAAATCAGATAATGTGTCTGTGAGTTAAACAGCGAGAGTCAAGTTTGGACAAAGAAAAAGGTTTACGCACGCTTTCACTCTCAGATTCAGGATACGGGTGCAATGTCTTAAATCTCGGACAGAAAAGACCCCGCGCCGTTAGCGGCGGCTGAGCGCTTCCACTATTTTGCGCCGCGTCGCTTCTGTCAGAGTGATAAGATAAGATTCTTGTGTCTTTTTCCTCACCGCTGTCCTCTTTGTACCAACTCAGCAGTAGCTTAAAGCAAACCATGCATTATTCATTGTTTGAAATGGGACACAATGAATACCAATTTCCTCATAACCTGACCACATTAATGTTATTGGTGGCCGATGTCTGCAATATTAAGTAGTCACTTTGGACTGTTAACAGCAAAGTTTCATGAAAAAAAAAAAAGACACCTTAAACGTGTTGGTTTTAAAGCAAATGAGCCCAGGGAATTTAAAGCTGCATTATGTAATAAATCTAAATCAACTGGCCATAAAATCCTCCTAATATGTCACAGAGACTCAGGAATAATGTTCATATAACAAACTGAACTCACCAACAACAACAGTACAGTCAAAATATTTGCATTAAAAAAATATATTTTGCACACTGCAAATCATGTTTATGTTTTGAAATCATGTTTTGGCGTGTGGGGCCAACCTACCGCCGTATACCAATCATTGCAGTCAGTAGAGTCTCAGCTGCCGAGCGACCACGGGTTGCCAGTTACGTCAGAAAACGAAACCTAAAAGACCCAGGTATTTTGAATTTGAACGTAGTAACCGTTTTTTTGGCCACATTCTTACATATGGCACCTTTAATCATACAAGCGGCAGTGCTAGCATAATCCTACAGGCACCGGTGCTAGCTAAAAGGTGCATTATGTAATAAATCTAAAGCAACTGGCCATAAAATCTTCCTAATATGTCACAGAGACTCAGGAATAATGTTCATATAACAAACTGAACTCACCAACAACAACAGTACAGCCAAAATATTAGCATTAAAAACAAATATTTTGCAGACTGCAAATCATGTTTATGTTTTGAAATCATGTTTTGGGAAGTGGCGCCACCTACCGCCGTCTACCAATCATTACAGTCAGTAGAGTCTCAGCTGTTGCCAGTTACTTCAGAAAACGAAACCTAAAAGACCTCGGTATTTTGAATGTGAATGTAGTAACCGTTTTTGGCCACATTCTTACATATGGCACCTTTAATTATTAGTAAAGGTAATCGCTGGGAGAAGGCAAGTGGGAAATGATGTTTACGTGAATTTAGGAGCTAGATTGCTATCAAAACAGTATAATGTATAAAACTCGCTGTTGCATAGGGACAACCGCGCACCCCTGAGCCATGAAATGAAATTGTTAACTTTTGCATATGCACTTTGATTTGAACACGAGAAAGCAGCATTAGGGGCCTCCAGGGCAAACCGCAACTCATGCATGGACTTGGTTTACATTGGCTCCTGGATTTGCAAATGGGGAACAGACTCTGTCTGTTAACTAAAGCATGCAAGTCATGAGCGGGCAACACACAGTCGAGCATCACAGAAGACACAGAATGAAATTAACTCAATTAAAATACATGGAACATGTGAAATAAGCCTCCGTTCTCTGCCAAAATCATCACAATTCACACCTGAGCACAACCTGTTTGCTGTGAGGCTTTTTCTCCTTTTTTTTCTTCTTCCTGTTTTTCTGCATGGACAATTTTTTTTTTTTACAGTCGTTTAAAAACTTTCACGTGCACCAAATGGCAGTTTCTGCAAAACCACTCTTTAAAGCTACACTTAACACCACAGTGAGAAGGGACCGTTTGAAACCCCCAATTACACCAAACACAAAAACAGATTTTTATTTATTTTTTTTCAGTTGGGCGAGAAGTTGCTTTTTGCACATGAACGACAACTCGGAATTTAGTGGCACTGCATGGCATTAAACTTGCGGTGATGCTGCATTTTCACACGTTCAGAAGACACAGAGTCACTGTTTTTTCCAGCCAACTGTGCAAGTCCAACATTTATTCTCCGTTCAACCCTTTTGTTTTCAACCTTTCACTCCGTGTGGCTGCTGCATGCACCATTGTCTACGAGCTTGGCAAACAATTGCTACTGTAAATTATAGCTAGAGTAAAACGAAGTACCTCCATATTTACATACCGTAAACACGGCATTAGAGATAATCTCCGTGCATGGATAGATGGATATGCAAGGGACAGGAGTGCTTGGCTGTGGGCCCTCTGGTTTCAATTTGTTGTTTGACTAATCGCTCTGAGCAGGCTCTGGCTTCTTGCAGGTAAATGGTCCGTGTGAAAAGCTAAAGAGGCAGAAGATATCGACAGAAATATTGGCCACCAGCAGTTTTATGCATATATATAGCAGTTAACAGAGGCTCCAAAGTAGCTCCGGAATATTTGCCCTTGCTAACTGCTAATTATTTGCCCCTGAGCTAATTGGTCCCCAGAGGACAGAGACAAAGGATCCAAGACTCCTTAGAGCAGGGGTCCTCGAACTCAAATGACCTGCGGGGCCGTTGAACATCAAGTCTGGTGAGGAGGAGGCCGGTCAAGTGGAAAAAAAGAAGGCAACTGTTCAGCGATACGAGCTTTTGGCGGAGTCTGTTTGTTTGTCTGTCTGTTAGCAACATAACTCGAAAAAGTCACGGACGGGTTTGGATGACATTTTCAGGAAATGTCCACAATGGGACCAGGAACAAGTGATTCAGTTTTGGGCGTGATCCATAAACGTTATCACTGGGTACAACACTCGCTGTGTGACGCAGGCGCACCGGCAGGGTCTACTTTGTAGGCACTGTGCCTACAGCTGCCATTGACTTCTATCGACGTCAATTCGCTCCCGAATGTTCACTGCCATCAAAGTCTACAGACGTCAAATACATTTTTTTCCGCCGTTGGGGGACGCAAGACACTCTGGCGGAGCTTAGTCCTTCAATATCAAACCCTGTGAACTAAGTGTAATGACGAATTGACCCTGTAGGTGGCAGCACTGCTCTTTTTGGATGAACGATCAGTATAGATCATGAGAAGAAGACCAGAGGCAAGTACTGTTTACGGTGCCATGCGATCCAAAAAGGAACCGGAGCGAAGTGGTGAGAAGCCGCGTTTCTCGCGTTTTTCTCAGTTTTTTGGTCAAAAACTGTGTTTTTGCTGAAATCAGCCTATTTTCTAATGCCGATTACTAAAGAACGGAAAAAAGGTAGAAACAAATCTTCGTCCCTCTTCATTGATTCAATGCAGTTCACGATACTCTACGAAAAATACCGTATAACCTCTGTAAGATCGATCTTCTGCCACTTTTGTCACTTTCCAATCTTGCCGTTCACTGCGTCTCATTAAAACCCTGTATCGTCTTCACTTGGTCAGCTGCAGGTGACCTGCCTTTGATATTTGAGTGCGATGACTCCAAATCCACTGAATGTCAGAACAATTAAAACCTGTACCCGCGCCGCGGTCGTCGGCCATGTGCCACGGACCAAAGGATGACATTTAACTGAACTGCTTCCACAGACGAGCGCCTCCGTACAGAAAATGCAAACCGCAGATTTTCTGATTACTCTTAAAAACACTTTCCTTCACATTCTTGTCACTTTTTAATTGATGACAGGGGCAAAAAAGAATGAAAGATTCATGAGATGCCGTACGCAGCATGACATATACAATCTTTCCATTGCCAAAAAAAAAAAAACTTTGAAGGTTCCCTCCAGTAACCTCACAATCAATTCGAGCAGCCACAGAAAAGCCTGCAAGTAAATTACCAGTTTACAAGACAAAGCGTGAGCAATTCTGATTTCTGCCAGCTGAAAGAGGCAACGCTGCATGTAAACTACTGCACAGCTGAATCGCATTTTGATTTTAAATGGTGTCTTTTTTTTTAAACTTTGAGAAGTGAAGTCGATTTGAAGTTTCAAACTTTGATTGTGCCAGTGGAAGAAAAAAAAAAAAACGCCTTTAAGCAGAAATTTCAACATCCTCTTTTGTGGTTGTGAAGTGAAAGAAATGCAGTAATTCGAATAAAGACGCCGTCTGCACACGAGTATGACTTTGCAGTCTCCTGTCTGCGGGCTACTGTATCTGCACTGAATCCCTTTACAAGATAATAAGCTATATTTGCAACATGTTGACATGACAGACGACTCAGACGTTACTCGATACCTGCAGGACACAACAACACAGATCCTGCTGTCCCTAGTGCAATATGAATTTCTACCCAGATCAGCACAAAGTGCCATACGCAGACAGACGCACACACACACACACACACACACACACACACACACACACACACACACACACACACACAGCCTCGGGCAGTATTTCAGTCGGCACAAAGGACCACAGGTGTCCATTTTCCAGCACCAGTGAAGTGCTGCGGCCAATTTTGAAAATCATTCTGCCGGTAAAAAGGTCACGTGACTTTTCAGGTATTTCTGAAAAGCGATCGATATAGTTTAAAGGTTTACTCGCAGAACTTGATCATACTATTATGTTTATTTTACAGCCTTAAAAAAAAGCCCTCTAAATGTGTCGTATAGAGCAGTGTTTCCCAACCCCCGGTCCTCAGGGAACACTGCCATGCCATGTTTTACATGTTGCCCTGCTCCGGCTCGTCATCTTGTCATCGAGCTCTGCAGAAGCCTGATAACGAACTTTTGTCTTTTTTTTTTTTTTCAAATAATTTAATGTTTCAACTTTTGTTATTAAAAAAAAATAAGAAAATGTAATGTTTCAAGTTTCGTATTTTTTTTTAAGTATGTTTCAACCTTTGTTTAAAAAAACATTTTTTAACAAAAAAAATGTTTTTGTTAAAAGATTTTAACAAAAATTTTGTTAAAATTTTTAAATAAAAAAATATATATATATATATAATTTACCTTTATATTATACATACATACATTTTATTTTATTTTTATGTAATGTAATATCCGAATCAGGTGTTTTTGGAGCAGGGCAACATCTAAAACATGGTAGGGCAGTGTTCCCTGAGGACCAGGGTTGGGAAACAATGGTATAGAGGCCATCGTTTTGTGCCACCGTGTTTCTACAGCGGCCACGTTCATTCGCAATCAGCTGTTTTTTACAGATGACGGATGGTCTTGCCGTGATTTTCTCGTATTCCCGTAGCAGCCTCCGAAATTAAAACCGCTTGAAGTTTTACATAATGATCACATTTCCATGGTTGTAGCTGTTCCTTTGCAGAAATTATGTAAGAACAAATAACTGGGCCTGAAATGAGCTTCCTCTGTTTCAAAGACCAGCAACATTCATAGGATTTTTTACCTATATAGGAGCAGATAAACAGCTCCTCACACATGAACCTGAAGCATAAACCAGAAAGGGAGTAAATCAAAGAGAAAGTTTACATTCTTCCATTTGTTGCATTTTGCCGTTTCACCGTTAGATATGATTACTTCTTACACACTGGACGTTAAATACTTAAGCAAACACTCAGTTAATTAATGACTGTGTTGCTTAAACCTCAGTCCACACACGCTCACGACTCAGCATTTAAACCATGTGTGCTGCTTTGTACACTAATTACACACCAGAGTATCTTATTCAGTGGAAAAAAAGAAGGAAAAACATTCGCAATGAACACGACCCAGGCAGTTATTTTTTACTTGTCTCAAAGTTTTGTCGTACAGACACATAATTACTTGTGGAACGCGAGGTCATCTTTTAGCCTCTAGTACTGTACTGGATGTGTTAGTCATAATGAGCCAACGTATCAGGCTTGTATTTGTTGAAATGTGCTGCTTGTTTGCATCTGCTTTCACACATATTGACAAACTGAAACAAAGGAAGTCTCTTTGCAAGTTCCTTAAAACTTTGTAGGTGCAATTTTGTTACCTGTGTTTTCAGAGTCTGAATAACAAATAGCCTCTGTAAACTTACAAAGAATATCAATTCCAAGCAAAATGAGGATGCACTCCAATCCAATGTTTTTTTAGAATGCAGCAAAAATTTAAGAAAAATCACCCGCACACTTTAAAGTTCACACAGTCTTTTGATTCTCCAGTCTGCACAACAGGCTACTCCAAATTGAGTTTTTATTGATAAAAATTTTCAAATCTCATCTGGAGTGTTTTCTACGGAGCCCCCAAATTGACATGAGAAAAAAAGAAAAAGAAAAATTGATATCTCAAGTTTCAAAGTCGAGATCTTGAGTTTCAAAAAAAATATAATTTTTTTTTTTTTTTTTTTTTTTTAAATTCAGACATTTTTGGAAAGTCGAGATCTCGAGTTTCCAAAAAAAACCATTTGAAAAATCATAAAAAAAAAAAAAACATTTCATAATTTTTGGAAACTCAAGATTTCGACTTTGAAACTTGACATCTCAAGTTTCCAAAAAAGAAAAGAAAAAAAAAACATTTTCAAAAAAAAATGACGAAAAGAAAAAAAAATTAAATCTCGAGTTTCCAAAAAAATTAGAAAAAAAAATGTTTTTCTAAAAACATTTTTTTACTTTTTTTTTACTTTTTTTTGGAAACTCGTGATTTCAATATTTTTTTTTTTTTTCGACTTTTTTTTTTTTTTTCACATCTCACTTCGTGGGCTCTTTAGTTTTCACGGTGTAATCATAAAAATGAAAATCTGAGTGAGAGGCCTTGACACCGAAGGTCCTGAACTCATGATAAAGATGGACATAGTGTTTCCTGAGCCACTGGGAATGTAGCTGAGCGTGCTGCTCTTCTCGGTCTGGCCCGGTTGACTGATGGATTTCCAAACTCTGCATCAGCCAAAGCTATTAAGTGCTCTGCTGGAGCGAAATGGTTTTTACCGTTGCTGAGGTGTTGGAATTGGCTCAGCAAATTCCTGTCTGCTATTGTCTCAGACCTCTGTGACTAAGTTAATTTTCTTGCCAGACAAGCACTAACATGTATATGCTGACACGCGCAACAAATAACAAGCACGAAAATACAGCAATCCCGTTTCTCGACGACGTCTTTTGTTCCCCCTCATTATCAGCACAGTCAAAGGAAGTGACCCAAACCAAATGAATTTCCCTCGGAAGAGCATTTTGTCTTCTGCTACAACATCTTCTTTTACAGTGAATCTGCCGCCGGTGTCATCCATCATGCTTTTAAAATCCACAAGCTCTTGGTGATTTTTATTTTTTTTTTTCTGGTCATTTTCACTTGCTCTACTCCACTCCAACGTTGGCATGATTTCAGTGAATCATATCCAATGATGGAGTGGGTACCACACCTCTGACTCAAGCAAGCCTTATGACTGTTCAATATTGAAGTCTCATACGATAAAGCCCGTCTTTACATTCGCGGTGACAGGCTGCAGTGGTCCAGAGGAAATCCAGGTCCTTTGTGAACTGCATTTCCCATAAGACCTTGCGCACACACACACACACACACACACACACAGGGGAGCCCACAGCAACAGCAGTGACGAGGCGAAAGACGTACGAGCAAAGAAAAAAACGCAAAGTTCTTTCATATTTTCAAACGGCGCATGTTCGACAAGGAGCCTTTACAGAAGGTGAAATCCTATATTCACTTTCATATGCGCACATGAAATACACACAAAAGTTCAAACGCGTGACTGACAATAGTAGTTCATGCATTAATCAGTATTCTTATCTTTGAAAAACATGTTGGAATATCACAGCAGGGAAAGGTGTTTTTATGTCTGACATAGTGCACTTTATTGAAAAGCTGATGTCAGTGACATTGACTTTTTTACCTGTTGTTCGACTGATCCCGCACACATCACTATGAATGAGCAGTTCGGTAACGCTTTCTTTTACAGTCCCCTAATTACCAGGTATTTACCTAGTAAATCCATGGTAACACAAAAGTGTTGCTAGGTAATTACCGAGGGTAATAAAAAAAGTAAATACAGTGAAACCGTTGGCAAAATACTGGGTAATGCACGGTAATGTACTCGGTAAAGTAAAGTAAAGTAAAACTGTACCGTAAGAGAAAGCCGAGCTTGTTTCCATGTAATTACACACATAGTTTGGGTTAGGGTTAGGTTACCCCTTGGGTAAATAGCTAGTAATTAGGGGACTGTAGGTACCTGCTTATTACCAGTTTATAACCCAATAATACACTTAAATTAACCATATAGACACCAGATGAATACCCAGCATTTAGGCCATAGTTTAGCTGTACATACCTTCTTATTAACAGCAGTAATTACCCAATAACACACTATAATTTACTATGTAGTTACCAGGTAAATGCCCAGTATTTTGGCAACAGTTTCACTGTATTTACTTTCTTATTACCATTGGTAATTACCTAGTAACACGTTTGTGTTACCATGAATGTACCAGGTAAATACCTGGTAATTAGGGGACTGTAAAAGAAAGCGTTAGCAGCAGTTCTGGTTCCTGACTGGATCAAGTGTCGTGGGATAAATTTACCGGCAAAAAAAACACTCCAGATCAGTGATCCACTGTCAGAATAATGAGGGGGGTTTTTTTTCCACAAACATTTCACTGAGAGACACCTTTAAGATGCCCATTTCTCAAAGGCTGCGTGGTGTGAATTTAATTTGAACTTAAAAAAAAAAAAGTGAATCATCTGAGTAAAAGCGCTGAAGAAATGGACACATCCGTTCATTGGGTGAGTAAAGTTCTGTGGTTTCCAAGAAAATTATATCATTTTATTTTAATATCTTTGCACAAAACCGTCGGTTTTCTTGATATCACATGATGAATGAATCCGTTATCACGTGGTAAAGGTCCGTTATCTCGAGATAACGGGGTAAATGAATTACATATCTCTTTATTACGGACTGTAATCCCGCGATAAAGAATTAATTATCACGTGATCTTGAGATTACGGACTAAAAAAGTGGCGACCATGGCTTATTCTTCTGAGTTCAACTCAGCATGAGACTCTGCTCTTGTTTGAGTGTTTTATTGTTTTCATTGTTTAAACATTTTTATTGTTTTATTGTTTTTTGTATATATATATTTTGAGTTGTTTTATTGTTTTTATTGTGTCTCCTATGTTTTATGTGCTATGTTTTATTCATTGTATTGTTAAGCACTTTGTACCAGCTATAGCTGCCTTAAGCGCTCTATAAATAAAGTTGAGTTGAGTTGAGGTTGTGTGGTTACTATTCTTATAGCTGCCGTCTTACATTTTGACATTCTCTATTTATATCTGTTTTTTGTATAGATTTTGTATGGACGTAGTTTTCTTTACATGCATATTATTTTATATTTCGTACAGTTAAAGTGCCTGAAACAGGTCGGTGTTTTTTTTAGCAGGCAGATTAAGCAGTTCAGAGAATTAAGAGGCAGGCAGTTGTGTCTGAGTTGTTGGTTCTGCTCTGTCCCATCCACTGTAGTGAGTGGGGTCGTGCTGCTCTGTCTGGGGACCTTATCTGGCTGTGGAGCAGCGGGCTCTGCGTGCGGCTGTCTCTATTGGCATGGTGATAGAGAGGAGGCCTGCCTTCCCTGATAAACTCCGGCTCTGTTCCCCCCCCCCCCTGCAGAACCTGCAGGGTTACTGCTTGCTGCAGGCATTGAAGAGAAAATGCTCCCACAACCATTAGACATCAACGTGTCGGCTGGTGACAAGTTGGCCTCCGTGTCTGCGGAAGATAAAGGACAAGGAAGGAACGGGGAGAAAATGTGGAGGCAAACAGGTAAACAGGTAGACAGATGGCAGGTAGGGGGGTTGGGATTAGGGAATTGGGGAATTGATGAAGGCACAATGAAGACATGTTACCAACAGCGGTAAATCAATTTGTTTGTGGGGCCCCCGAAAAACTTTCTCGACAGTTTTGCTGCACAAATTCCATCAGGTTACTTAAGGTCAGTGCATTATGCATCGATTTAAAATAACTTTGATCACTCTTTTTAGTACAGATTACTCAGGTGACCTTTTTAAGGCTGTACATAAATGTAATATTAATTAATAACAATCTGTTACCAGTGCTGATATAATGACATATGTGTTTTTACATTATGACTGGGCATGTTGTTGTTGTTGTTGTTTTAAATTGGACCTGTCAGTAAATAGATTAACTGATATTTCTCTGAGGAGCAAACCAAAAGTTGGAGCTAAAAACAAATTAAAATATTCCACTTTCCACCACACAGTGTTGTGTCTGGTGGAAAGCGGCCCACAACCCCCAAATTAAAGCACATTAATCTGTACAGCATACTGTATGTGAACAGGCAAATGGTACAATTTCCGTGTATATATATATATAAACAAACGCAGCTATAAAGATGGCTTTACACATTCAATTCAAGTAAACAGATGAGGGACAAACGAAGTGCAGGTGGAAAATATAAATAGTAGAAAATACAAATGTGAAAATACCCTTCGGTAAAGTGTTGTGTTATGACATCTCGCACAAGTCTTCCATTATCTTGTTATTCATCGACAGTCTGCATGTTTGCTGTGGCTGACCAAAGATATTTGTTCCACTAATGAAAAATTATTCATGGAGGGACAGGCTACATTTTTCCAAGCTACAAATCACCGACCGTGTCACAAATTAGTGTATCCTTTTGAAACCATTGTGAGGTGCTTCAATTCACTGCAAAGCTGCATTGAAAAAGTATGAAATCCCATTTCTTTTCCCCCCTCTGAAGAGTGCTTCACTGCCTTTGGATTTTTTTTTTTTTTTCCAAATTGTATAATCTCTGCCATGAAAATGTCCCTCTGAGGAAATATAATACTTGCAGTGTATGATTGAATTGAACCCATTCAAATGACGGGATAGAGTCATGCCCTGTGATCCAGATTGAAATCCGGGGTTGTTTGATAACATTTACACCTGTTTTTTAAATAATGTCACAGCTCATGGCACATTCTCCCCCCCAAAAAAATATCTATATATATAAATCAAGGAAGAAATGTGAGAAGATGCCCTCCATTTGTGACCCGGGGGTTGGGGTTAGTGTCTGCATTTGATTCTGCCCACGTACGTCAGCTGCTGCATGTGGACGGACGACACAGTTGCACTAACACTTGTACGATAACGGCCTACAGAGGTTGTTTGGCCACGCGGATTTCACGGCCTGTCCTTTAATGCATCTTTGATGCTTTTGTACCTGCAGTGTCATAGCATGATCAAAGCAAAATCGCATTTGTGGCAAGAGCAGAATCTATAATATGGTTAATCCTTAGAACGCAGAGAATATCGGCTGCTTTTTCCCCATTACTATGTTTAAACATATCTATACAGAGGCTGTAAGAATGTGCAATACAGAGTGTCTTATATCCTTTCTTTCAGCACAACCTAGGCAATCTGATGAAAAAATAAGTATATTATGGTGTATATATATATAACTATAGAAACACACCTGAGCAAAAAGTACTTCAAATCAGAACATGTCACAGTTCAAAGTTAAAAGTTAAAGGTGCATTATGTAATAAATGTAAAGCAACTGGGCGTAAAATCCTCCTAATATGTCACAGAGACTCAGGAAAATCTGGGCAAATCATGTTTGTGTCATGTTTATGTTTTGAAATCATGTGGCGCCACCTACCGCCGTCTACCGATCATTGCAGTCAGTAGAGTCTCAGCTGCTGAGCAACCACGGGTTGCCAGTTACGTCAGAAAACGAAACCCAAAAAGACCTCGGTATTTTGAATTTGAGCCTAGAAACCGTTTTTGGCCACATTCTTACATATGGCGCCTTTAAATTGACTCGTTTTTTATGAACAAAAAGAAAAGAATAAATGGTCTATTTTGTGACTTCTGCACAATTATTGCCACTACTAAAAATGCGATATAAATTAATCCTAACTTTGACTCAACAACACATAAGAACACGTTTTTTTAAAGCCTGAATGTGTGACCTATAAGCACCCCCCCCCCCCCAGGATGTCCATATAAGGAGTTGTGTATTATTCCCACGGCTAATTACCAAGGGTGCACCTGCGGCACAGATCCGTGCAGCAGACGTGCTGACCATTACTTTGTGCTTTATTTTTTTTGCTTCCTCGAGCATTGTTCATGATTATCGGAGGGTCGTGTTTGTCTTCTGAAGGAGGTCATGCCAGTAAAAGTATGAGAACCTCTGTTGTCATGTAATAAAGCGAGGATAAAGAATGTTGAGGGATGACAAAGCGAGCCCTCCCTGAGCTCAGGACAGAGGAGACAGGAGGGGAATCCTAATCAACCTCTTTGGATACAACAACACTGAACCTTTATCAGATTGACCTTCATACTAATTTCACATCCCTCCACTGACGCACACGCCTCCTGTGGTTTGTGACTGCTTTCATTTCTTTGCCAGTTGCAGCGTCTAAAAACCGTTTCAAGGATTCAGTTATCAAAGATCCTCAACACACACACACACACGCATGCACAAAAAAAAAAAAAAAAAAAATCAGGCTGTAGATCAGGTGCTCTTTCTCAAGATGAGTCATTCTCAGCTACCCCGAGTCCTATCACACTGCACACACCAGGCTGCTGCCATCCATCAGCCTGGTAATGACACTCTGATGCTGCTCCTTACAGGTTGTCTTCACTGATCTGATTATTAACGGCTGGCAAAGAGCCTTCACCGTTATTGGTTCAATCCTCGCCGCCTGTCGGAATTCAACGAAAGTCTTTGATGAGGAAAAAGTGTATACTTTTTACCATTTAGTACATGTTCACCTATGCAAATTAGCCTCTCGGCGACCGGCACCTGCAGCGTCGACTCTGCTCGTCGCGCAAAACAAACCTCTGCTCGTAAACGTTTCTCGAGCTTCACTGTGTCATTGTTAAGTGGCGGCATACGAGTAATTTGGGGAGACATGTAAAACTGGAACATGACGCCAAAAGGAAGTACAAGTGAGTGAGCGATCAGGAACGTTGTCTCATTCCCCATCTTCTAATCCCATCTGAAAACCCACATTTTTAAACAGGCCTATACTCTCTCTAAGTCTCTAACCCTCTACCCGCTGCTGTTATTTTTTGTTATTATTATTTTGTTGTTGTACGGCGACCTTGAGTGTCTTGAAAGGCGCCTTCAAATATAATGCCATATCATTATTATTATTATTATTATTAGTGAATGCACGTTCTGTCTTTTTAGAAAAGCCTAACCAGGGATATGGATTGCAGAGGGGCTAGAAATCCTATATGCAAGACATCCGTTTCATACTAATTTGCACTTTATCTATAAGGTGCATTCTCTATAAGGTAATATAGTAAGAAAACAGAAGCCTTTTATTAGACTGTTAAAGCTTTGGTCGTGTTTTTTTAATGTTACTTGCTGAAATCTGCAAGAGAATGTAGAAAATGTATCAAATGGGTGGAGGAGAATCTGTGGGATTCCTGTTACGACCCCTTGTTTCTTTTCCCTGCAGTGTGTGTGTGTGTGGGGGGGGGGGGGGGGGGATGTGTGTGTGTGTTCTTGTACTTGCGGCATACTGAGGACCAGTGAGGGTTTTTAACCAACAAAGTGAGGTCATTTTTACGGAGTGGGGACATTTTGGCCGGTCCTCACTTTGTTTTCATTGAAATCACTTCCTTAGGTTGCTAAAAATTTTGGGTAAATTTTTTTTCAAATTTTGGGTCATTTTTTTTTTCACATTTTGGGTCATTTTTTTTCAATTTTTGGGTAAAAAAATTTTCTTCAAATTTTTGGTAATTTTTTTTTTCACATTTTGGACGACATAGTAGAGTATGACGTTTTTGTCAAATTTTGGACCAAAAATTTTGGACCAAAATTTTGGGTCAACTTGTTTTTTCAAATTTTGGGTCAAATTTTTTTTTCAACTTTTGGGTCAAATTTTTTTTCAACTTTTGGACAACATAGTATAGTATGACGTTTTTGTCAAATTTTGGACCAAAATGTTGGTAATTTTTTTTTTCAAATTTTAGACAATTTGGACCAAAAATTTAAAAAAAAATCGAAAAAGTTTTCCAGCCCTTTTTGCTCTGGGGCTCCAACTGCAGATATTTTAAGGTACTGCAACCAGTAGCACCAGTAGATATTTGTAATTGTGTTGATTTATAAAGTGGAAATGCTGGTCCTCACGTTGTCAGCAACCCAGTCCTCAGTATGCAGCAAGTACAAGAATGTGTGTGTGTGTGTGTGTGTGTGTGTGTGTGTGTGTGTGTGTGTGTGTGTGTGTGTGTGTGTATGTGTGTGTGTGTGTGTGTGTGTGTCTGCATGTGAGTGAGATGAGCTGCAGGTGTGCATGTTTGAGTGAATGACATGTGTGTGAGAGTCCTGGAAGCTGATTGGTCCTGCACAAGAGGCTCCGGTTATAAGAGGGTCTGACCAACTCCAGCTGCAGTGGACTTCCTTGAACCACTCACAGCCAGACGGCCAGCAGCCATTTTGAACATTTAACATTGTTTGTTTTATTGTTTATTGTTATTGTTTAATGTTTAATGTTTTATTTGGGAAGAGGGAATCTCCTAAGTCTTGTTGCGGTCGGGGTTTCCCAAAGGCCTGGTCGTCACAATTGGGGGATGATTGGTGAATGGCTAATTTGTAATTAACTATAGTGTGTGACTATAATTTGTTTTTTGGGAGTCGTTAAATCATCCATAGAAGTGATCCACTACAATTTGCCCAGGGAACTGTGCCTTCTGCGTGCACTCTTGCGGAATAGTGCTGTGCCAGGCAGTGAGGAGGACTGAATTGGCACATTAGACCACCTGGCCCTGCCACAATGTCAGCCTATTAACACCAGGGACAGTAATTTGCAGCACAGCTCAGGGAGATCCAAAGGGAACGATTATATAAAGTTACCATGGCGAGGGGAGAAAAAAAAAGTGACCTAATCGAGATTCAGATGACCTTCTACCATCTTTTCAGTGTGATCTTTCCCACAGGAGTAAACCAACGACAGGGTTTCTGTCTCCGCCTGCTGTCGCCTCCTCTGCCGTGAGACATTAACTGTGTTGAAACATGCTCTTGAACCGTCAATTTTGTTACGTGGTTAAATCAAACTGAATGTACTGAAGTCTTTGGCTGAAACCTCACGCTCAGACGCTTTGCCAGGAGGAAAAGATGGAATGATACATCTGCGTTTGCAGCATAATGGGCCACATTACACACTGTACAATGTAAATATGACATCCTGGCATCCGTTATAGCACCATCTGTTGAATATTACGCGCTTCTCCCTCTGGACCATTTCTCTCTCTGTCCTCTATGTTAAGCATCTAATTAAGGCGACATTCTCATTCGCGTTGTATGTCAGCGACTTTAAAAATTACCTATAAACATTTTTTTTTTTAGCGAGACAAAGCTTGTCCTTTCCTAAATGCACAGTTACACATATAATGGATGTAAAAAAAAAAAAACATCTACCAGCCCTCTTTTAAGGTGTCTCAGTTAAAGGTGAAGAATTATGGTTTGGACTACAAAAAAAAAAAAAAAGTACTCGGAGAAGGTCAGGGTTGGTTTCAAACAATGCACTGAAATGTCAGGTTTTTTGTTTTATTTTGTTTTTGTGAAGAGACATCAGGGGCTGACGTGTTGTGGTGTGGGACAGATTGTAAATGTATAGATATTAGTGCACGGCAGAGACGTGGATTCATGTAACTCGACTATAGGACTCAAGTTAGACCGTCCCAAGTCTGAGCCTGAGATTCCACCACGTGTCCCCACATACATTTTTAGCATCTTAACCAGCTTTGGATTTCTCCAACCTATCGGTGGCCAAATTGGCTCCTAATAAGTCATTAATTAATATTGTACGATATTACGCATTAACTCTTAGAACACAGAACATTAAAGGTGCATTATGTAATAAATCTAAAGCAACTGGCCATAAAATCCTCCTAATATGTCACAGAGACTCAGGAATAATGTTCATATAACGAACTGAACTCACCAACAACAACAGTACAGACAAAATATTTGCATTAACAAAAAAAATTTGCAGACTGCAAATCATGTTTATGTTTTGAAATCATGTTTTGGCATGTGGCGCCACCTACCGCCATCTACCAATCATTGCAGTCAGTAGAGTCTCAGCTGCAGAGCAACCACGGGTTGCCAGTTACGTCAGAAAACGAAACCTAAAATACCTCAGTATTTTGAATTTAAATGTAGTAACTGTTTTTGGCCACATTCTTACATATGGTACCTTTAAATTTTAAGCTGCTTTTTTCCCATTGCTATGTTAAAACATAAAACATAAGGCGATAAGAATGTGCAATATAGAGTGTCTTTTATCTTATAGCCAATCTGACTAAATGTTTTTTTTTGTTTTTTTTCATTTTCACCAACTATATAAGCACAACGAAACAAAAATTACTCTTTTTACACTTTTTAAAATCAGATTGAATTTGTGAAATAGGTCACATTTCAAAGTTTCACTTGGCTCATTTTTACGAACAAAAAAATAAAGAAAAACGGTCTATTTTGTGACCTCTGCACAATTAATGCTACTCAGAGTTGGGCATTATTCACACATAAATTTACCAAGGATGCATCTGCGGCACTAAGGGTTAATGCTTGGGAGGGACATGTACAGTACCAAAAATGCAGATGCGTGCTCTATGGGTGCAGTGAAGAGTGTGTGATTTAAACTGACAGGAAGGTTGACTGCAGACAAAATCCCAGCTGTTAAACAAACATTAAACAAAGTTTAACTTGGCAATTCTCCACCGCTTGCTGTTTGTCAGCAAAACATAAACACAGTCATGCTCACTGTTTCAGACAGTCTGGTAAACCTTATGTGACATTGCTTTGACATAATACGTAAGTGGTTGTTTACTGTATGTATACGTAGCAGCAAAATGGCTATAAATCATTCACAGTAGAGTGTTAGACCTACATTGTATAAAAAAGACCTTATTGCTAATGGGTTTAAAGTCTGGGTAAATAAATCCACAGACGCAGTGACGTTTTGTGATGATTATTTGCTGGAGTGACCATTAGTCAGCCTTTTTAATTAATAGACATCCTGTCCTTTGACTCTCATTTGAAAGGAGGAAAAGGATGGAGGGGGACGGGGAAGGCTAAAGACGTTGTAATTAGTTATCGAGTAGGTTGGTGCAGTGGCTGCAGTGGACGATGTCAGCCAGCGCAACATGAGATTTTTATTGGGCGCGCGACGTTGGTCTATTTGCTTTCTGTCGACTCTCAGGACACCCGCAGCACTTTTAGATCAGTGTCAGGTCGCCTGGCCTTGTCTATCAACAACATGCACGAGTCCAAATGGGAAAATAAGAGCTTAACCCAAAGATCGATGAAACCGTATGCCTTTGAGATCATAAATCAATAGTTTTCCACGGGTATAAAGACACCTGGTTCTGTCACAGACCTCACAAACGTGGTTCAATAACTCCAAAATGTGTGACTTAGGAAAAAGGGTCCAAAGTTCCTCGCTCGCAAGGCAACACAAAGCGAAAATCTAATAAGAACAGCATATGTTGAGCTAATCGGCTCTAAACTCAGACAATATTGCACAGAGTGGAGTAGCAGTGAGGCTATGGGAACATTTTGGATGCCGCTGTTGTGATGTAGAGAAGGGGAAGAGGGAGCTCAGTGCCGGTGAGCTGTCAGAAACAGGTGGGAGGCTTGTTTCCATGTGTGCATGGTCTCATGCACAGGTGCAATATAAAAATGTGCACACAGGTTGTATGTGTTTGTGCATGGACATGCGTTCCCCACCCCCAGACGTACACAAGGAGCAAAATATAGCGAGCTGGCAGACAGGATGTGACTAATGCCTGATATGTGGACACTTGTAAAGTTTGTGTTTCCCCCCTCTGGCTCAGGTTCAGTAAAAAAAAAAGAAGTGAGATTTGGTGAAATTACAGCAGTAGATCTTGGGATCGGCGAGTATTTATGGCATTGTTGTGATTTTTGGGCCGTGTTAAAACCCAGTTATAGAAAGAAAACCACTTTAGTGTCTTCAAAAAAATAATGTGTGCTTACTCTGTTTCTGGGAGAGAGTCAGACGAGAAGATCTTCTCAGTAACTCCTCAGTTTAAAAACGTTAAGGGTGACGTATTATATCATTTATACCACTGTCTGACTCACTGTTGTTTATCGTATCGAAACGTAGCTAATCCGCTGAGTATATTCCAGCGGCGCTTTGTTGATACGAGCTGAAAATAGGATCTTCCCTGTAAACATTTTGCAGACAGTTTGTACAGATGACATTGAGATCAGTCGGTTTATTTTTTCTATTTTTTTTTTGCTAAAAATGATTTGGAGAAAAGGACAGGGTATACAATCAAAACCACAATGCAGTGATTCAATCATTTTCTCTCTAAGAGGCTATCTGCTTTCCTCTGAAGAGAAGTGTTTTGATTTAGACATAAAACTCCTCCGTTTGAAAGAAGTACTTCAAATTTGTTGTAACCTCGTGACCCGGTGCTTTCATTTGAGCCTGCGACAGAACAAGAGTTGCCGATCTTAGTCTACAAACCCCCCCTGCTCGCTATGAAAGACATGTTGCCTTGGACTTTGCCGCAAGAGAGGGTTCGTTTTCAAAGACTAGGTCAATAAGAGGAGAGCTAATTGAAACGGACCAAAGGATCTGGCCGAGGGGAGAAGTGCCATGTTATTAACTGATTTGTAGATAGACTTGTTGGCTTTTAAACTGAGGCAGAAAGGAGCAGACCTGATGCCAGATAATCCATTGTTCCCTCAGGACACAAGACTGACTGCCTGGCTACACCTGCAGCTAGATTATAGCCAGCAGGCCTAGACTATCACCTGCCTGAACAAGAAACAGCAGGTAGATAATAATAATAATAAGAGAAGAAAAATCCTCCAGAGAGAGCGCTGAGTATTCAACACTAACAAGTCGACAGCTTTAATAAATTAAAAGTTGATACCGAGTCGTGTGGGGTCTTGGAGAAATAAATGCCCGGTGGTAACTTGACAGTTAATATCTATTCTGGTACAAGAAAATGTGTGCGTGTGTGTGTCTCTCCTCAAAATGTCAAATGAGACAAACATCTTACTGCACATGGGAGGATAAGATAAACAAAGACACTCGGACAGCAGCGGTCGGTGAGCTTGATTTTGTAGAACGTTGATTTCCCTCCTTGTAAAGCACTAAGTAGAGGACATCGCAGTGTTGTCAGTGTGATATTGAAATGTATCCAGGGTAAAATTAGAGTGTGTAATTGATCAGTAACAAACCAATATGAGGGTCCCTGATTCTATTTTCCGTGCACAAGGCAACATAAATCATTGCGAACCTCATTAAATGCTCGGCGAGCTCGAGGTAATTTCCCTCGGAGGCCGCTTGGCTCAAAGCCCACAAAATCCACATGATTCTCTCTCTGGCCTCAGCACAGGCTGGTAATGGAGGGGATGTGGAGAGAGAGAGAGAGAGAGAGAGAGCGAGAAACAGAGAGAGAGAGCAGCAGATAAAGACAGAATCAGATGGCGATATAGAGGGAGGGAGAAATGGGAGTGATGACTGGGTCTTGAGTGATGAGCTCTTTTTAACCCCTGACAGTGACCGAGGAAGCGGCGGAACCTCAGCGGATCGCACACTCGGCTCCGCACTCGGTGTGTGCACATGTGCTTGCGCTTACACTGTCACAATAACTCATGTGTGATGCTTATTACCATAAACTGAGCATATCTTAGCTGTCGGACTCATTTTCTGTCCCTGCAAATGTTGTGTTAGCGTTTATCCAACGCCAGGAACGAATTGAAAAGTAAACGTTGGGAGTTTTTTGGACATTTTACAGGAAGATTAAACCTAATTGAAGCCTTTGGATATATATGTTACATGTGAGTTGACTGAATGGCCTAACCCTAAGCCTAAAGGCCACATTATACTTCTCCGACTGCGTAATGCGTTATCCGACTGCGTAACCACGGAGACCCCTCAAGCCTTCATACTTCTCCGTCGTGGTGACGGATACGCACTGCAATTTCCCGCCCGATCAGTAGGGGTCGCTACGCAAGGTTGTTGTGCTTTTGGCTACAGTGAGCAATGAGGGAGAAAGACTGTTGTTGTTGTTGAAACAGTGGCCGTTTCTCACATTTCTGTGTCCCGGAACGCAGTTTTAAGATAATTTCATTTATAGTTTGGCAGCGACGTTGTCGGCGGTGATCAGCTCCGCCTCTGTGGACGCTCGGTGCGCACTGTGGCCGGCACAGAGCAGCGGTATCTCGGCCTGTCCTGAGGACCAATCGCAGCTCTAGCAGTCTCCGTTGTCTCTTGACGGAGTGACGGACACTTAAAAAATATTTCGTGCAGCCGAAGACGATGCAGAGGCTCTCCGACAGCCTCTCCGTCGACGCAGAGGGCTCTGCGTAACCTACGTAGAAGCACTTTACGCAGGAGTATAAATTGGGTTTAACCCCTCTGATCACATGTTCTGCAGTTACCTTTGCTATCTAATTGAGCTCTTAATTATCTAGGCATATACGTTGGGATGGTGGAGCTAATGGAGCAAAATTAGCTAAGTAAGAATGAGAATCTGAAAGCTGTGATGGCTGCACTGCACAGCCACAGCAAACGTCCATGAGCAAGATTGGGAGTCACCAGTTAGCTGATAAGTGAAAGCAGTCATTGTGAAGCATAAAAATGTGAATTTTAAGAGCAAATCTAGCACTGCATACATTAATTCTGCCACAGCTAATGCTGAGGTCAGACTGCAAGTTACAACACAATTATTAACCAATCTAATCCAGCAGACGTACGGCGTCGGGACTCGTCAGCCCTGAACATATATTTTTTCTCTACATTGTGTCTAATGGTGCTTTAGATCCATTCTTCTCCATTCCTCAGCACAGGCGGGATCAACCATAGCAAGGTTGATGTCGTTTTTATATGTATCCTCTCTTCAGACACCAAACGCACTGTGTATTTTTGTGGGCAACAGACACGTACACTCGCTGTAAAGAACGACAGGTTTTATTCTCGTGTCGGATGTCGCACTCGTGACACTTTAGTATCGGTTCAGCTCGCTTGGAACCTCGCCAGAGAGAGCACGTACCAAAAAAAAGCCTCAGGGTACTATCACTAATGGAAAAGCAAAAAAAGAAGAGGAGTAAAGTCAAGTCGAGCTGAGTCATGCTTGAACGGATTGTTAACGACAATTAAGGACTGATACGTCGCCCATCATTCTGCGTGGCGTTCTCTCACATCAGTGTCATTAACCTATGACAAAAACAAAAGGACTAAGTCAAGTTCTCTTTGAGCGATTGGTAGTTTGATACACATCGCTTTGGACGACCATTATTTGTTCACAGTCTTCTTTGATCCTGATGATTGGTCAGGCCGGCTACCACAGTGTCTGAAGATATGACTCTGTGATCTCATAATTTGACACAACAGACCAAACATGCAGCACACTGTGCTCCTTCTATTTATTTTTATTTTTTTCATGTTACATATTTTCAGTTTTATTAACAAAAGAAAACCACAATTCATTACTCCTTTTCTCAGCCAAATCAATATTAATGGTGTTGTCAGGATTGCAGGAAGATAAAAATGGTTTTGCCTACTTTTTTTACGGACAGTTAATAAAGCTGTTGTGTGCATGAACATCAGTTATAGATATTATGAATTTGACTTGATTGATGAAAATCATTAGGGACCCAGCTAACAGGATTTGAACACCATCATTACTTGGAACAAAGCATGTATTTTCAAAAAATACCGATCAGACCCTGAACGATTGGTTTGAATTGCTGGGGAGATTTTTCTGAAAATATTTGCAAAACGTGTCTTGGAATGACTTGAAATGTTCTATAATAACAGTCAGCATTACCCTGAATAAGGATCCGTTGAAAATATTTGAAAACCTCTTTAGGAATAATTTTAATGAATTTTTGAATTTCAGGAAATGATCCATTTGCCCTGATGCACTTTGACAGTGAGCTGACTTTCTTCAAAAAAACAAAACGTGTCTTGGAATGACTTGAAATGTTCTATAATAACAGTCAGCATCACCCTGAATAAGGATCCATTGAAAACATTTGCAAACCTCTCAAGGAATAATTTTAATGAATTTTTGAAAATGAGGATATGATCCATTTACCCTGATTGCACTTACCAGTGAGCTGACTTTATTCAAAAAACAAAAAGTATCTTGAAATGACTTGTGTTGTCTCTTGTCTCTATGTGCTTTTGTGTAACCCTGCTGAAACCGTGCACTTAATATCTCATTCCTGGAGGGACGCACCACAAGGTTAGTACAAGAAGTGTCTGTGCTTCATATCTAACATATGCATTAATATGAGAGAGAAATAATAAGTTGTGAAGTGTTTCTGATAGGCTGAGGATTGGGCTCAAGAGATCTGGTGTAGGCCTTGTTGTTCCCGGATGACGTTCAAGAAGACAGACCATCCAATTCCCCAGATCTCTTCGCTTCTTTCTCGCTTCTGAAACAGCAGATGGATGATCGGCTCCTCAGAAATTCACTCAAGGTGAAGCACTTCCCGACGGACATCCTGCTGTCAGTGTGTCTGTCTTAAGTTGGTCAATAACATGTTGGGCGTCAATATCAAAATCTGGACTCTGAAAGATTCCTGAACAATACTTAAGATATGCAAAAAAAAACGCATACCACACTGTACCAAACCGGAACCATTCCACTCAGTGGCACACACAGCTTAAGGTCTTTATTGGTGTCTTATCAGTAATGAATTACGGCTTATTTAGAGGACCTCAAAAAAGGTTGTTGTAATAATCTCTGTCAGTATAAACAGGTTGTCATTCAGGGTCATCATCCTTACATCAGGGTTTGGCACAAGATAGCGTGAAGAGAAATAAGCCGTGTCATTCCAGTCGACCCTATAGATAAGCACATTGTAATAAGCTAACTATTCATAGGGTCAAGATTGATCACTTACTGTCGATCTTGCATTTTAGATCTGTTGACGATATGCTTGTGTTAATAAAAAAGAGCAAAAAAAAAACCTGAAGAACTTCATGAAACAATCGTAGTTACTGCATACGGTCATGAACTCTGTATGTGGGATTGAATGTAGTTCCTGAAAGTTACAGGAGTCACTGAACCATCTGGAGCTTAAGATCTTAACTCAACTTGAAAATAATTATAATGCCTCTGAACGTCACTTTGACAAGAACTGTGAAAATAATTGATTTCCTTTTGGAAAGGTGATATTATGAATGTCACTCAAGAGCAAAATTTTTGTCATGTTTTAAATTAATATCTTTAAATATGCAGTATGTGTGCGGTGTCATTTTGTTTTCACACGGTACTACTTGTCTCCTAAATAAAGAGTTTCTTAATTAATTTCGTGCGATCAGTCGTTTCATAGAACCACGTGTCACTTTCAATTTTCCGCCCGTGGATTGTCTGACATCAGACACGCTCGTCAATTCTGAACTGGTTTGTCATATTGACCCCCTGCAGAGGAACCACTTCGGCCCTGCTGGCTGCTCGGGGACTGACATCCAAACGATCAAAAAGCACGTTCACCAGAACGTGTAACGGCAGTAATGACATCGCATCGCGCACTCCTGTGACCTCTCGCTGCACCCCGCTCATTACAGAGAGCGACTCGTCGTCTTCTCCATCACAATGGAAGCGTCGGTGAGTCAGGATTGGAAATGAGGAGGCAGCGAGGGGGCTTTTTAAGAAACCAGTCCCACTACAACAACAACACCATCAAACACACCTTGATCACACTAATTGTTGACTCACACCTTCCCTGAACGTTGCTATGAAATGGTGATTTTGTCATTTTTTGCAGAAAATTGAGTGTGTAAAAATGACCAGAAATATATGATTAGGTCAGTGTATGTAATATATGGTGTTTTTTATTACTGCATGAATTTAATTAGCTGTTGGGAATGTGATGTTTTTTTGGGGGTTTTTTCAAATTTGCAAAGGTCCAAGATTAACGAGATTAAAATAAGCAACCAATTACTAAAGAAAAAAACTCGACAAATAACTTGGTAACGAGGAGAATCTCTGGCCAGGCTGCACGAGGCACACACACACACACACACACACACACAAACTTGTTTTATATCTCTTAGTGAGGACCTTATCAATCACTAACCTTAACCATCACAACCTAAGTAACCTTAAAGGGATACTTCACCGATTTGAATGTGGCTTTGTATTGCTAGAATAGCAGTAGTATTTTTTAGAAAATGTGCTTCCCTCCCTCAGTTTTTCACTGAGTTGTAAAAAAATCTGTTTTCGATTTTCAAAATTTGCCCTACTGTGATGCAAAACTTTGACTCACAGTAGAGCATATTTGGATAAGGGAAAATAGATTTTTTTACAAGTCAGGGACACTGGTTTGGGAGTTCTCGCAGCTTGTTCTTGACGCATCATCTGGGCGGAACTTTTTTCTTGTGTGGTGTCCGACAACTATTGTGTGATTGGTCAGAATTTGAAGTGGGTGTGGTTAATGCAGGAAAGTATGAAATGTCCTGGCCAAAACTGACTTTGTTGTTCTTCTTGCCACCTCCAGAAAATGAACACATTTGTACAAGCCTTAATCCTAACCTAACCCCAATCTAACTCTTACCATTAAAACTAGGTCTTAACTCTGAAAATGCCCAGACCTCACAAAGATATAAGTCCACACACAGAGAAACACACACATTTTCTACAGCATTCTTAATGAGGACGCTCAGACATAATGAATTTCCTAGCACCTTACACTAACCTTAACCAGACAATCATTTGCAATTTACAAAGTGCATTCCGTGAAAATTCCCTCACGGTGGAAAGCAACCAAGACCACAAACCTCATCAGACTTAAAAAAGGTTAGTATGGCTACATTTTCTAAACTAGCTGGCGCTAATGAACCTTTAGCAACTCAATAACCACTCACCCAGCTGTCGGTAATAGCGAAATCAGAGCAAGGACAGCACGAAACCATCAGCCGAAACAATGAAATTCATATGTCTTGATGCCCAGCCACGGTTTATTGCAGATTCTATGGCCTACATGGATCCATCATGCTGCATTGTTCCAGGTTATAAATATTTCACTGATGTATTCCTGCCACATTTGTTCCGGACAGTGTGTGTACACATGTCTTACGAAGGACAACATCACGGCGTTAACTCATCTTGGGTAAACAGCGGCGACAGAGTACGGGTACAATACAACACAGAACCACGCAGTATAGCTACTTTGCTGGGAGCGATCCAGAACATAATTTGCGACATTGAATCTACGCCTGAGAACAATTGCTATGGTAGGAGATCCAAGGTTCCATTCACACATTCGTCACATTCTGTGTGTGTGGGTGTGTGTGTGTGTGTGTGTGTGTGGTACGAAAGAACAGATGAGGAAAGCAGGTGTGAATTTGACAGGCTTCCCATTTTTCTAATGCAAGCATATGGGGGTGGTTGCTAAAAATAAGTCAAATTTGATTCTCAGTCTTCTAAATTTGTATAACTGACTGTAATGATAAATTGCGAGAGTTAATATAAGACCAGAGATAAAAAGGGCACAGGAAAAAAAGTGCAAATAATTGAATAAAAAGAGAGTTTTTCTATGAGGCATATGAGAAGCAATCGCCCCTCAGGGATCCGTTGTCAATCTTAAAAATCTCCCGTCCATCCATCTTCTACTGCTTTATCCTCCACATGAGGGTCACCATGCTGTCAATCGCAGCTGGAACAGGTTGCCAGTCCATCACAGGGCTCACATAGAGCCAAACAACCATCCACTCTCGCACTCACACCTATGGTTAAGTTAGAGTGTCCAGTTTTGCCTAATCACCAAACCCACGCACACATGGGAAGAACCACCATTTATCTATGCCTCCTTTTGCTAAATCATTTTAGGTAGCTCTTTCTGGCACTGTAGCTTGTGGTGGCCTCTATTCACTGCTGTCATGGGAGTCGGATGAGTGGTGAGACAAACTGATGCCACTTTACACAGAGTGGATATCACCACACTTCCCGTGGATGGGCGTGTGCTCTCCTCTTCTTCTTTCTTACCCTGGATTTCCTCTGGACGCGGAACGGCCGCGGAACGGCAGCGGCGCGGTTCTGCTTCGTCCTCTCCCCAGCGTCAATTCTCACCGGGCGCGTTACGGCAGCGGCGCGGAGCCTTGGGAGCCGGCGGTATTCACGGAAGGTCGCGCGATAATCTCGATCGGACGCGAGTTCGCGAGATCCAGCGATAGACTGTGTGTATAAAGTAAACAACAACAACACAGCTTCTTTTCATTCTCCGACGTGGAAGAACTGTTGCTCTGGTGTCATAAATGATTTTATGTTTCTCCACTTCAACAATCAGTCTCTCGTCGTAGATTATGACTCTCCGAGACGCTCTGATTAATTGACTGATTACCTGACAGCACCGGTCACGACGTAATGTTGATGTGAAGTTGTGACGGGCGATATTACCTGCGTATTGTGTTTTATTTTGAAAGGGGGGCGGAAATGTTTTACTTTGATTCTGTGTCGCTTTTCCTGTCTGGTGCGATCTGCTTCGTTGAAATTTACGAGGTTCAGCAGCGGCAACGGAAAAAATAGAACTGATTCCTATCGATAGCGCTGCGGCGCGGCGAGCCGCTTCTGGGACGCTGCTGAGACGCTCCGCAGCGCAGCCGGTGGGAATGCTGTCATTGATTAGAATGGAAGCGATTTGCAACGGCGACCGCGCCGCTGCCGTTCCGCGGCCGTTCCGTGTCCAGTGGAAATCCAGGGTTAGGGTTTCAGTTATGAATAAAAAGCCTAGTTGCAGAGGATAACTGACTGACACGTCATGGGAGACAGTGATTCTGTCTATGCATTAATTCTGAAGCCATTGTTTCTGTATGTTACTAAGTAAAATCCCAACCCAAGAACTACCATCTTTGAATTTTCCTCAATGTGAGAACAAAGACTTAACATTCTTATTTAGCCATATAATATTATAGTCAAGCCATGATGCAATTCAAGGAACAAGGAAAAAAAATGATTGGATGATTATCGATCATACTCATGGATGAATAAATTGGTCTCTGTGTACAATTAAGTTAATGAATACATTACCGATTTTCAATAGTTTCCCCATCAGGACAAAGGTGATTAGTACATACATCAGCACCCGTGAGTACGGTCCGTTGAAATATTCGCTTATTGATGTGGCTCCACTGTAATGAGCACAGGTCACGATGGAAGACCGAGTACCCGACATTTGCAGCTAACGCCAGGACACACGGTCAAGAAGGCAATGTGAAGAGAGAGAATCAAGGGGGAAAACAGCATCCAGTCCATGGGGTGATGAAATGCAAATTGCAGCAGGGATAAGGTTTATAATAAACTCTGGAAAGATGGAAAACTTATATATATGTATATATATATATATAAAAAAAAAGGGATTTTAAGGACACTGTTTGGCATGGCTGGCATCATTCGCAGTGTAGCTCCTTACTGGCACAGGGGAAATTAGGAAAGATAGCGCGCTGCAAGAGTTTCAGCTGAATCGCAGCGGAAACACATTCCGGCTACACTGGCATGAGAGGCGATCACATCAACTCATGTACTTGATGACGTCCTCCGAGGACAGCAGCATCTGAGCAGTTGTCGGCGGAGAGAGAGCCTTTTTGTTCGTCTCTGCTGAGGTGAGACGGGCAAAGGGCCTTTAATGGAACTCCGGCAATACTCTGTCAGGACTTGATTTATACTTTAGACTCGGCACAAAGATGTTTGATGTTTGTTGGGACAAAAATGACCCTGACACAGTGTAACTAAAGCATTGATAACATGAGTATTCCATAAGAGGAAATATCCTAAAGGAGCAAACAATTAAGTGAAATGTACAGAACTATAACTTAAATAAGGCCAACTATGTTCCAGTCTCCCTGATTATTTCATCCGTCCATCCATTTTTTAGCCATATAAGCATCCTCCGGAGGATGGTGGATCCATCCATCCATTATCTACCGCTTTATCCTCCACCAGAGGGGCGCGGGGGGTGCTGTGCCTATATCAGCTGACATTGGCCGATAGCCGGGTACACCCCGGACAGTTCGGCAGTCCATCGCAGGGCCACATATAGAGACAAACAACCATTCACTCACACTCTCACACCTGAGTGACCAATTCACCTAATCCCAATGTTGCATGTTTTTGGATTGTGGGAGGAAGCCTGAGAACCCCGGAGAAAACCCACGCACACACGGTGAGAACATGCAAACTCCTTGCAGAAAGGCCCTTGTTCCGAAGTTGTTGCAAACGGGGCTCGATCTCAGGAACCAGGGTCTTCTTTCTGCAAACGCAAGAGTGCTAACCACTACACCAACCGTGAGCACCCTACTGCCGCGGGGGTCCGCCCCGGGGGCCCGGAGGCTCACCGGCCAGAGCCAGCGTTGGCCGAGGCAGCATATGAAATGTTAATAACATATCCGTACAGACAAGGTGATTGTAAGTAAAAGCACAAAATGTGCAGACGTAAGACCAGAAGGCAAAAGCCATATTCTCTCAGAGCACATCTCGATCCTGTCCCAGAACAAACGGCGGCGCAGTGGTGACCATCAATCAACCAGGTCCTTTCAGCGTGCACGTCACTCGTCAGTCCAGGGCAGCTGTGGCCTCACTGAGCAGCACCGCAGCCTTGACCATGATCCCAGGACTCTCACATGACTTTTATTCACAGCAGATCATTTTCAACATGAAAAGCGTCGGTCAAATAAGCAGTTTTTCAGTAAGAAGTTGTCATGTTACGCATATACATGTATACATGTTTCCTGTATTTTCTGGATGCGTTCCAATTACTATGATTGAGTTGAGTAATTATACTGTATGGTCATTATTGCATTGCCAAACAACAAATCTAAGCCTTTTTGCACCACAATACTGTATATACCCCCAATGTTACAGTGTTCCACTCTCTCAACCGGCTCCTAATTACTGCCACAGGGAGGCATGTCACACTACACTGCTATTTATTACAGTGAGAAAGAGGGAACAACTGCATATTACAAATCACAGCAGGGGAGCATATTTTTCAATGGATTAGAAAGAGGGTGCTGCTCATTTTCATTTTACTTACCATATTATATTGGCAACATCTCAGAGGATGGAGCTGAGGGATTTCTTTGGCTAATCCTACAAATATGCAAATCCGGGCAGCTCCCTCATTATTCTGAGCATGATAACCGCTGGCGCATACCTGACTTTTACTGGCTTCTACCCTGTTAAGCAAGTAGTATCTGAAACCGTGGCCTGTTGCATTATTAAGTATTACATTATTGCAAGAAAGCCAGGAGACACCCAGCTTTCAGTGCAGAAGTCTGAGTTTGCACCCCCTGTTAACCCGTGCGGCACCAAAACTTGCAGGTCAAACGGAAGACCTGGAACCTCCAGCAGTGAGAAGGAAATGGATGTGGTTGTAAAAGAAATTGATAGTACGGCCCGGGAGCATCACCGCATGTTCCCTGCCCAAGCCTGTGGAAGGAGTTGAGGTCTTTCCTCTTCCTGCTCTGAATTAGCAGTGTATCGTTCACAGGGTCAGACCAGTTTATTGTTGAGATAATGTTAAAGGTACAATATGTAGTATTTATGGGTTTATATAACCCAAAATCCACTTTTTTATACATATTATGTGCTCCTGCATTGTCTAGTCGCTGTATAATAGTTTTTGTTTCATTTTTGTAGTGTTTCAAAAAGTCATGTACAATAACATGACCGCGGACCGCGGTTGCATAGCCACTGTTAGCAGCGAGACGCCATGTTTCTACCGGAGCCTGTAAGGACAAACGCAAGAGAACAAAACAAGCGTCTCTTTACTTGTAGCGGAAGTCCCGCCTCCTCTCTCTCCGCTTCGTCTGCTACGGCCGCGGTAGCTCGCCCTCTCCCTCTCCTCACGAACCTCATCTGCTGACACGGAGAAAGACGACGAGGACGACATTTGACCAGCTGCGGATACCGTAGCGCTCAGGGAAGGGAGGGGGTGAGCAGAGCAGCAGGTCTTTGTTGTAAATTTCAGCCTCTCCTCTAGATGGCACTATAAACTACTTATTTCCCCTTTAAGACTATAGAGGAAGTAGGAAACAGACAGACGTGGAAAGAACCTCTTATGCTACATCCACTCTACTCTAATTGAGTTTTAAAAAACGCATAAACCGATACGCCTGGATGTCCAAGGATGTCGGTGTACTTGTATTGGCATGTGTTTTGTTGGAATAGCTCAACAATCAATTCTCCTTTCTTTACAATCCACCATTGTTGTCTACTGTGACAGACTGCTATGCCATTGAGAATACAGTTTTGATGTGTGATACTGCAATTTTTAGGGGGCTAAACCATAGAAAAAAATGGCATAAAGGGAGTCAAATTAAGCCATAGAGCAAGTGACTAATGAACTATTCTCCAAAATGATGATTGTCCAATCACTCGCACAACAGGTCATTTTTCAACACAATACAGTTTTTGACATATCACAGCAGGGATTCACTGGTGTAAATCATGAAACTAATAACCGGGCTTGGCTGAACAGAACGGCGCCATTGTTCATGTTATTAAAAAAAAAAAACCGCCTGGTCCTTTCCAAAGTCTGTGCAGCAAAATACAAAAGACCTGTAGGTATTTCAAATTTTGCATTTCGCCACACGGTGAATCTGCATACATGGGCCTATTATTTGGAGGATGTATTGATATGCAATGAATCAACTGTAACTGCATGGGTATTTATAACATAAATAGACTTGCCCATACTCCAGTTTCCTCCCAAAGTCCAAAAACATGCAGATTTGTGGATTAGGCAAATTGGACAGTCGGTGTGAGTGTGAGAGTGGATGGTTTTTAACCCGCCTTTCACCCTATGTCAGCTGGGATTGACACAGCGCAAACCTCATGTGGAGGATAAAGTGGTAGGAGATGAATGAATTAATTAACTTTAGCTGAACAAAAGCAACATGCAAATCAAGTTATTTTCATGTGCAGACAACAAAGCTTATGAAAAACTTGATTAAAACTTGGCGTACTTCCACCAGCTCAACTGAAAAAAAAACGACCAAAAGGAGTGTATTAATAATAATAATCCTTGCAGTATAAAAATGCAAAGAGCAAAATCTGACAGGCTCATAGATTATCAAACCATGACCAGATTCACAGAGAATCTTAATATTACAGTATCCTGCTTACCGCTAAACACAGTAACTGAAGCATCAGTAATGAGGCTGTCGGCTTGAAGTACGCAGACGCAAACACAAACACAAACACAACACAAAAACCTTGATCTTCTTCTCTTCCCAGGGATCCTGTCTTGTGTTTCTCTTCCTCTGCAGGGTGCATGTTGGCATGCTGGGCCACGGCCCTCTGGGACATTCAGCTGTGTCTAATGTGCTCCCAGCTGGAATCGGGTGCCACAGTGTTTACACAGAGAGAGGAGAACACTCAGTGTGTAGTGTGCAGTGTTGGGGCTTGTCCACATGGATACAAGTGTAGGTGAATCTGGTTTTCATCCCACATGGGAACAGTGTTTAGGGAGTGTTTTGGGACACGGGTCAAGTGAGGAAAATCTCAAAACGGCACCCTTGTCAGACCGACTCTCTCCACCTGCAGTAAATGCGGCAGAATTAGTGATTTCCTTCTCGTAAAGTAGTCAGGATTATGCCAGAAATTCGCTAGATTTTGAAAGTCACAAAATTGGCATCATTAGTCTTGGTTCATCCGGTCTCTGTTATTGTGATTGTACCATGGATGTATTATATGAACTGGATAGAGCACCGCCCCCCTCTGCCTTGAAGACAATTTTTACATGGTGGCCACTGTGGGTACTGCAACAGAAAACCCCATAGAGCCTAAAAAGCAATTTTCCCATTGACCGCAATAGTAAAAGAGACGCCTGCAAAATTGTCCACAGGACGCCTCGAGACATGGACACGGGCTTTTATGGATCTTTATATGGTAGCGACACTACTGCGCATGCTCTATGGGCCCCATAACCAGGAAATAAACGCGGAAGTCAAAAACTTTTTGGACATCCATGGATTGTACACATTGTAATGTGTGCAACGTCTTCTTCTCCGTTTTTGGTGTAAGCAGCATTACAGCGCCACTTACAGGCTGGGCGAACATTTCCTGTAACGATGCTGTGTTTTTTTAACGGGAGACTTTTCCAAAAAAAAAAATTGTTTACGTTTTGTTCCGTTTTCCCCGTGTGGAAAGAGGCCTCAGTCATGACAGCCTGGCATGTACCATCCCTTTCAGGGCAGGTGACAGACTGTGATGTGCCGATCTCTCAGCAGCAGCAGCAGCGGCGGCGGCGGCGGCGGCGGCAGCCTCGACACCCCTCCAGCACAGAGGGAGTAAATCAGGTCGAATCCTTCCCTCGCGATAATCCAGATTTCTCGCTGCATATTTAAAAGCCTCATTGTCATTTTCACAAGCTCCCCTCTGAGATTTTTTGCTTATCTGAGTCGTGTTGACTGAAATGAAGATTGTGCTAATATGAAATTCAGATAACCTCAGTGGATGATGAGCCGTAACTCTGTCTCACGATATGGGAAGGAGCATGTTAATGTCCTGAATCCTGAACGCTTTTTTACTGATTCTTCTGTGGTTTGCTGTAGACGACTGGACTTTGGCTTGAGTCGGGTTTGACAACATTTCACCTCTCATCCTCCAGGCCTCTTAAACAGACTGACGGATTATACTGTTTTGAAGAGAAGAAAAAAATGTATGAGAGCTCATAGAGAATGTCTACACTCCTCACTCAGAAACATCCTTTTTCAGGCCTTTCAACTCCATTTGCTGGAGGTCATGGCTGAAGGCGGCCGAGTTTGACCCGAGTGTTCGCTCTGTTTTTCTGTTCTGTTTTCTGCTCAGTAAACCTCGGAGCTTTGCGTTGAACATCAGCTCCATGTGCTCTTTTTCTCAAAAAAAAAGAATTATTACTGACTATTATTACTAAATATTTACTGACGCTCATTTTTGTCGGGTCACGAGGGACTTATAATAAAAGATCGCATGGATTAATGCTTTTCGCAAAATCACTCATTCCTTCACCCATTCATTACGAACGCCTGCATGTTTCACACTCTGGTTTTAAAAATTTGGCTGCGATTCATATTTTTAATTAAAAAAAGACTTCTGCACATTCCTTTACCAATGTCAGATGTCGAACTAAAGATTGGCATTCTATTTTTGTTGCACCTATCGGAAAAGTTGATGAAAGCCCTGTTCTCGTCGCTATTGGTCGATGAGTGTTGTGTTGGGCTGATAAGAATACTTCATCACTGGTTATGTACCAGCGTGTTAAAATGAATTACAGTACCAAAATAGATCACGCATAAGATATATAGTTTATCTAAGATATATAGTTTACCAGTCAGCGAGAGAGAGACTTGTTGGCTGTAGTCATATTTCTCTCGTAATAATTCAACCATTCGTTGGGCTGCAGTTAGATTTGGCACTGGCGGCTCCACTATTTAGATGTTCGATGGATTGACGGAGCAGCGTGCTGAGCCACACAGGAAGCACGACGCAGGAACGTTGTGATAACAGCTGAGGTGAATGATAAGTGTTCCCTGAATTAACTATCCATCCATCCATCTATCCATTATCTACCGATTTATCCTCCACCGGAGGGTCGCGGGTGCGAGTGCTGTCCATCGCAGGGCCACATATAGAGACAAACAACCATTCATTCACACTCTCACACCTACGGTCAATTTAGAGTGACCAATTTACCTAATCCCCAAATCTGCATGTCAGACAGTGGAAGGAACCCGGAGAACCCGGAGAAAACCCACGCACAAGGGGAGAACATTCAGAAATGCCCTTGTTCCAACCGGGGCTTGAACCCGGGGTCTTCTTGCTGCAAAGGCAATTTCTTGCTATTAATATATATTATTAATATTATTACAATATATTATTATTATTGACTATATTTTAGTCAATAATATAAAGTATGCACTAAGGCATTAATGATGACTTGTCATTTTTCAGATCGACTTATCTGTCAATAAAGTCGAAGTCAAGTCGTTTGATGACGTCATCACATCGACAACTGTGAGCACTTTTTTTTTAACTTTTATTACAGTTCTCTGTAACATTTCACTTTTTAATCCACCGTGATGCAAAAGTGGAAAGCGTTTCATTTCTGAACTTGAAATAGAACGTCAATAATCTCGTATTGTTCCACTCAAGGTGACAGAGGGGAGCAATTGGTGGTGGAAGTGAAAGCTTCTCTTTTTTTGCTTTTGCTAGATTCAAACCCAGGAGACCTACGTGGCTTACATACATTTAAAAAAATAAATAAATAACTAAAAACACCAGAATAATGCATTCAATTTACTGCACCAAAAGTGACGCAGTGGCCGTGTCTAGAGATTGTGTGGCAGATCCCCCTCCTGTGGACCAGACATCTAAGTCCCATTAGCCGGTGAGCAGAAAGGATGCCCTTCAGATTATTTACGACCTGCGAGATTGACCAAGGTAAGAACCAGCAATGATCTCCCTGTCACTTTCACTAGTTTATATCAAACAGCTCACGCTTCATCACCGCTGCAACTGATAGCTCAATTTCAGCAGAAGGGGGGGAAAAAAAAAAAATACAATCAGCACCAACATTGACCAGCTGTCTGGGTGAAAAATATGGCGTTTATTAGAGTGAGGCTTGTAAGTTCCAGGGTTATGGTGAAGGAGTAACTGAGTTAAATAGCTCACGGCGTTCAGGGCCGACCACAGTTAAATCGCTAAAGGGAGAAAATGAAATCGCGACGTCTCGACTCGTGAGCATCCCTGTTCAGTGAATTCAAACATGTATGGGTGAGCGTAACACTACCATGTGCACTTCTTTTAAATGCTGTGCGGTATTAGCAGAGCAGTTACCTGCATGTCAACCTCGATCAGAGTGACTGCTCATTCAGAACTGAGTTTTTCAGGCTTACTCGTGTATGAAATTCATTTACTTCACACCTCTCCTCAGACTTCATCTTAAATCAGAGGCCATTCAGCTCTGATGGGAGGACTCGCAGCGCTCGCGGCCGCCTGCAGCACATAGAGGAGGGGAAGCCAGGGAAAAAAAAAATATCGGCAGAACAGGATGTAATACTAGTAGAATCGGAGGCATCTACTGTGTCATCATCTTTGGAATAGAGATGCAAAACACTGGTGGCTGTCTATGTGTGTGTATAGTGATGAAAGCAGCAGAGTGCAGATGATCAAAAACAATCTCAAAACAGACTTGTAAGGACATATTTGTGCTAAAGACATATTTTGCATAGAGGGACGTGTAAAGATATATATATACAGTTCTGTGTCACCACCAGCTTCTGTGATCACAGTTTGGAATTTGGATTGGAATTATGAGTCTAAAAGTTGGTCTAAACTATTAACAAGAGTTTAAACAATACATGTATGTGTATGTTTTGCTCAAGCGTGTCTTTAATAAACAACAGGAAACACTGGGACAAACGTAGGATTTACCAGTAACACGATTTAGGGTTTTACTCCAGGTTTAAGAGAGTCAGGGCCGTTGCTTACACTCTTAGAAATAAGGGTTCCAAAAGGATCCTTCTACAAGGGCTGAGGAAAGGGGGTTTTCAAGGGTTCTTGGTAACACTAATGGTTCCAGTAAGAACCATTTTGATCCAGAGAACCCTTTAAAACATCTTTCCTGAATGAAGGGTTTTAAAAGGGTTCTTGGTGGATCTCTCCAAAAGGGTTCCAGGAGGAAAGTTTATAAAAAAAAAGGTTCTACCTGGAGCCAAAAAGGGTTCTCCTATGAGGATATCTCCTATATGGTTCTATGGCACTTTTATTTCTAAGAGTGTACACTTAAACGTGTCAAAGCAGTTGTTTTACATTTTGTTTTTTTTCCTGAAAAATCTGCATATGTCATGTTTTACATATTTTCTGGATGTGTTATTATACTCTTTGGTCATGTCCCTGGTACCAATCCCAGCTGATATGGGCGAAAGGCGGGGTGCACCCTGGACAGGGCCACATATATATATAGAGACAAACAACCAAATCAATTTAGAGTGTCCAATTTACCTCATCGACTTTTGTACAGTGCCGTATAAATATATTATGTCCTATGAAGTGTTTAAATGATTACTTCTCCTTCTTGTATACATATCTATCAACGTTTTCCAATGTCTTGTTCATTCATTCTCAACCGCTTTATCCCACGTTACATTGCAAGATTAAAATCTCTATTTACAAACGAGACCTATAGTCAAGACACGGTCATTTAGCAGCATCGTACACGCAATTGGATTTGGCAACTGTCAAACCATTATAGGGCAGATCTATAATATATTCCAAATGTCTGCAGAGAGAGGTTGTTGTTGTTATGGTTTAGTTTACAACACACTGCTTATTTGCTTAGTAAAAAAGTGCACGTGCAGATGATGACTGGAAATCATCTTGCAAGTTGCAAATTTACCCGGAATGGCCTCTGAACCGCTTCATTACCACCAACAGAATTTCTTTCACATAATTATTTTTCATATTTTCACGAGATTCCTAATGAGCCTGCTCTGGGTTAGCTCTAATTGTAGGTTATCACAGTGACTGAGACCAGGTGCGTGTGTTACTATGTGAACTAATCCTGAGGAAAAGCTGTGTATTCAGAAGAAAAGAGGGGTTTTAATGACACAAATTATACACCGACAGCCTTTAATCTACAAAATATGGTTTCTACTTCATTGCATGAAGCAGCAAATGTAAAAAATTTTGACAAAACATGGCACTGAGAGGCAACACGGTGAGTGGGAAGTCAGATGATCTGTGGAGTGTCCTTAAACAGACATGAAGGAAGGTGCTGCAATTATGTTCACTTGACTTCAGTTTTTAATAAATGCTTTCACCTTTTTTTTTTTTTTTTTTTTTTTTACGCCTCACTAAATTTACGGGCATGACTAAGAAAAAAGAGACGACTCAATATGGACTCGATTTACACGTCATGGGTTTTAAGAGTGGAAATATTTAATAGCTCTTGACTGAACTCGTAAAGCATTCGTAATGGTTTCACTAATTCATCACACATCTTATTTAAAGCGACAATTAAAGACGCTATTTTATCCGCTCCATACCAGAGGTGTTATTTAGTGGCTTTGCTGGAGTTTCAGGTCTCCTCTGTGCCTTATCCTCTGTGTCATTCGTTATCTTTCCGGGTGTTGGATTAATGATCGCATTTAATGCATATTTAAGAGCATCTGCCAGCTCTAATGCAGACATGTTTCCTCATAATACACCAGGCAGTGAGAGTGCCTTCTTTTACTTCAGCAGGTTTTATAAAAAAGTAAAATAATTATATGTGTAAGTACAGATAAACACATGGACTTGCAACAGATAAAAGGTCAACAACATATAAATTTGCCAATTTGGCACATTTTGCCACTTACTGTCATTATTCACCACCTTGCTGTAGGATTGACCTTTTTATTGCCCTCCTTTGTTTTGTTCTTTTACTTAGAATCTGATAGAAAAACACAAACCACTTAGTACCTCTATTATCTGATAAGGCATTTGAAAGTGTAGTAAGTTTGTTGCGCGAAGAGTTTTTAAGCCATCTGCAACATTTGGGCATTAAGCTTAAGTTTCTTTCAATCAGACAGCACAAATTAGGTTTTTTTCTTTTCATTATCTTGATCATGTTCAAGTCGACCACTTCCTGTCTGACGTCCTGTCGAGGACAGCTTCACAGGTCTGTGATAGGATATAAGAACCCGTATTTACGTTGATTTTCAGCGGTGGCGTTTGAGGAAGACCCCAGCACAGGAAGTGATTGAAATATGTCAAAATAAGTTAAAAAAAAAAAGAAAATAATGACAGTAAAACTTCTTCTTTTTAATATATTTTTTTCATTATTTTGACGTTTAACAAATAACAAATCAAAATAGTGACAATAATGTCAAAAATAATGAAAGAAACCTCATTTCTCTTTTTCATTGAAACTGAAGCTTCATGATATTACCAAGAATAAGGCAGTATATGAACCTTTTTGGACTATTTACTTTAATTGCCAAGGCAGGAGCACTGCAGGTCGACACTCAACGACTCCATTGTGCACAATCATGAAATCTCCTGCGTGTACACTCGTCAAAAAACTTGGAGCAAGCTTATTATGTCTAATCTGCACTTGCACCGTTTTATAATGCTTCTGTGAAAGTGGATTGGCTTTTGCAGGAGAACTCACAAAACCAAATTACGCCACATGCACAAATGCATGACCAACATGTTATGATTCGAGAGTTCTTTTCAACACTATGTCCACCATTATCCCACTGTCATCTTCTTTGGCCATTGATTAGCTGTGATTAATGCCACCACAGGGAACCATGACGTTGTGGCGCTGGTGGGTCAAATTAGCTAAATAAATCTCTTAAGAAGACCCTATATGTTTCAAATGAATCAATATTCGAAAGCTGGTGCATTGATAACCATCTCACAAGTCAGGTCTGTGATACATTTCCACGTCAATATCTTGTCCGCACTCCTATTACTAACTTCAAGAAAGTGGTTCTAATATATACAAACATACATTATTTTTTTTTGTTTCTTTTGTGCTGGAAACTTCTTCTTTTTCTTTCATACACAAAGAACAAGGCTGTGCGAAATCTCAGCTGTCAGTTGAAGCACAGTGGGATACTGTTGAATTCAGTGAGAGTTTGATATTTCTGCAGCCACAAATCTTTTTTTTTTTTTTTTCCTGTCATCCCGGCACAGAAGCGTTTAACGTGGATTCACTTGAGGCTTTTGTCTGGCTCAGCGAGTTGAAAGCTCTTCCTTCCAGGCAATTAGTCAGGCAACGCTCTATCCACCCAATCAAAAGGCATCTATAATAACCAGTGGGATGCCAATTAGAAAAGAGGTGCTTATATCACCTACAACCAGATTTCATCCACGGTGGGAAACTTGTGGTGCATTAATAGGCTCTTGTGTGTGTGTCGTAGACCAATATATCGCAGTTGGGAATTGAAGACACAAAAAACGGAAACCTGCAAACATGATAGAAGTGCCTTCATCCGCAGATGCCGAGACGTTTGTGTTCAAGAGCAGTCTATAAAAAGCATTATTGATTCAACACAAAGGAGCGTCCTCACATCTACATCTTTTCTCATCTTGCCCGTGCCCTTGAGGGTCAACACAGTGGCTGTGGTAATTGGAAATTGTGCCAGACCCTCACCACGAAGGACAAAAAAACAATTTTGGTCAGGATGGGTAATAAATGGGGGACTAATGTCTCATCGCTGTGCCGATGCTTTTCTGCGGGGTTTGAGTTTTTGTGTTTCAAGCCTGAGGCGGTGAAATGTTGCTCTTCTGAGGTCAGCTTTGACAAATCTCCACCGAAACCCTCGCCCCGATGTAGACCTGGGGGTGAAAATGAAACAGTGGGCAGCAAATATAGAAATAGGCACCGGGGAAATAATCTATATCAATGAAACTGACTAAGGACATGGAAAAAACATGTGTCGTCTGAAATGACAAACTGCACCATTAGTTTGTGATTGAATCCAATCCAGTGACATTTAAATAACACTTTAAATACAACATCACAGATATAAGAAATAAGCTCCTTAGGGAAAACTA
Source organism: Microchirus variegatus (assembly GCF_963457635.1). NCBI lineage: Eukaryota > Metazoa > Chordata > Actinopteri > Pleuronectiformes > Soleidae > Microchirus > Microchirus variegatus. Next base: position 5,232,310 of record NC_139807.1, on the reverse strand, counting down.
GTGACATTCTGCATTTTTTCTAAACACTGGTAATGGATTATTCTTTCCCCAGAATTACACGAGTAAGCAAATCCTGACAAGGATTTGTATTTAAAACATCCCCTCTGAGTGCACATGCACAGTCCTGCTGACGTGGTGTGTTTTTTTTGTTGTTTTTTTTTTATTGTTGTCTTAAAATTGTCCCCAACAATGAAACAATTTTGGAGTAATGTTACAATATAACCCAGGTTCTGATGAAAAATCTACTAAAAAGCTGTTTTTAAAGATGTATATCTTGAGTAGAAGGTGGAGACATTGCAGAACCAAGTCATACATCTTTATTAGTTTTGGGTGTTGTTTTTTTTCTTATTTTTTTCCAAAGTTATTAAAAAAAATATGTGTTATCCCTTTTTTTTTTTACTGTGATTATGTTGTTGCCACTGGTCAAACAGACATTTAAACAGGTCATAGATGTGGGAATGAGTTTAATTGGGCTTCACTACTAGGTCAACTTTGTCTACTTTATATCTGCCAGCAATTTAAAATTCTATTTCCATAAACTCCGCTGCAAATTTCAGTGTCATTTCTGGTACAACGCTCAATATACAATTTCATCAATTTACACTATTGATGCTAAGTTGAGGCTGGGGTAAAAAAAATTAAATAAAATAAAAAAAAAACACAGGGCAAAACAACCGCTGACAGAGAAGGGTGTTAATCGACTTGTTTTTAGCAATTTCACCTGGTTTCAAAATTCTTTACTCTATAAAGTTAGTAATATTTATAAATTTTTGCAGTGATGACTTTCAAACTTTTTTCTTCTAAGAGTTTCTTTGACTCAATCAAAAAAGTCAGAGAGCTACTCGTGTTTTTTTTTTATTTAACATTAATATTCATTGAATTTTGGATTGAAATAAGCTATGAGAATACATTTTATTCTCATAGCTTATTTCAACACAAGCCAATTTCGCAATAAACATAACAAAAACAGTATTTACTGGTATTTTTTTGGGCAGTTGTCGTGCTGCTGCCAGCTTGACCACTCAGTCTTCGAGCTGATCAGCAGCACAACTGTTCGATTGACAGCTAATGAGCAAATAATGATTACGTGTTAGGGGATGGGACACCTCTAGGTTTGTCTAAATGTAAGCAGCAGGGCATGAAATTAACACCCGACCACATGCCAAATGCGGGTAAATTTTTTTACGATTGCCGGGTGAAACTGTCAATGACTACAGAGCAGCTGTTGTGTTGTTGACATCCACTACGTCCACTAATTATGAGGGTAACTCTACAGAGCCCCCGACGTGACATGAGAAAAAAAAAAAAAGACAGAAAAAAAAAAAAAAAACTTAAATCTCGAGTTTCAAAGTCGACATCTAGAGTTTCCCCAAAAAATATTAATATAATATCAAAAAAACTCGAGATCTCAAGTTTACACAAAATGATGAAATGTTTATTTTTGAAAGAATTTGATTTTTTTTTTTTTTTTTTTTCATATTTTTGGGGGAAACTCGAGATTTCAAATGTATGTTATTTTTTTTCTTATGTCACTTCGGGGGCTCCATATAACTCAACAAGAAAGTCAGCCATTGTTTAAGCCCGAAATGTGGCCGCATAATCCTGGGGGTGAAGAGGCCGGTTGTAACAACGGACCAACAAAAAGATAATGAGGTGGATTCAAAGAAAACACAAATCGGTCAAATGACACGGATGGCAAGGCAACCTGCCACAATGGCTGGTGGCCAAATAAGTTAACTTCAGACCCTATGCTTGATTATTCAAACCTTTGGCGAACTACTTGGAAAGGGAAAGAGCCACTGGAAGTTTGAGGGCTACAGGTGGGAGACCACCGCTTTAGACTAATTGAGACTCAGCTCTGTCAAAACTTTTGCAAGATATTCATATTGTAGGTTTTTTAAATCTCACCCAAGAATCCATCTGTCAACGAGTGTAGTTGTTTTCTCTCAGGATTACAGAGGCAGCTGGGATAGTTCAGGTCTCCACCTCTCTCAGGTGGTCCTGAAATGGAGGTTTTCTGTTTTCTAAAGTTAGACGCTCAGAGAGTCGTCTTCGAGAACAGGTGTCTGAACGACCTCAGGTCCATTTCTTCTTATTCTAAGTAAGCTGATGATCACATCATTTCCAGGCCATCAATATTAGAGATACATTTCTTTACATGTTCATATTGTACTACCGAATATGTGATTACTTTACAAAACAAAGTACAGGTTCATCATGAAACCTCAATGTGTCCTTTAAATATATAGATTTTTGCAGAGGCTGAAAAATAAACATGAGCACAGTCATTATTCTGATTTTTTCTGGATAGAGCCAGACAAGTTGTTTGTGTCTTTTTCAAGTCTCCATGCAGAGCTGCAAGGTTGGCTCCATCGACGTATCATACGAAACCAAAGTGGCAATGATTTTCTCATTGCGCTCACAGCCCAGAGAACAAGGGCATTTCCCAGAAAGTCGAGCTTTTCCTTTTGAATTCGCTGCCACAGACGAAATACGCTATTTCTGCGTCCAGACATACAGTATTATTATATTTCATGTATTTTCTTAAGGAGTAAGAAGCATCACCTGCGCTAATAAACTCACTTCTACGCTGCACAAGCCACTCTGCTGGGCAGGTTTTCTGTGCCACTAAAAGCTTCTCCATCACACGTAAGTAACCAGCATTGATTTCTCTGAAGGCCTGCATTATATAGACAACATTGCCAGTCCACTCCTTACAGTCCCTGTCTCTCTCTCTACTGAAGGGAAAACACAGCAGCTACATTTGTTGTAAGTCATGAAAAGAGCAGTACATTATGTTCAGGTAAAGATCACAGCCGTATCAGATTCTCCTCAGTTTTTCTACGTATATTTACATAGAAAACCTGTTTGGTAAGACCTAATAATCACCGTCATGTTGTTGAATTTTATTCAGTGTTTTGGGGCTTTATAAATGAGAAGGGGGATTTGTCTGTAATCCAGAGGCATTAATTGTAAGATTAGATTCTTAATTCGGTTTTACTGTGGGAGTGATTTGAAAGAATTCGAAAGCGGCCTTACACACAGTCGTCCCGCAGCAAATACGGGTTCTGGGTTTCACGTGTTGGATTGTAACATGTGTCTCTATGGGCAACGCTGCCTCCGCTCGCAGGCACATGACCGTAAATAACCATAAGGTGTAAACGTGAGCGTGAGTGGCTGTTTGTCAGGCCCATAATAGACCGATGACATGTCAGATGGGGTTGGCTCCAACACCTCCATGACACTCAAGCCGTATAGATAATAGATTTGTTACCTCATTTACGCTTAAATTACCAGGTATATTTTTAAAACATGGATAAACCTATTTAAAAAAAGGTGATTCTTCCCTTTGTCTTTATGCTCTACATGACAATCATGTTACCAAACAACCAATGTACAAAACACAACAGAAGAAAGTACCATGGAGAGCCCTGATAACATCACTTTAGTTTAATCTCTTTCTTCTTCTTCTTCTTCTTCTTCTTCTTCTTCTTCTTCTTCTTCTTCTTCTTCTTCTTCTTCTTTCACTTCAGTCCCTTTGTCAGACTCAGCAGCAGCTAATTGCATTTAGATGGCCGGTTGAAAATGTGCGAAAACTAGATGCCAAAATACAGGAGTAGATGTCAAAATAACCCCTTTCAAAGGTGTCTTCAGATCAGAGCTGGAGCACATTAAAACCTCCATCTATTGCAACCGCTCTAATGAACAAACACATTTCAGTGGCTCCTGGAGGCTCGAGCATTGCACGTTCCATGAATTCGCGCTGAGACTGATTAGGTGACAGTGACGTGGCTGGAGGTCTCACGATGCAAACACAAGGTCACGGAACCGCACACGGTGGATCAATTGACACATTGATCCTGAAACAGAGTCTGCTGACATGATTGATATGGACACTTCATCCTGTGGTCACTAAAATCATTCTCCTCTTCACACGTGATATATAGTATGTTAGAAAGTAATGGCTCAGAACATACGGGGGGGGGGAAAAAATAACAATTGTGGAGTAAAGAGTTATGGAGTTAAGATGGACCAGTGTCTTGTTGCTTCTTTATATGTCCCCACTGAAGCATGCAGGTCAGTATGTGTGTGTGGTAGTGCATTAGGAGAAGAGGACAGAACTCCTCCAGCCGAATTCAGAATAGCACCAAAACAATCGGCCCCAACCATTCCATTTTTGGTACCCTTCCCTTGGGGTACCAGAGTAAAATGGTACAGTATGGCCCCGGCTGAAGCTCGACCAGCTCCACCCAAACCAAATTGAACCGTACCTTGACGGGTTAGGGTTAGGAAACACAACCAAACTCGCATACGGACATGATTTGGGACCAAAGCACGTGATGGTTGCTTCTCAACGTTGCTTCCAGAACGTTTCTGTTTATATTCTGTATAAACACTAATGAACCACAACATTCATGGCATTCGGTCCCCACTTAATCCTATAAGTCAGTTTGTGTGTGTGTGTGTGTGTGTGTGTGTGTGTGTGTGTGTGTGTGTGTGTGTGTAGTAGCTCCTCCACAGGACACGCCCCCCCCCCACCCAGCATCTCTGAGCAGAGCAGAGAATGTTGTTGTATTTTACAAACCTCATTTTTAAAACGCTTTGCGATTGTTTTACTCATTCAAATTTTATAAGGTGGTTAGTAACGAATTTTTCCAGGAATTGACTAAGTTCAAAGAGATATGTTTTTTTTTATCACATTACAGGGCTATCAGGTTACCTTTTATTTTTTTACTTAGACTTACAATTATTTCCCATAGTACAGTGCAGCAGTTTGTCATCTTTAATAACACACAGTATAAGCAATGCAACCCTGTTTCCTGCTATTTACATTTGGACTAAGAGTGTGTTTTCTCCAGTTAGGTTTGCAGAAAACATAAGTGCCTGCTTTGGTTTGCCTACACAGAGACCATGGTGAATATTCTCCATTGTTCTCTGCTGTACTGACAAACCAAACTAATAAACCCATCAGGGTTTGTGGAAGAACTTGCTATGTGACCCCCATCTTCAAAATCATCATGAACTGCCTTGGAGATGAAAAATGAATGCGATGAAGAGCCTCTCGCCTTTTGTTTCCTTTGTAATGAATAGAAAATCTTTTATTTAAATGTACAAACCTGAGTTTCTGATTGCAGGTTTTCTTTTACAGCAATGCAACATGTGTCGTGTTTACGAAAACTACTTTAACTCAATATGTTTACGATCCTAATTTGAGCCAAAACAAAGACTCCACAGGGAGCCTTAAACAGTGCTTTGAATTCCATAACTATTAAAAAAACGTACATTATGCCTCACCATTATTGTACCATACTTTTATATTGTGCTGCATTATGACACTGTACTGCAAACGCGGAAATTGGAAAACAAGGGATGTATGTTGACAATACAGCGTATGTGTAAACATTCAAAAAGAACGTTTTTATAGATAAACAATGTGCGCGTGTGTAATGCTATAATAAGTAGAGCTCCGGAAAATGAGTTTACCGATATCTGTTGTTCTACGCAGTTCTCCAATGCGGCGATGCTGTAATCCATGGGTGTCAAACTCTGGCCCGCGGGCCAAATTTGGCCCGCCGTGTAATTTCATTTGGCCCTTGAGGCAATATCAAATTAACATTAGAGCTGGCCCGCCGGTATTATACAGCGGCACCGCTGCTGTAACACCGCATTGACCGCTAATACTACAAATCCCATAATGCTCTGCTGTTGTTTTGTATTCATTGTTATTTTATTTTCAAATTTATTAGCTTGTGGAAAAAGTTAATCTTGATATTTACCTCAGAAGGCTGCAAATAGAAAAGAGGCATTAAATGTTTTATTTAAATTTTATTTAATATGCCATTGATGTTTTTTCGTTTGTTTTTTGAAAGTTGATTTTGCACTATTAAGTTATATAAGCGTTGCTTGTTCCATATTCAGTGTTAAAGCAAATCAGTGTAGCAAACTGAGCAATAATTAACGTTTTATTCATGCACTTTCTCTTGCTACTTCAAGGCTTGAATGTTTGATTCATTCATTATTGTTATTTTATTTTCAAATTTATTATTAGCCTGTGGAAAAAGTTTATTTTGATATTTACATCAGAAGGCTGCAAATAGAAAAGAGGCATTCAATTTTTATCTATCCATTATCTACCACTTATCCTGTATTTAAGGTGCATTCAATTTTTATTTAAATTTTATTTGGTATGCCATTGATATTTTTTAATTATTATTATTATTATTTGAAACTCGATTTTGCATGTCACTATAAAGTTATATAAGCCTTGCTTGTTCAATATTCAATGCAAAACTTGTTTGGGTCCCTATTAAAAGGTTAATTTGTTCAACCTTGGCCCGCGGCTCTGTTCAGTTTTAAATTTTGGCCCACGCTGTATTTGAGTTTGACACCCCTGCTGTAATCTGATTTGCCCTGACTGTCAGGAATGAACACATCCCTCACAATAATCTGCGAGAGGAATTGTTCAGTTGTAGCATCATCCCAGAAAGGACAGGAATCTCCCAAGGTTGATTGTTCTTTCTTTCTCTCTTTCTTTCTTTCTTTCTTTCTTTCTTTCTTGCTGTTGGAGTGTTTGTTTGCTGGTTCTCAGATCGTAGGTCAGATTCACCTCATCTCATCGAGTCCACTTGTGGACAAAATGCCACGGCCGCGTTACAGAGCGTGTCGTGTTTTTGACTCGGCGTGCGCTCGAACACTTTGGTGTCCTCATCAAAGACTCATCTTTGAAGCCTTTGTGAAAAGTTCCGTCTCGAAACGCTCTCCGGTTTTTTTTATATTCCCCGTGTTCTGTAGCGTCAGCATATTCTACACAATTTGTCACAGCGCTGAAGGGCCCAAATGAATTTTAAATTCAGAGACTTTTATGCAACAGGGTGTTTTTTTCTTTTTTTTCTCTCTTATTGCTAATTTTACAATATCGCTGTATGTGTCTGTGTCATTTGCATCTTCCATGACACTGCTCTTTACGGCGTACCATTACTGATATGTAAATGAAAGTGTTATCGTTGTAACAAAGATTCATGTGCGTCAAAGAGAATCCGCTCTCCTCCACGAATAATGGTCGCTGCGCTTTGGCACATGCATAAAAATATGTGCAATTATTTAAAGGTCACATAGAGTGGTCCTGTTGCACATATATGTTAGTTATGGAGGTCTACTTACATATATTAACTTGTTTTTATGGTCAAAAACCTCCTAGTTGCTGTAAACTAGCCGATAGAAATCCTCTTTTCTGACAGTGTTTTTCAGCCGCGATGTTTCAGAGTGAACTTTCACCCCCAGAAGACAGAGTCTTGTGATTGGCCAGTACTATCCAGCACATCCGTTCTCAGAAGCGCAGCGCCCCCCTCTGGAACGGCGGATGCACTGCTCCTCATTATCAAAACATTGTTTTAACAGTGTTTAAAAATAGCTTCGTCACGACTCCCCGCCGCAGTCCCTTTTATGACTTTAAACCGGAGTCAGACCCAGAGTCAGAAGACACTGTCGCTCGTGAAACACCTCCACAACGGACGTTATTCTTCTTCTGCGGTTCAATGTACGCAACCGGATGTGCCCGGACTACCGCCCGGAGCGGGACGATCGGTTGTTCAGGAGAACCGCTGCTTACGTAACTATTACGGGATTTTCAGTGATCTCGTTGAGCCCCGAGATTACAATAAAACACAACGTTCTCAGCAGTGGCTGAACTGTTTGTTTTTTCGAACCGTCAGGGCTTCTTAAACAAGGTAATGACGCAGATACACACCAAAAAAAAACAGCGATAATAGGAACTTCCGGTCTAGTTCCGCTTTAAACATGTTGTGTCCAGATGTATTTTACTGTCTGGATGATGGAGAAGAGTAATTATGTTCTGCTAATCTATTCACTCTTAGTCATTTTATATGTTTGAGGAACTATAATGAATTGTGTCCAACAAATGATGCCAAACAAACTTTTCTGTTCTTCATTCGTACTTGGCTAAAATCAGACGCCTGTGGCAAATGTGGAAAAGAAAAGTTGACTGGATTTGCATTTGCCCAATTATACAATAAGCCTCAATTACAAGTGAGACCAATGATGAGGTCACACTGGGTGACAAATCGCTGCTCTGTGGCTTTCACACAACTCACCAGAACAGCTGTTCTTCCTCACTGTGTCAGATCTGAAGAGCAAAGTGGTGGAACGTTTCGGTTCCGCCGAGAGCTGCGTATGTGAATGTCAGCGACAGAAGTGTGAGCTTTCATGTTAAAGACTTGAATAATTCGCTTTGATAGAATTGGAGAACAACAAGCGGATTTAGTTTTTTGGGGTGTTTTTTTTTTTTTAACACACAGTCTTGTCTTTTTGTTTTTCAAAGTACTGATTCCGCTGAGAGAGAGAGTGAGTTATTTACTCCACACTTTAACATAATGCAGTTGAAAAGAAGTAGTTCATGTCTTCCCCCGGTTGATTTGTGTTAGTGCTGCCCTTTGAGATTCTCTGACATCCATCTGAAACAAACTTTAGTTTGAATGAACATAATCTATTTGGTGACTGCATTCAGTTCAAGTTATGTGTGTGTGTGTGTGGAGGGAAATGGTATAACAATAACAATTTGAAGTAAGGTTTTAAAGTTTGTAAACCAATTTATTCTTATCTTTCTTTTCTACTGATGGTTTTTGTAACCAAAATATTTGCTTGAGATGAGATGCGAGTTGAAGTGAAGAGAGTTTATCTTGAGATAGGGAATTACAAATACAAATCATACCCCCCCCCTTTTTGACTCTTTTGGGGTCTTCATACACTCTTAGAAATAAAAGTGCTAAGTAGGGCCATGTAAGGTTCTTCAGCTTGTCCCCATAGGAGAACCCTTTTGGAGGGTTCCACCACCTTTATTGGAACAGGGTTTTAAAGGGTTCTCTGGATCATTAGTGTTACCAAGAACCCTTGAAAAACCCTCCTACCTCTACCTCCTCCCAATTCATGCTTTCAGAATGAGCTTAAATAAATAGGAAAAAATGGTATTTGTCCCTTTTTTTTGGTGCGTGTGTTCAGCATTTCATTCAGCAAATACAAAGCACTGAAATTTGAAATATAAATATACATTTGTGAGTATTCAGGAATTACCCAGCTTCAACCAAATTATACATACTGGCAAATAACTTGTACAAACTGAGATGAAACCCAGTTTTCAATTTCTATGGAAATGCTAGAGTTAAAGATAAAACTCAATAATATATATATATATATATATATATTTCTATATAAGTACTCCTCACTGGCCAATATTGCACCCTGGCTGCTCAGACGGATGGTGAGACGTAAGAGATGAAACTCAATTTAGTGTGAAATCCACAGAGCACGTTTACCAAGCCCAGCTGGATTGTAATGGCTCTTTCCCAGTGAATCCCTGAGGAACACGGGGTGACGAGGATTTCATTGGTATACTCACACTTTTTTTTTTATGATCGCTCAGATTTTTAGGTGACAGCTTGAATCTAACCTTTAATTATTATTATTATTATTATTATTAGCCTTGAGTTTCATTTAGATGTTAGAGGAAATACTCGAAACAAAGCATTTTTAGAGGTTAAGTGCAGACAAAGACAAAGTTACAGCTCATGTAGAAAAACTGCAGACAATTCAGAGTTAATATTGACTTTATAATAAAATCATGCTTGCTTTCCTCTCACTGTGACATGCTGCTAGGACATGTCTAGCATGCACATGCTTTTTTATGGTTTTGTCATGTCAAAGTTATCGGTTCGTCATAAATTAAGTGCCATGTGTGTACACACGGTACTACGGAGCCCCCAAAGTGACGAAAAAAAGACGGGAAAAAAAATAATAGAAATCTCGAGTTTCCCAAAAAAAAAGAAGAAAAAAAAAGAAAAAATGAAAAAAAAAAAATGTTTTTCTAAAAATTTTGGGAAAATCGAGATTTCAATTTTTTTTTTTTTGTTTCGTCATTTTTTTTTTTTGTCACTTCGGGAGCTCCATACGATACAGATGGCAACCAAAGTGGCAAAATAAAATGAATTCAGCATTCTCAGCATTCCTGGCTGAATGAGTCTGCAGGTTTGAAAAGGCTTATATTTGTCATAAAATCATCCTCACACTGAACACTGGCAATCAAGCTACAATCACATGCAACGATATCCCTCCATGAATGCGCCTCTCCAGGTTGAAAGGACAGTCAGACAGGTTTAATTTCGCAATCACCGGCCAGCTCAAATACCTGATTGGGTGTATTTTACCGCCGCTCATGTAAAATTCAGCCGTTTTTGGTGAGAGTGGATTACTCGCACTTCAGCTCTCATTTCAAACAAGAAAAGCCATTATTCCTCCGGTTTATCACCAGCCAGTAAAAATGATTAAAACGCAAGCTGATTGCTCATAAACACTTTCTCATCACATTACAGAGAAGTGGCCCTGTTGACTCTCGACACGTGACGATTACTAACCCCGATCAAAGACGGCATTATTGGCTGTTGCTAGGACACCAAACTTTCCTTTACGTGAGTCACCGTGGGACGAGATGGGATTTGCGCAGTCTCGACACTTGAATGCGTCGCATCGAGTCCACACACTATGCACTTCAAAAAATACTTGGGATTCATAAGGGTGGGAAATCTAATGAGAAACGCTGAGCTGACAGGCGGAGGGAGCCACAGGCGGCAGCTTGGGGAGGAGATATAGGGCACCTGCAGCTGCACAGTGCTGATACCCAGTGCTCTGAAATCCACTGCTGATGTGAAACGACATGACATGTTTTCTCTGGTCAACAGCAACTTACATTGTAGAGCTAATCTCTCTTTTCAGGTTTTTTACTTTTAGTGGAATGTTTTACTGTCAGTGCTGGGTAACCACAAAATGTTTTTTTACACAGACATTTGAAAGGTGGACGTTCACCTGATTATGAAAAAAAAAATATGAGTGGACTTTTATTCCTCATGTTTTCATCACATTGGACTCACAAACAACACTCTTTTACATGCGAGTCTGGAATCTGTCTGCGTCCTTGTCCTCACACTAACTTGTTGGTTCAAATGAATTAAGAATAGGCGCGATAGCATTATGAAGCTGCTTTTTTTGTGTAATTTGACCAAATTTGGCCTGTTTTTTATTGATCTTCTACTCATAAAACTTAGTAAAGAGCAGCGTAGGGGTTATTAAGGAAGTGACTTTGACTTTTTTGTCCATTTTTTTCATTTTTTTTTTTCAATCCCAACTTTCTCTGTTGTTTTGGGAATGAGACATTTATCTCAGATCCACTTTTTGATGATCAAATAACACATTTAACTCTTTAGTTTAAATTTAGTTTTAAAAAAAAAAAAAAAAGTATTTTTTTTGGGTGAAGTGGCCCTTTAAAGAGATTTTGTAAGCATTTTATATCATAAATGTGTCTGTATTGTGTTTTCTATGTACTCCTGTTTAAAATGCAATTGATTTGAATTACTTTATTTTATGTCATTATCAGGTTAAAGTACACGTACAAAGAACAATTCACAAAAAAACAAAAATCGCTCAGTTGTAGAGCCACCAGCAGAGAAAGAATGTGACCGACACCGAGAAAATGTTACAAAATCCTTCAACCTCCATGTCAAAATGAATTTGCACATTAAGTCTGTATAAAAACAAGTGTCATAACAAGCGTTTTCACATCACACACTGGTTGGCAGCAGCTCCAAACCTCCTGACTGTATCCTTATATAAATTGTGTTTAAATACAAACTTAAAAATATATAGTTTTTTATTGTTTTTTGGGTGGGGGAAATAATCGCTGGCTGGATGACACTCAGGGGCAACACATTTTTCTTTTCTTTTTTTTTGACGTGTAGCACATTCACAGGTGGGTTTCGGTGGATTCAACATGCGTGGCTGTCACAGCAGAGAGCGGGGTTCACATCTGTTGTTGTGCTGAAACAACAAAATCCCCCACGGGATCTGCAGACGACTGCGGTTTCGTTTCAAACGTAAATAAACCTGATTGCTTTCTGTATTAAACTAGACCGCATGCATTTTAACCAAAATGTGAGCGAGCGAGTGCATGACCAAAGTTTTATTGGGGTCCATAATGTAGAATATATCATTTATACAATATGATATAATAACATTTCTAATGTGTAGTTGAGAAAGTTCGAAAATAAAATCTTCACTCATGGAATACATCCACATTAGGCTTGTGATGAGCAGCTGAGACTGTGCATTAGGTGTCTAATTGAGGCAGCCTGCTGTGAACCAGGCTACGGTACATCTTTCCAGCTGGGGGAGACATCTTAACTGGGATTATGGCTCATTTGGGAATATTAATGTATAATTAAGTATTAATAGATCTCTCAGATCAGTATTTAGACCGTGCATGATTCACAGTTCACCGATCTCTAGCAGGTTTGCGAATACGTTGAAATGTAAAATATCGGGGGGGAAAAATGTTCATGGAAAATGCATTTGTTTTCTGCTATAATAATAATAATAATATAGCTTTGTTTTGCAGTGTAATATCCTCTTGTTGTGACTGTGGCCGATAAGCAGCCCCAGACACGCCTTTAATGGTCGGAAAGCAATGATTTAATCTTCGATAATACTTTTTTATAATGCGAGATTATCATCCATTCTGGCTTTGTCGCTGCAGCAAGTTTTTTTTTTCGAAATGTAGCAGACTAGAAGTAGAAAACAAAATGAAAAACAAATCCTTCCATCCATCATCGACAGCATATCGTTTGAGAGATTGAGTCTCTGGAGAAGCTGATATTGGAGGAAAGACATCCCCGGACAGGCCGACAGCTTAACACAAGGCCAAGAGTCTCCAATTAAGCAAAACCCATATTTCTGTTTCTTTGGATTACGGGAGGAATTAGATTACCCTAAAAAAACATGCACAGACGGAGGAAAACCATTAAATGACTGCACAAGAATAATGATGCCTGTTATGAACGGATAACTTTCTGGCAAATGCAGCAGATGGACAGAAACGTGTCTGCTGTGTTTGTAAAAATGTTCAAACTAAAAACAATCATTGTTAACAGTTTAGTGTCATTAAGTAAAAGTATTTTCAGGTAAAGATGATATAGACAGTAGATCTGCACCTGTGTATTTAAGTGATTAAAGCACTAGTGTTTATGATTTTGAACAAACTTGTGCTTTTTCAGCTGATTGTACCTTTTTTTTATTATCTGGTTTTTCTCATTGCATGTAAAATAAGTGTGACAACTTCCAGAAATACATTGACTTTGTTGTCCACTGTTATTATGACTGTTTTTTATTAGTATTACCTTAATAAAGTAAAGTAGGTGAGACCTTTTATGCAAATTCTTCACAGATTTTGACCTATATCAGACTGCAAGGTTTACCGATTGGGGCAACAATAGCTCAGTTATATTTCTTAAAGATATTTAATGTACACAATTGTCATAATACATAAATATGTGACAAATGTTCCATATTTATATAAAAAAAATAAAAACAAAGACCTACAAGCTTGTAAATTAAAGGTTTTTTGTATTATTTTTCTTCAGTTTTGTAAGTATTATGTATTTATTTTTAATAAATATTCCTAGACATTGCTAGACAATTGTATGTGTAAACATAATTGATCAGTAAAACCCATTGAAATAGGTAATTCTATTCACCAAATAAGTGTTTGTGTTTTTCATCTTATATGTTTGTATGATTGCTGTTATAATTAGTCAGTAAAACTGTTTCTAAAAGAATAAACACATATGTTTCAATAAGATAAATACCTGTATGTATTTGTGTCTAAAACACTTGTTTTACCAGTAGATTGTGTGAATTTCCGGCGCAAACTGTAAACTCCCTGAACAGCTTGCGCATAATGGGACAAAAAAAAACGTCAACAAAAAGCACGTGTCGGCCCTCCGGCTCGCCGTACTTGGCTCCGCCATTGTTTGGCAGCTCTCACTCACTGCTAACCAGGCGTATTCATGGTTACCCACGACAACAAACCTAGAAGTGTCGAATGGATGTGGATGGTACTTTTAAGTGGCAGACGGTGTACGGGGAAGGACACACGCGAGGGAATCAGGTACTTTCATACTTCCGCTTTCACTTCGCCCGTGCTAAACATTAGCATTAGTAGTTAGCGTAGCGTTAGCTTCGCTCACTGTCACCCACCACGGGAAGTTTACGTTTAAGTAGACTGTGGTGAAAGACGGCAGCACTGAACGCAATGTGTCGCACATAAATGACTATATTGTGACTAATGTGTAGCGTTATGGTTCTGTTTTACTTTTGTGTGAAGTTATTTGACTTAGCAACTGCTGAATGAACCCGAGCCGTGTGACAACATCTGCACCGACGGCTTGTTTTCATAGTTTTGCCACTTTATTAGGTACATGCATTTAAGTGCCTCTTAATGCAAAAACCTCATCATAGCAGCAACTAATACATGTTAACATGTTCTATACGATTTGCTGAAATTCAAACCGAGCGTCAGAATGAGGAAGAAAGGCGATTTAAGCGACTTTGAACGCGGCGTGGTTGTTGATGTCAAACTGGTTGTTATTTCAAAAACTGCTGATCTACTGAGACATCCATCTCTGGGGTATACAGAGAATATTCTTCCCCAAAATAAGGACAAAAACATCCAGTGAGCGGCAGTTCTCCGGGTGAAAATGCCTCGTTATCCAGAGATCAAAGAAGAATTAACAGACTGGTTTTAAATGATAGATCAGCTTAAATAACTAAAGGGAGAAAATGCAGTAACTACAGCCAAGGAAGGCACTTTATCTCAGAGTACACGAACATGTTGCACCTTGAAGCCGATGAGCTGCAGCAGACGACCATACTTGTTGCCACTTTATGAGGTGATCTGTGTACCTAATAAAGTGGCCAGGAAGTGTTAGTTTTGAGCAGGCTCTTGTATATTGCAGTTAAAATGGCCCTCTCCATGCAAAGCAGCAAGCAATACTTCTGTCACAGTCGAAACTATCATCTGTTATTTATAGTGTGGCATTCAAGATGTTATATCAGCTCAGGCTATGGTTCATTGCACATATTATTGCTGTTTTTTTTTTTCCCCCCTTCCAGATTTTCATTTTGGAGATACATCTCAGAGAGAGATAGACCCATGATTGTTATGCTAATGTAGGCTGTTTTCCACTGAACCCCCTTGTAACCTCCAATTGAAGCTTTGTCGTTACACAATGCTCGACTGTACCATTGATTAAGGCAATAAATGCCATGATTGTTGAGGGGAATATAAACATATGGAGAGTGTGGGTGACGCTGAATAACTAATTATAAATAAACAACAACAAAAACCGTATCTTCCCATGTGTGCGTGGGTTTTCTCTGCAAAAACATGCAGTTTAGGAATGAGGCAAATTGGACACTGGTGTGCCCTGCCTTTTGCCCTTTGTCAGCTGGGATTGGCACCATCAACCTCATGTTGGAGGAAACTAAATGGATGTAGCAATTAGTCAGAGCCAATAACAACAACAACAATAATGATAATAATGTCTTTATTTTTAAGGACACAGTGCGTTTCCATCTCGGTCATCGTGTGAAGCAATATGTTCAGATGTTTTCCGTCTCTCTGGACCTGATGTGTAAGCAGTTTTGAGAGGTTGATATCGGGTTGACAATAGTCATGAAAGACACGCGAGGCAGCGTTAGAGAGGCCACGTTTATCCCGGATAAGTACGTAGAGTTTGTTTGACATGTTGCTTGGTTGAGGTTTACTGAAGGCTGACATCTGGCCACCGAATTGTTTCAGCCTGTGTGAACTAACGTCGGGGTCAACTGTGGGAATGGAAATGGCCGATATTGTTGTGAGTCATAAATGGTCCCGATATTGACAACCATGAACGTATAGTGATTATAATATATTATTATCTAATGTGTAGTAATTAGGTTTGATATTATTTAGTTTAGGTCATTTGATAGTGGTTGAAAATGTCCTGCAGCTTCCTGGAGTCTTGGGTAATTGTCTTTGCTCCAACAATCCAAACACTAAAGATATTCAGTTCAAATGTTCAATGTTTTGGCCTTTTTCCCCCCAGTGTTTTACAAATTCTTAGTATTGTTAGCGTGTGCACTGCTGAGCACTTTGGGTCATTATAGTTTTTTTTTTTTTTGAAAGATGAGTTAAATGATGAAGTCATTATGAAGTTTGTCAACAGTTAATCAGCAAATCTTTGGACACCGGGGTAAAGCTGAAAGATGAATATGTTAGCAGAAAATGGTTTGAAGTCGCCGTTGTGCCGTGCTGCTAAAATGTGAGAAACGGGTTTGCTCTGCACAGTTAGACCGTGTTATGATCGCTCTGGGAGTGATATGGAAATAATAAGAATCACCATTGTGGTACTAAAGGTTCACAATACCAGCCTTTGATAAGGGCATGAAAGTGGAAGGCTTGCCTCCTCCTAAAAAAAATGAAGGATCATCACTGAAGTCAACCCTGCACATGCAGTCATTTCCAGAAAGGCTCATGATGAGGTGCATTTCTTTGGAGATTTAAAGGATTATTGAGTCATTAATGGTAACCTATACGAGGTGTCATACCAGTCTGAAAATCTAAGCCCTTTAATGAACTAAAGCATGTCCTCACAGGTATAATCCTGTATTTTGACTCACATTTACTAAGAGAGGTGACTCTGAAGGCAAAGGTAAATCCTCTTATTGATTAAAAATGGAATATGCCATTTGTTCTAGCCCACTCTGATTTCCTGGTGTCAGAAAGTGTGGACTGAAGAAATGACATTGGGGGCACATTTAAAAAAAAATGTGAACGACCCAGTTAATTTAAGCTTAAGCAATTGCATAACTGCTGCAAAGATGATGCATTTCATTGTACTTAGTAATAGAAGAGGTGATTATGTTTTGTCAGTGGATGTTCTGTACATGTCTGTGTAGTGACAGCTTGCAAATGTCTTAATCTAAGTGGAAAAAAATACAGCTGTGAGTGCAATCATGAGCTAATCAGTAGACGATGCCTTTTGTCTAAAATCGGTTGAAATGATTGCTTGCTAAAATGAATAATGAGCAATTTGTCCACCATGATGAGCAACATTTTTGCAACCAAAATGGACTAAACAAACACTGGTTCTGGAGAATGTTCTTTTATATACTTAAACATTTAGTCGGTGACTTCATTTACAACCTCTCAGAGGTCACAGGGATTTCTTCACTTTGTTAGTTATGTAAAGTCCAATACCGTAATACATTACATTTACAAAAAGAACAAATTGTCATGTGAATGCCTGAAAAAGTCATTTAAAATCACCCAAATTTAGCTAAAGATTTCTTGCTTCAAATGGTTTTCCCCCCCATATAAGTAGGTTATTAATAAGTTATTACTGTTTTATCGATACTAAGCAAAAATCCTTATATGCAGTCATCGTTAGGGAAAAAGACTGTATTTCAGTTTCAGTATTCAACATGCAGTAGTTCAGTTATTTCAGGGAGAGTCTCACAGGTTCAGAAGTTTACCTGGATCCTTCCACCTCCGCCTGATTTATTTCAGCATTGTTGAGGACTGCATGACCAAAAATGAAATGGGGTGTCAATATTCGTCATGTCAGCAGGTTGTGCTTCATTAATCTGTCTGATTGATCCGCCTTCCATGTGTTGCAACGACCTTGCTTTGCACAAATAAGAACTGCACCCATGCCAGTGACACCTGATCTACTTGCTCGTGTGATGGATTTCTGCTTGACTTCTTGAAGGCACAGGACAGAGACAGATATGGCCAGCGAAGCTGTGAGTGCAGAGGGGGATTCTTCATGTGTAACAGAATCAGAGACCATTGTGAGGCAATGCAGTCATGATTGCAGCAGCAGATTGAGGTCATTGTGCTCGGTTGAATTGTTTACGCGGGACCGTGTGTTTATTGTAATGTCAAGGAAACCTCAGCGGTGAATCACGAGACGTCAACTTTGGGTTTAAAGTGATTGAATCGATTTGAGGATTAACAGTAGCTGCAGTCATACGGAAAGTGAATCCTCGGAGGTTTACTTCCATTACATCCACAACAAACATACAATCATAACAATCATCTTTAAAACCCACATGCTATGGCGGGAATGCACAGCCTCTAATTTCCAACATATCTTTTTAATATAATTCAGGCTGTCACTCAGGCTATACCCAACAGCTTCAGCAGGGTTTTACTCAAAAATAGCAACATGTCAACTGTGGAGACAGTCCCGGCGCAGTCTGTTACTGTCAGACAGTTGATGAATTTACTTCAGAATTATGTAACGCTGCAACTAATGATTATTTGGATTCATATTGATCGATTAGTTGTTCTCATATGCCTTTTCTTTGTCCAAAATGCATTCAGTTTTATTGATTTCTTTGCAAGTCAATCTCTTATTTAAATTAAAGTTTTATTTATTTTCTGTTGCCTTAAACTTGGGAAAGGTGACGTCTAGCTCTTAAAAACAGAACTACTGTATATGAAACCCTCCTAATCCTCATCATACATGCCATTTAAAATACCAAATATCCCCCTCTTGAAACTTTTTAATGCATTTTAGGTTATGTAATAATAAATTAAACATTTGATTTGTGGACTACTGGCTGTTTCGAAGCCATCAATTTCATTTCATTTCATTTATATTGTGTTTAACAACTCCCATTAGGTTTCTCTGTACTCATAGCAATATGCAACTGAATCGACTATTAAAAAGACACTTGAATTTAAATTATTCACAGCAGGAGAAAAACCAAACAAACAGAAACAAGGAGAAGGTTCAAAAGTTGGTTGTGAATGTGGTTTAAACTCCACATTGACTCGAGCCAGTCATCATCAGCCTAATCAATGCCCGACGGCACTCCTGGTGTTAATTAGCTGTTGTTTTAGGCTTTAATTATTTTCTTCCAAAGTAATTAAAAACTTGAAAGTGAGACAATATCTTTTTTAGAGAAACTATGCTGACCTTGTGGTAGCCTTACATGTGAATTTATACAGACTGATGATGATTACTCCCAGTAATCCCATCATAAAAAAGTCAATGTAAACATGATTATCACTCCATCACTCAGCTGTCAATTATTATAATAGTGTTTCCTGTGTCAGGGCCTTTTGTTTGTCTTTAACATAAGTGTGTCCTTCCTCTTGTGTTGCAGTGTGTGTAAAATTGCCACAACACTTTTATGATTTCATTCCCTAAATCTGTCTGACGAGATACACCTGCCTGAGGCCAATATTGCTAAACTTAGCTCAGTGGATGGCATCATGCTGAGACCATTTTCCTTCCTCTCAACCAAATTGTTTTTGTTCCACTTGAGGTGAGAAAAGGTGAAGTTTTTCATTACGGGATGTTTTATTGACCCACAAGGGAATTTGAGAGCAGTATAAAAGAGAGGGAGGTGGTGAGAGAGAGGGCTATTTTATCAAATCAATACACTTGGTTGTGTACGTACAACACAGTCACAGGTGGATGAGCAGAGAAATGAATAGTGAGATAACATCTAAATGTGTATGAGAAGTTTTTAAATATAAAATAATGACAATAATGACTGTCAACTTTCCATTTCCATACAGTACAGGAGTTTCTTCTGAGACCTCTTTAAAATATGGACAACAAAACAAACAAGCAGAAAACAATGTCAGAGTTTTTTAAATGAATTCCTTTTTGCAATTTGATCAAACCCTCCTGTACAGTTCAGGTAGGGTTGCACAACTTTGTGCATTTTCCTTCTTGCTTGCAAAAGCTGCTCGTGTTGGCCTGTGCATAAATCAGGCCGCAGAGAAACACTCTAAGGTGGCACAGATGTCCACAGAATATACAGATATTTCCAGGCAAACCTGGGGAATTGTGGCATGTTTAGTTGTGTTGTGGTTTGCAGGGAGGAACACCTTGTCCTTTACACGAGTCATGGCGATATGCCCTGGTAGCCCAGAGACCGGTTAATATCCCCCTCCAATTTGTTTCCCTGCACTACGACTTGCTGATTATGTTACTGCTTTGGTCGATGGAGGCCCTCTGGTGCTATAATTCATAATCACACTGTGACGTCCTGAAAAATTAAACATGAATGAAAGGGAAGAGAGATAGTTGGGAATTAATTAATCAATTCCGAATTGCTAATCAACCTAATACCAGTGAGGGGCTTTAATTTAAAGTAAAACTAAAACCCGTAACCACTTTTTTGAGGTGAAAATCAGTGTGTATGCGTGTATCTAATACTGTTATTTGCTGATGCTGGTGTAAATCTTCACATGGTAAAAAAATGGTACATCTACTGCTTCTCTGGTCAAACAACGGCTACTGCATTCAGATTCTGCCATTGGGTTAGGGTTACAGTCTCTCATCACCCTCTTGTCCAACCAGTGAGAGGCTTGTTATCCCTGATTCTTCCCCCTTTTATTAATGCTGGAGCCGACGCTATGTCGTCTTTCTCTTCCCACTGCTTGAAGCACTCCTCTCCGTGATTCAGCTCTCAGCCCACTCCCTTGGCATTTTTTCAAAATCAGGCATCCAGCAGAGAGTTTTATTCAGAGGAGGTCGTTTAGTTAGGCAGCATTTTTTCGACATGTTTGATCCTGAAAATGATGGGGTGAAGCTCTCCTTGTGTATTTTAAGTGTATGTAGTGTCATTTTTCAATGTACAAATATAAAAGCCTCGGAAAGACAAAACGTCGGTGTGCAATTAGCAATGCGGGACCGTTTGAGAGGGGGTTTTTCAGGCAGCAGTGTTCGGCTAATGTGCGTGACCCAAAGTGGTTTAGATGTCCTCAAATCTTTTTGAGGGAAAACAATTTTCCTGCTGCCACTTCTCATTCCTAAAATAATGGAGCTGACTGTTCGAGGACTAATTAGAAGTCAAAAAAAACCTTTCCCTTTTGTGCGTCACTGAAAAGTATTTTAAATGAGAGTTTGGATTTCTTTTATTTGAATACTTCACTGGTATTAGGATATGTAGTGTGTGCACTGGTCAGGCATTTGTTATTTACATATGTGCAGACAGCAGTAAGCTCCTCTCAGATGGCTGTTTAAAAATAAACGTCTTTCATAAGGATAAACGTCCCTTACCTTTCTGGTACAAATATAAACTTCCTTAAATGACAGTATGAGAGCATATGCTATACACTTCCCATGGGGCTCAGAAATAGAGCAATGGACTCACTCGTACTCCAATTGTCACATGGGATATGCTTCAGGCCTACATATGTAAAGTAGTTAGTGAATAAAACTTCCACTGTGACCTTGCGGTGGACACCGAGGATAACCAGAAGTGCAATACAGTGGTTTTTACTTTCAGGGCTTAGTTCAACGTTTGATAACGGGTTCCATTTAATCCCAAACACTGACCCGTTATACACAAACTGTTTTATTTCCTTAGGCTGAATGATTTTGAGATTGGCCTTCCCACCTCACTGCAATGGCCTTTATCACTCCGTGCAGTCAGTTATTTAGGCTGTTTCAGCTCACGGGGGGGAAATTTCCATGTGAGATCTCAATGGATGCTGATCTTGTCTGAAGTCCCCAAAAGGTGTGAAGTTAAATTAATTTCATAACCCTGTTCATTTGGAAG
This sequence comes from Microchirus variegatus, assembly GCF_963457635.1. NCBI lineage: Eukaryota > Metazoa > Chordata > Actinopteri > Pleuronectiformes > Soleidae > Microchirus > Microchirus variegatus. Next base: position 5,210,845 of record NC_139807.1, on the reverse strand, counting down.
CTGCAGCGACGTTGACATGTAGTTAATCCAGCATAAGGGAAGCTTGTGTGGCATGGGTTGACACTATCACATTTTCGCTCTCTTGATTGGCTGACCTCTGTAGTAAATTCAAAATATCTTCCTATGAACAACTTCATCAAATCCATCCATCAAAACAACGAAAGTAGCTCCCGTATGGATACAAGTACAGTGGAGCCAGTTGGAGGTAATGTGGTTACAGGGAAATGATTGAAACCTTTTGCTAGAACATAGATTGAAAATATTGCTTGTAAAGTTTTATTGAGGGACAATCAAAATCAAAAGTGTAGAGTATAATTCTGGCCTTCATCTATGATCTTTTGGACTGTCATGTGCCCATGTTCATGGCAGTGCTGCAGGGATTTAAAAGTGGATGTTTCGCTGATGCCATGTTGAGAATATGTGGGGAAAAAAAATCATCTCTGATTCCTTTATGGAGTCAGGGTTACATAGGGCTCTTCAAAGTATGAAGTTAATCTTGTTGTTAAGAAAAGGTTGTATTGAACAAAAGTACAGTACTTCATTGTTTATGAGGGTGTCGGGTGTGAGGCTTCTTTTCTTCCACTGAAAATTGATCAGGTGTTGTTAAGGGATCATGCCAACAATCAATTTCCATGCATTATCCAGCATTTTTGTTGTTGTTTACATCAGATTGGAACATGCATGGCTTTTCAGTTTTATATGCTGAACAACAACAGAAGCATTACCAGATGATGAGTCGATGGGCAGGACAGTTACTTGTGTGAATGTCATGTTTTTTGTTTATATGAAAGGCACACTTGTAATCAGGCGGTGCTGATGACGGTAATTTTGGTTGCAGAACTCCGGCTTCAGTTGTAGTGATGAGCTTTGATTGTAGCAAGAAGTGGTCATAACATCATTACATATTTTACCCTTGACAATCAGGTCCTGTCATCCATCGAGGCGGATCTCAAACTGCATTTTAAAGACTCTGTGCCACTTCTTCCTTTTAAATTTTACATGTTGTTTTCTGTCTTAATGTAAGAAATATTTTATTTTTGGGGGATTAGGGAGAGTGGAAAAAAAACCAACTTTTTTTTATGTAACCTTGGTTGCTTGTGTAAGAACTCTGCTGCAGGGTGGTTGCCAGTTGTATTTCACACAGTGGATTTTTTCTGATTACTCTTAAACCTATCAAAAAAAAATACAGCTTGGAATGACTGGATAAAAACAATCTTACCCTGGTATATTTTGAAAAAAAAACAGACTTGGCCCCCTATCACTGGTATTCTGTGATGAAAGATAGCAGCTGATTACCTGCCAAGTCATTTAAAATGACTCCAGCTCTAAATCCAGGATACAATTCTGACAGAGCTGTGTGTCTGAAGCAGCCAAACATCTGGATTAATGTGAAGATTTGGCTGGTTTTGCTCCTCCAGAGCAAGTGCCTGAATCACAGGGACAAACCGAACCAACCAACATAGTTTTTGTCCAATATATTGGATCTGTTGCATCTGAGTAGCGCTTACTCCGTCCCATGAATCTGTTTATTTCCCTTTAGTGAAAGAAAACAACAAGCTTTTTAAATTATATTTCTAATAAGTTGTTTAAACCAGACGAAACCATAATCTGTAATTCTCTCCTGAGTAAACTCTATGATTTATAATTTTTCAATTTCATTTATGTTTTCTTAAACGAATGGGATTTGGGGGTTTGTAATGCATTGCATTAGTAGGCGAGGACTGGCTCTGGTTCATCATTTAAATTCAACCGTTTAAATCAATAAGGGGCTGCTGCTTTGAGCCGCTTTGCTAGATAATGTACACGGAAGCTGGGCCTTGTTGGTACTCGGTAAAAGAAATGTCAGTCTTTATTTTAGCTGGGTTTGACACCGAATATTCTTTTTGTCAAATCCAGTCATCCGCTTTTTTCTGCCAAAACTCAGTCTCATGTTTTCTTTAGTGCCAAATACTTTCATTTCCAGTATGTTGTTTTAAAGTAATGTATGTGTTTTGTACTGTGTACTAAATACTCAGAACTGAATAATCTGCAGTGTGTATTAGGGCTGCACCTGATGATTATCTTGAGGGTTTTTTTTGATTAATCGTTTCATGCATACTCGAGCCAACAAAGAGGGAAATAACACATGGAAAACATAAATATGCATTGATCCAGTGAACAAAAGATATCACTCCGCCGTGCACACTCTACGTCATGATTTATCGCCACATACTCACACGGCCATCGCCCATGTGTCAATCCTGAGTGTGCACCAATTCCAGCGTTCAATAAACCATACATGTCCAAAGTCTGGCCCAGAGGCCAATCACAGCCTTCATCCAGATTTTTGTATGGCCCACAGCTTTTATTTTATATTTAGCGCATTTGCTCAGCTGGTAAGGAGTTGCACTTTGAAACCGGAGTCCAGGGTTCGCAACCCAGCTGTGGTAGACAGATGTATAAATTCATCTTCTATTATGATATCTGACTCCAGATGTGAAGGAAAGGCAGAAATATTTTATTTGCTCACTCCTGCGTGGCTTAGATTTGTTTGCATTGCCATTTTAAAATCATAATTGAGACAAGGGAATTCAAATTATTATTATGCAAAGCTTACATTTATGGCACCGACAGACAGTGCAGAGTCTGGCTTGTGTCAATGACAGATCATCCCAAGTTATATTTAAGAAATGCATTTGGCACATTAACTAGATTAAGGAAGGGCAAATTAATATTTGCTGAGAGACACCAGACCTGTGTGTTTTCTTTCTAAATATATAAGCAATATTGTGCCTGGCCTCTTTGACCTGATGTTATGATGGCCTTGGTTTAGCTTTGGAGAAGACTGACAGCTGTTGCAGTGAGAATCAGGAATGATGCAGGCAGTTAAATGGCTGGATTCAGTCTGACCTGACCTTCTGATCGATGTCCTCCTATTTAGAGCTGGCATGCTCACAACCCACACTTTTTTTTCCTGGACTAATAAAGATGGCACTGACTGCTGCTCTTGGTCTGGACTGCCAATACTTTGAACACTCCCCATCGATTCTCATTACTGTTAATGGTTCCTTTGCTAGTGGGAACTGGATGAAGAACGCTTCGAGATCTGGCTTCAGGCAGGGTCATTACGTTATGATCCTGGTTAGTGAAATGGCGAAAATAGTGTCAGCTCTCCTGTTGACCAGCTCCTTCAGTACACCGTGTCAGTGTTGATCATTAGTTCCTCGTCAAATTCACAGGAGGAAAGGAAAAACTAAAAAAGCAATGCACATTTTGCAGTTATGGTCATTAGCCTTGCTTTAGACCTTGTAAATTGAGACAGACATCTCAGATTTGTTTATGAATTAAAAAAACATCTGTTATTCTGCCCATCCACAGGTGTTTCATATTGCTGGAGGGACACTCATCGTATCATAGTTTATAGGTGGGATTAAAAAATGGGAACTAAATAACTAGCCTGTAAAATTCGTGATGAATAATGACTGAAAAAGTCCACTCACCGAGATGAGATATTTGCAGCGAAGCGCAATGTTTACATTCGACACGCACAAACAATTATGAGTCTTTTTGCAGGTGTTTGGGGAGTATGAGTAAATTTGTGACACATGTTGTATAACAGTTTTTTTTTTTTTTTCCTTCTTCTGGCTCCACAGAAAGCTGTGTTTCAGGATAAATACTAGGGTGTGGCGTTAGAAAGAACTGAGTTTTTCCAGTCTGCCTTAGCACACTCGTCATCTCTGCTCCAAGCTAGTGGCATGGGAATGCATTAGTTGCATCCAACAAAACTTGCCCAAATCTCTGAACCGTTGAACTGACATGCAATGTGCTGAATGTGGACAAAAGGTATAAAAAGATATCACCTCTACCAAGTTCCTATTTTCTTTTCTAAGATACTGATATTTTTCTTAAAGCGTGATACCAGCTTTGGGTTAAGGTTACATATTATATAAATGTGGGTTATAGTTTAGGTCCTGAGGCTCAGAGATGAACTCAATGAATCCCTCAATGTAAGCCCCGACAAACGAGTTAAAAACCATGTTGTTGTTTTACGTTCGGATCTTAACGTTGAAGCACACATTAAAAAAAGACTTGCGCTGCTTTTTACCATCTGAAAAACATTGCCAATGTGCGTCAGTTTCTCTCACAGGCAATCACAGAGAAGGTAATGCAGGCCTTTATTACATGCAGACTTCACTACACCAACTCTCTGGTCTCCCTAAGAAGAACATCACTGAGCACAGATACTCCAGAATTAATCTGCATGTTCTGACCTGAAATGGAGCGCACATTATACCAATTCTAAAGTCTCTGCATTGGCCACCTTTTTTTTATAAATGCGTTTATTGGTTTTCAAGATCTTAATGGTCTACATCCTACTTAATTATCAGATTTGCTTGTGAGGCGCTTTGTCACATTACTTTGAATGAAGACTGCTGTGTAAACAGAATTGGTTGATTAATAGTAACTTTGTTAGAGTACACTGGGCAGGTCAAAGGAAAATGAAAACTCCGCTCATGTGAGCACAGCGTCCGCCTAAGTGAATGAAATGAAACAGAATGAGTGTTCAGTCAGATTATTGAGCTACAGCTCGAGGATAAAAAGGATAACCGCACTTGTCTGGTTTCCCTCAGCGAAAATAATCACACCCCGTCGTCTCCTCACTCCCCTATGTTCCTTCCCAATTTCTAATTGCTGCAATTCATCAACTAATGCAAGGTGGTGTCCCTTTGTCAGCACAACATAAATACTAAACATTTCTAATCACTGTGTAATGATGAAGGCTTTAAATGCCGAGACAGCATTTATTGACCTTGCACTACTTCACAGTGTCTTTGCACAGCTCTGGAAAGTTAATCACAGCAACTATAATTTTCCTCTTTCTCTGCAAATTAGAACACTGCCACACTACTCATCTGGCTGATATACAGTACGCTACTTGTGAGAATAACAATAGGCCAACTGTGTTTAAGAATAAACCTTAGAGGACTGCTTTTTACCTGCATGGGGATAATGACAGCTAGGGTGTACTTTGGGTTTTCATTATGTGGTGTTGTGTTTTGCTGGATCGGAGATGAAGCCAAACTACTTCAGTATTGTCTTTGTCTGAGCGAAGTGGCCTGCTGCCTGATCAAAACTCGTCTATGACTGTAGCACCACAGGTACAGTCCGAATACTCTGTGTACTTCACCAGGTGTTTTTGTCTAAATCGGATGGTTTCAGGAAATGCAACAATTCACCAATTTGCACTCACACATTTAAGAGAAAACTAGTAGTGGGTGAAAAGAAAAACTTCAATTAGTCTTCCAAATGTACCTAAAATTTGACAATAGCCAAGAGTGTGTACAAAAGCTATCGTTGTGTCTTTATGCTTGACATAAGATTTAAAGTGGGTCTAGTAAGTAAGTCAAGGTAAGTGGAAATGTCCTTTGTTAAAGAGTTGTAAAAGAGAGTTAAAACGTGTTTTGCTTGCAGGGTATCTGCCTTTATTTGTTGTCCAAGAGGCTCAGGTGCTGTCTGCCTCTCAGGCTATTAGTACCTCAAGTCTGTTGTCAGATTCCGCAGCAGATAACAGCAGCTGTATCTCCTCTAATTGTCTGTAGCCCGAGAACTACTAACTACTAGAGATGTGGGCTGCATGTCAAATACTTTTCTTCAACTAGAGTCTGTGCCTGCATTCTGGCAAACGCACAAATTAGAGACCTACTCATTGCTCCGTGTTTAATTTTTTCTCCCCCATGATTATGAAAGAAACTGAAGGAATACCACCATGATATGTCTTGATCGGTATATGCTCTAGGGCTGGGTATTGAATTTCAATACTTTTCGGTAATGTCCAGACTTTTACTAAACTACCTACTGTAGCTTAATAAATACCCCTCTTGAATGGTTATCAGGACAAGTACGGCGGATACAACTCAAGTCTCTTTATGAAGTTTTATTGCACACGCACACAATAAACATCGTGAAACTGCAATGCAAACACAAAACCCGGAATTAACCAACACAACGATACAATATTCATGCATCATTCCGTCTTGTTTTGAAACATTAGCAATGCTAGTTTATAGACACTCACCGACAAAGGTGCACCAATCCTGACAGTCGGTTAAATGAAAATTAAACCAAAAGGTTGGACAACTTCGCTTTGTGACGAAATAAACCTTAAAGTATTACGAAAGATAATACTCCGATCATCATTACAGTAATCTGGTTTGATTGTAGTATATATAAACTATGGAGATAACGTGCATTTGGAATGAGGTGGTATTTGTTACAGTAAATGTACACACGTATTGCCTTACAATACTCATTCCCACTCATCTGCAAAGTCAGAATTATCAAAAAAATAACCCTATCAATTATCACTTATAATAATATATGTAGAGCAATGGTTTCACCTGTTCGAAAGTTCTGCGGGTATCAAAAAACTATCGTTTGGGAATCAGTATTGTCCAAATTTATGTGACGGGTGTTGTAGGCGAGTATGCCGTTAGAATCCATATGAGGTATAACAGACTCTACATGTTCTGCAGTTAGATTGCTGCTTTTGTCTCAGCATTAAGATCACAATGACTCTAATGGCCATTAGATGATACGTTTCTCACATACTTATCATCTTTGTCTTTGTTTCTGACCATTATCTACCGAAAACAAGCCAGGAGGGTATTGGAGGGTAAATTAACATTTTGGCCACCACTGCACCGTTAATGACTGCGAGTCTAATGCCAGTTTTCAACTCTTGTCCAAAACACACACAATCCAGCTCATTTATAGAAGAGCCAGAGTCAACAATGCTTGTCGCTAAACCTGTTTCGAGGAGGACTCATTAACATGAGTTGTTACTCTTGTTTATAATTGTGCCAAGTGGGAACTTGTCAGTGTGAAGCACGATAATGAGGAGCGACATTGTTACTTTACTTTGCGGCGTGTGTGCATGTGAATATGTCTTGAGATAGCCTAAAGTGCGTGCCACTTATATAATGTGTGCTAACATGAAATTAAATGGCTGTCTTTGAGAAGCACAACAAATAATACTTGGTCAACCCTAACCCCTGATTATATGAAGATATGTTTACGCTCTAGCCTAAAATAGAGGTGCAAACTTATTGCATTTTTTTTCTTACACGGATTGTTGGAACAGGTTTCATCTTTGAGTCTGTTAATCATTAACCGTAAATAGTAGAAACACGTCTTTTTTTTCTCAGTTTGAATTTGAAATTATGTTTACCAGTGGCACATTAATTACTGTGACATCCAGGTAATGAATCACAAACAAATTAAAACAAATGCGCAGCATAAACATAAATACATTAATGAGGCTTTTGTTTGAAAAAAGCTGCTTGTGTCAACCTGTCATTAAAGGGATAGTTTGTGTTTTTCTTCAAGTGGTGTATGAGGTGCTCAAGCAGAGCTGGTGTTTCACAAAACTAGAACTATGATTTATCCATGACTTTGATGTGACAGCAGAGGATGTTTGTCGTAGCTCTGCACCAGTACAGATGCAGTTCAGATGCGGATTCTCACCTCACATTTGTTTTCATGCACTTTGATTTCTTCTGCTCTCTACGTTACACTCTTAGAAATAAGGGTTCCAAAAGCGTCCTTCTGCAAGGGCTGAGGTTCTACCTGGAACCATTTGCCTCTGAAAAACCCTTTCCCAAAGAAAGGGTTTTTCAAGGGTTCTTGGTAACACTAATGGTTCCAGTAAGAACCATTTTGATCGAGAGAACCCTTTAAAACCCCTTTCCTGAATAAAGGGTTTTAAAAGGGTTCTTGGTGGAAAGGTTCCACCTGGAGCCAAAAAGGGTTCTCCTATGAGGACAAGCTGAAGAACCTTATATGTTTCTACTTAGCTCTTTTATTTCTAAGAGTGTAGTGCTTTGGCTGACGTATGCCACCGATGTAATTAGTTAAATTAGTAGTAAATTAGTTTTTAAATTCTTATGGAAAATTAACCAACAAAGGGTTAATCATAGAGATTTTTAGCCCTGACCTGAGTGAGACACGGGCCACACAGTGTTTATGGGTCAGTTAATCTTTCTGTAGAAGATATTAGGCCAAGCCACACAATGCACAAAGTTATCAGCCTGTCCTTCCTCACACCTTTAGAGTACGATCTGTGTGGACTTGTGTGAAGAAATAGACATCCTGGGGCAGTTGCTTCTGCAGGCCTCATTCTAATATGATACTCAGTAGACAGTATTATGACCTAGTTTATGCCAGTCATGGAGGCAAATGGGTTAAAGCTCCCATTTTTTAACTGGCCATGGAAGACTGTCTGTCACTGCAAGATCCTTTTGTGCTTCCTGTCAGAGTCTACAAACACTCTTTATACAGCCAGCTGGAAGATGTGATAAGAGCGTTCTCTTTCATATGAATAATATTCAAAACACTTTACTGCTATTGTCATTGGTTTTTGCTGAGAGCTTGGTTGATGCAGCACGGTGACATGCACACACAAACACACACACACACACTTACTTGGCAGAGGTTTGTTGGTCAACCTCTTTACCGGCTATTACAGTGAAGCACAATTTGATCTGTGATCAGCTGCATGTGTGAAATGGAGAGGAGTTTTTTTTCCATTATTCAGTTCATAATACTGACTTTATACCGACCAGGGCAAATTGCTGCCAATTTGGATTTTAACATAGTGATGGAGTCACTTTCAAGTCAAGTGCAGTCCTTTACTTGCAAACTCGGTGCGAACCCACTGCAAAAGGGTGAAAAGAGGAATTAAAGTGAGTAAAGGGAGTGGTAGTTAAAAACAAAATATAAGTAGCATTTCCTTTCTCACCCGTGTTCCCCTGATAAGGCATATTGCAAAGTGCAAAGAGTCTTAATTAAACACATTTTTTACCCAGTAAAAATGTATATTATGAATTTGTTACATATACTGCACTTGAGTAAGGGAACTATTAGCTGGTTTTTCTGCTAAGAATAATACTACATATAATGGGGTAAATATTGACAAAAATTAACTAACATATAGAGTAGCAGCTTATATTTATAATATAGCACTGACTGTATTTTTTTTTTATGCTGTAGGACCATGAAAATGGGCGCTTTCTGTGAAGTATACACTTCTATATTTACTTTGAGAATGAACACGACAGAAACCCTGCACAGTGCAAATCTCCATAGACATTTGGGTTGTTACTGAGGTGTGCACTAAATTCCCGACCATTCATGGCCGCGGACTAATATTGGCTCTCTTCTTTGCTTGATGTGTCTTGCTCTGTCTCTCTCACTGTGTATCTCGCTCTCAGACACACACACACACACACACATGCTCACACTCGCAGACTGAGTGAATTAGCGCCACTTAGGCCCACCTGTTTCCAAGGCTCAGTACTAAACTCTCTTATACCTCCATGCCTAGAGAGACAAGAACAGATGTGATTGCGTGATTGGCAGAATAAACCTGTTCATCATCTTATACCGTCTAATTTATATTACACTAAAACCATCATTTGGAAGTTATGTTAATTAAATGCATGCCATTGAATTAGCATAGAGCATTGGGTAATTGTGGACCTGTAGTACTGTGCAAAAGTCTTTCGGGCACCACCAGCTTGTATTTATGTCTGTGAAATTCTGTGACCGCTGGCAGTTGGATTGGAATGATGTGAGTGAAATCTGGTCTGAAATATTACCAAGCTGTCAATGAGATCAACTCGTGTAATTACTCATGTAATTTGTGTATGGAATGCCCAAACATTTCTTCAATAAACCTGGCCTAAAATACGTTTTTCACAGCACATACTGTATTTAAAAAAAAAAAAGAAAAGAAAATAGTAGAACTAACACAGGTTTTACCAGTAACATTATTTACACTATTAGAAATAAGGGTTCCAAAAGGGTCCATCTACAAGAGCTGAGATTCTACCTGGAACCATTTGCTTCCGAAGAAAGGGTTCTTGGTAACACTAATGGTTCCAGTAAGAACCATTTTGATCCAGAGAACCCTTTAAAACCCCTTTCCTGAATAAAAGGTTTTAAAAGGGTTTTGGTGGAACCCTCCAAAAGGGTTCCAGGTGGAACCTTTATAAAAAGGTTCTACGTTTGTCGTAGCACATCTGCACAAAACTGACTTTTATATGCGACACACACAATTTAGTGATGAGCAAAGCAGTTATTTCCAATGTAGAATCAGTTCATTAAAAAACACACTAAAATACAGCAGAACGCGTTGTGATTTGACTCACGATCAATGGCTTTCAGCAGTGCTGCCATAAATTACACCAGACTCCTCTGTTGAATATAAAGATTTTAGAAATTTCCTCGCTAGATGTTGGCGTTTTTTTTTTTTTAAGGATGTGTTTTTAACTGATCCACAGTTCGTCATTGTTCGGTTCGATTCCTGTGTTGAATGTTGTGCTGATGACTCCTCCAGTGATGATACTCTCTGACCAATCAGTGGCCGGCATTCTGCCGCCGTCACATTTTTAGTATCAGCAAAAAGTAAAACCTGAAGTAGTAGAGATGAGCCGTGCTAGAACTGTATAATGGAAAAGCACCATTAGTAAAAGTGTAGGTCACACTAAATACTTAGGTAAGGTAGAAATAATTGTAGTGTATCGTCGCTACAACATTGCTAAAACAGCTAAATCTAATGGTGGCCTAAGACCTTTGCTCAAAACTGTAAGTGCACTTTCATGTGCACTTTTGTCTCCTTTTATACAACTTTAGATTTGTCATGGAGCCTAACAATTTTTTTTTCATCATTAGTTTTGTGCTGCATAGACAAAACTAATGTATTTTGTTTGGCTCTACTGTCCCTCGCAAAATGAAACACACAAGTGGGCAAAATCTCCCAGTCTAAAATGCAGCACAGTGAGCTTTTGGTTCAATGAGCATATCATCAAAAGCGCTCTTCTCTCTTTCCACAGCAGCAGTTTTGTGATGGCGATACCTAATTACTGTATCTTTAACTCACCAGCCTTTCTGTATTTTCACAAAGAGAGAAAAAAAACATAGGGATTGGATATCTACTTGACTAAAATGGCTGTTGAAGCACCCACACACACTGTTCCACTCTGTCACATTTTAATGCAAATACAGTGTCTGGTTTTTCTTTTTTTCTTTTTTAATCAGCATTTGTAACTCGAAGCAAGTCTTTCTGAAAGTTATTCTCAGACCTAAGATATCTTTGGACGGATGTAGGCAGAGATTTCACTACTGCTTCTAACACATGTGAGAGCAGGCTCCTTAAGTCGGAGCATTTCTGCTCAAGTGGCCCTCAGCATGTCTGATAGGAAGCTCACACTGCAGACAAACAGTGGTTTCGTAATGAACAATTAGAATAATAGTTATATCTCTTCACTGTCTTGCAGAGAGAATCTCAATTCTCTTAAAAAGAATAGCTCGGGTGATTAGGATTGACTGGGATCAGTTGCAGAAGAAAGAAAAAGTATGTGTGTGTGCATGCGTTTCATTGTGTAATGCAAATATATGCGCGCCACATCTTGTATCATGTAGCTGAAAGGCATGGTTTTAAGATATTCAGCAGTTCCCTTGAGTTTACTTCTGCTCATAATCTGCCTTTTTCTGTACTTTTCCCTCCCTAATCACAATATCGCAGTCATACCTATCAGTCTAAGCCGGGGATAATACCGCCGAGACTAACTGTGTTTTTCGCCCCAAAGTGAGATTCCGCGACAAGTTCATGACGTTACATATTTGTTTATCTCGACACCGACTAACGGCTCAGTCAGTCAGCGTTGTATGAACTGTGATAATGGGTCTGATATGTAATTTCGGAGCGATTCAAATTCTTTACTTTTATTGGATCTGCTAAACACAGTGACACATTAATTCCACTTGGTGACATGTTCATTACTGTGTGAAATGTTCTCCGAAATGAAATATCGGTGCCACCGAATTACACGCCCGTGCCACTAATGGGAAACTGTCAGCCTCAAGGAATGCAAAAATGGAGGTATTTAAGGTTTTTCTTTTTTAGTTGAAGCAACGTCTTGTCTGCTTTAATTGCTCTGTATTTTACTGCAAACATTTGGGCTTTGTGACTTAAACAGTGTGGCACAGCTTTTTACGGAGCAGATATGAAACTGTACAGTGCAAAGTCGGGCTGCTTGTCCATGGTAGGTTCTTGTATTTTCATGTGTTGGACCAATGTTGACAGCATGACAGAGCGAACTCTGACATGAGCTTAATGAAAGGCTTATCGTGGGTTTGTCTGGCATCTGGTATATAGAGTAAAGGCCACATTGATGTATTAGGCTCAGAAAGATGTTTGTTGTCATCACGAAACATTAGGGCTCGGAGGATATTATTGACTATTGAGGATCTTATCATGATACTCAAGCCACGAAGCGATATTATTGCGATTCCATTATATGTCTCTCAAGTCTTAAATGACATATTTGATCAAAATCACGCGCATCGTTATGTCATTTACACTTTTTTGCATCCTCTGAGGAGTTTTCCTCGAGGCTGAATGAATTAGCATTAACAGTGGAGGACAGTGACATTACTTCACTCTGCAATAAAAAAACAAAGGTGAAAGGTCACCACAGTGGCTGTCTTCCCCCCCCCCCCCCCAGTTTTCTCCACTGAAACGTGACAGGAAGCTGCCTTCCCTCTGGGACCCAGTTCTTTGCTTCAGGGCAGTCGTGGTGGAAATTATAGTCCTCAGTATAAATAGGCTGACAGTCTGGCAGTGGCCAGGTGGTCTTATCTGCCAGCTCGGTGTCCTGCTCCCCGTGTGTCAAGGAGTTGCGGTGCTTGTTTGTGCCCTTTTGAGCATTGGCCTCTGATGAGCTTGTTCTTGTGTATTGATCAGAGGGTGTGTGGCCTGATGGGTATTTTATAATGCGCGGCAGACATCTGAACTTTTAGTAATTTGTCAGCACAATGTCGAACGATTTTATTCTTTGGCAGATAATGAACACCAATGGGCCCTTTGCACAGCAGCCATTTTGACATCAGTCGAGCAGGAAAAGCACAGGTGTGTGTGTGTGTGATCGCATTGACAGCGTCTCTATTGAGTTAATGTACGTGAGAACAGTGTGACCGTGAACCAGCATGCACACCGAAGCTGACAGCGCTAAGATGAACTCAGCCGTCATTAAAGTGATTATTTTTACACCTGTAATTTTCCCACTGTGACCTGTCAAAATGGCTGCTATGAACAGGTTTAACTGTTTTTATCTTGGGTTTGACATCTTATGGGATTATAAACTAAAAATATGTGTAGTACATCAAATGATTAATAGTCTTTTAAAGCAAGAATATTGCAAATGTTATTGCACTCCACTCTTAGAAGTAAGTTCCAAAAGGGTCCTTCTACAAGGGCTGAGGTTCTACCTGGAACCATTTGCTTCAACGGTTCTTGGTAACACTAATGGTTCCAGTAAGAACCATTTTGATCCAGATAACCCTTTAAAACACCTTACCTGAATAAAGGATTTTAAAAGGGTTCTTGGTGGAACCCTCCAAAAGGGTTCCAGGTGGAACCTTCATAAAAAAAGTTCTACCCGGAGCCAAAAAGGGTTCTCCTATGAACATTATATGGTTCTACTTGGCACTTTTTTTTGAGTGTACCGTTACTCCTACGCCGTTTGTGATAGCTAGAAAATCCAAAACCAATGGACTGGCGATCTGTCCAGGGTGTGACTTTCGCTCTATGTCAGCTGAGATTGGCACAGCACCCCTCGAGACCCTCATGTGGAGGATAAAGTGGTAGAAGATGGATGGATTGATAGCGAAAATCAGAGAAATGGACCTTTGTGCCCATATACTTGTTATCACGGTAGCCCTCGGGACGTCAGTAGAAGCACGTCACATATTTGTGACGTCAGTTTGTCAGTACCGAAATTCCTAAATGGTTGAATAACCAGATATGGAAAGTTAAAGTTATCTAGGGAAAAAAGGGGCAGAATGAAGCACTCACTCATTGAACATTTTTTGACAATTCTACAGCCATAAAATCAAAATAAATACAGGCAGTCTGATTATAATGATATAACAAACATAAACTAAGGGATTATGGGCTCCAGTTAAACACTTAGCTTAAGCTGCCATATTCAGTTCTTCAAAGAATCAGATTCATTAATTAGGTTCAGCTAAACATACTTGGACCTCATTTCCAAGGAGGAGACCAGACGTTCAAAAATCACATGCTTTTTTTAATTAATCCAACATGGGCAGGAAAGTTGCTCCGTCATACACCGAGGTCAAAAAGGTTTCTTTAGAAAACTGAGTAATAATCACGTCTTTGTGTGATTAGGAAATTAGATTCAGCTCCACCGTAGGGTTCACGATGGGTTCCTGTTTGGGTTTAGCTCCTGTGTCTTTGTTTCCGTTCTCTTTTCACAAGAGACTTGTCAAAATCTCAAGCCGCTACTGCCTTTAGCACGTTGTCAGGCAACCTGCATTTAGTGATTTCATTGCTGTCGCAAATGATGTTATAAAGAGAGACACTATTGTGTATCCAATTATCCCTCCTTGTATCCAATCTCTCGCCACCTGGAAACAGTATGGCTGCTGAATATTCAGCATAACAAGGTTTTTCCCTCTGGTGACAGTTTTGGAGCAGCAGCAGTAACAATCATCATTACTGTGTGGTTACTACACACTAGCTGCCTCCCTATTTCACTCTTGGATCCTTTTTTTTGGCACGTGCATTTTCCCCATGCTTAACTACATTGTTGCAGGTTCTAATGAAGTTTTGCTTAAAATTGATTTTTAAATGGGCAGTGTTTTCTGATTAGCCGAGGAATCCACATGCTGGAGAGCTGTGCAAGAAGGGTTGTGTATTTATGTCGCGGCACTTTCGTGATAACTTTATGATCATACAGGAACCTTTTTCAGTGACTTATTTGTAAGGCAGCCTTGTCTAACTTTTCCCCTCTCTATCCTGTCTTGTCCCTGTGTCCGTCTCTCCAGTCACCATTTCCCCTATCTTCATTTGCTTCCCATCAGAGGTGCCACCTCTGTCACCAGTAGCACAAAAGTGTAATGGGGACATTTTCTGTTCACCTGCAGCAAACATGGTGCCTCCTGGGCTGCTGCGAGGACACAGAGAGAGGTTTATCTAGGGTGGCAGGCCTTGCCATGCCGATAGAGACAGCAGCACAGAGCTTTGGCACTTTACAGTCATTTAAGGCGCCAGACAAAGAGACACTGCAACTAAACCCCACTTCCTACAATGGAGAGGGGAAAAAAGGAAGATATAGGGCTTATAATCCTGAACGCTTTGCCCCAGTTAAACACTTCACTTTGCAAATACTTTACTTTTAGTAAACTTTGTAATGTGTGGTGCATAACTTTGAGCTTCATGTGTTAAAGCTGCCGTCGTCAGTTCTTTGAAGAATCACACCTGTTAATTAGTTTCAGCTAATCTGATAAACCCAGTGATCCAGATGATCCTGGCATTTAAAGACTTTTTTCTTCACTTTTTATTCTTGTCATTGTGTATTGTATGTTTTGGGTAACATCTACTGCACGTCTGTCCGTCCAGGGAGTGGATCCCTCACCTGTGGTTCTCCCTAAGGTTTCTACCCTTTTTCCCTTTTACAAGGGTTTTTTTTTCCCTGGTAGTTTTTCCTTACCCTGGTCGAAGGTCTAAGGACAGAGGATGTTACCAACCCTGTGAAGTCCCGTGAGACAAACTATGTTTTGTAAACTGTGGGCTATATAAATAAAGATTGATTGATTGATTGATTGATTGATAAACGTACATAGACCTCTAATTTCCCAAGGAGGAGGGAGGAAAACATTCACATACTTGTATTAATCAAGTAAGGGCAAGAATGTTGCACCAAAGTCAAAAAAAGGTTTCTTTATAAAAATCACCACATATTAGCTGCCTAATTAGCGTTTTTCTTTAGCATGTGTGTGTATGTAAATGAGCTAATCTCTTGTGCTGACAACTGAGTAACGATCGCATCATTGTGCATGTGTAGCACGGCTTCAGATCATGCCTCAGAGTAGGCGTCGGCTTGATTGAATTTTTGTGTTCCCACAGTGTGTTACTACATTAATCCATATCAAGGGAGAACTTCATGCAAAGGGTTAATTAAGATTGAGCTCAGTTGTGTTTCACTGGTTACAGTAGCTGTCTTTTTCAAATATTTCTCTCCGGGGACCCTGTGACTAGTTGCTCGGATAGAGATTGCTGCAAGTAAAGACACCATGAAACCCGCTGAGGAAAGACTAAGCAATGAGCTTTTCTCTCTCTTCCCCCACTAACAAACATCTAACAAAGCCATCTCCACTGTGAATTCTGTTCATGATTATAGCTGTCTATCATCATGAATGAAAGGAAATAATTATGGCAATGGAAGGAAATAGTTCTAGTCAGTAATGACACAGAGTTATTCTTCATATCCTCATTATGTAAATGAAAGCACGTTCACAATTTCACTCTGTGGAATAAAACTGCGTCAACTCATCTTCGGATACAGTGTGATCAATATTCTGTCGTTTTGTGGCGCTATCATTTGCAGAAATATGTTGCGAAGCTATTAATTAAAACCAAATTTGAAGGTATCTGGTGGCCTCAGTAAACCATAAGAGGCCAATTTTAACGCTATGAAAATGATACATAATCATACATATAGTATAATATAGGAGTAGTATATTTAATATATCATTTCCGCCAGTAAACCTTCCTACACGTTACACAGTGGACCTTTTAGGTTAAGATATTGGCGTAATTGTTGACGAAAAAACTATTAGATCACTCTCTGCTCTCAGGAGCACTGAATGGTTGCATAACAGCAATTATTTCAAGAGGGAAGGCACAGATTCTTGTAGTTCTTTTTTTTTCTTTCTTCCATGGTTGCAAGGAGCTTACATTAGTCATCACCTTCCTAGAGCTTATTTTGACAAGTATTTAAAGCGACATTATGCTGAATGTACTGCATGTGCAGTGCACCGTCGCACGTACTCGTGGCGATATATAGCCACAGCTCTGGGATGGCTAATCAGCTCTGGGTTTGGATAACCATGACAGGCAAACTGGAAATGCACAGTGCCACAACAAGCCTGCGCTGTCTAGTCCGTCACCGTAATTGCGAACAGCGGATTCATCTCCTCGGTCTCAGATATGACCAGGAATAACGTAGCGTAGTGATGAAGATCTTACATCACTTTAGTCCCTTTCCGCATTTTCATTGAGTGAAAACCCGCCGCTTTCCACCATACGGTCGTGTCATTTTCGTGAAGTTTGTCGACTCCAAGTTGGAGTTCTAAATTTGCGTATTTGGCCATGAGCAAGACGCCCTACAGGGACTTTTCTGGACCGAGTTAAACTTAATTGAATAGCGCAAGCCCTGTAGTAATTCTGAACTCTCAGATATTGAACGCACAATCCATTAAAAGTTGTAATTGCATTACAGAGCGGTTTCAAACATAATATTGGTCTATTACTTAACCGACGCCTAAGCATTAAAAGCTATTCACTCAGACTCCCTGAATGAACCTCATTTGGCGCGGGTCACCTCGCGCGACCAGCATGTTATATTACCAAAAGCATAAAGGGAAAATTGAACCGTTTGGATTATTATTTTTTTTCTTCCGTTTTTTTTCGTGTGATTTATTGTAGGTGTTGGGCGTAAGTGTTTGTGCTTGTCTGGCAAGAAATTAACTTTGTCACAGTGGCCCTAAACAATAGCAGGCAGGAATTGCTGAGCCTAATGTTGCACCCTGGGAACGGTAAAGCCATTTCGCTCTAGCGGACCACTTAATAGCCTGGGCTGATGCAGAGTTTGGAAATCCATCAGTCAATTGAGGCAGACAGAGATGAGCAGTCTTCTGAGTGCCACAGTGATTAGTATGTGAGGAAACCGGTAGCAGGGCAGTGGAGCTGTACTCTTATGTTATGAGTTACATAGAAAGACTTCCTACGTGGCACGATATCAAACAGTGCAGCATCTTGGATACCACCCAGTGCCATGACATAATGAGTGCAACTTCAGTGTGTATTTTTATTTTGTGCAACAGCCTTAGACACAGCTTTGCACAGCAGCGTTGACGTGTGCTTCTACAGCAGTTTGTTCGACTGTCTGTGAGATACACTTAGGCTGAATCCCAATACCACCCCTTAGCCCTCCCCCTTCCCCCTACCCCTTTGTCAGAGTTCCCCTTGGCCCTCAAAACAGAGTTGAGGGAGCGAGGGGTACGAACGTTCCCCTAAGAAATGAGACACACCTCCATTACGTCATCACGTCGTCCGGACTTGACGCTCGCGGACTGCTATATCAACAAGCCGATGCGATGCTTGTTGATGTAACAATTCAAAAATGCCGTCCTCACAAGTAATGTCTGTTGCCTGGGCTATTTTTCTGTTTTTACGACTGTCAGCTGCTAACAAACGACATCGGCGGCGACGCTGTGAGGAGTGTTCACACACACCGTTACAGCGACTGCAGACCCGCTGCATTACCATAGCCACACACACACACACACACGGTGCAGAGGGAGAAAGCTGCTCGCAGACAGAGCGGAGTAGAGCGGGGACAGAATCTCCTGTTCTGTCCTGAAGACGTAACTGTGCACTCCGGCACAGTTTGTTAATGTTAAAAAAATAGCGATAGCAGCTAGCTAACCACTTACGAAAGGAACGCCGGGATAGCATCGGCTACGACTAGCTAGTAATTCAAAACAAACTTGACTAGTGATTCAGAAACACCGTTGACAATTGAAGAAGACCACAATACAATCATTACACATGACTGTCGTGATTAAAATACTGAAAATACATCTGTGCGAGTCTTTAACGGCCAGCTTTCAAACTTCGCTGACAGGTGACGCGGCGGAAGCTGCGAAATTCCTCGAAGCCCTCCGTTTCAAGTGTGGTCCTGAGGAAGCTTCGTTTCGAGGGCTACGTAGCCCTACGGCTTGGCCCTACCCCTTAACCCTAATGAGAAATGAGACAGCACTACCCCTCACATGAACGCGCAAAAACAAGGGGTAGGGGGAAGGGGGAGGGCTAAGGGGTGGTATTGGGATTCAGCCTTAAACTGGTGCAAAGTAATACATTAACTGCCAGAGAATAGGGAATCTTGTCTGAGACGGCTCCATCGATGCACTCTGAAACTGGTTCTTTGACTGCAGAAATAAAAGCTTTGGTTATTTGTTGAAATTCCTATTAATTAATGTTAATGGCATTAATAGCGTATATGTACTGAGCCAAAAAGCATCCTTCTATATTGGTTGAAATTATGGGTACTGTGCCAAAAACACATAATTAGCAAAGCAATAATAGTATATTGGCGCTGTCCACACACCTAATTATTGTTGCTGAGGTGTGACAACTCGTAATTAATGTAAATAACAGAAAATGCGACAGGTTTTTGTACATTGCATGTTCATTCCGTCTTACTGCCACACAAACTAAGAGGTTTAAACATGAGGTCATATCAGGAACATATTCTATGTTAGCAGGTTTGGAGAAAAATCTAGCAACTGAAAGAAAGTTATGCAGCGTTTCATTATTTTCTCTGCCAAAGAAAAAAAAACGGCATGTTTCTGCTGTGGTCATGTGTCACACTGTCATATTTTTTGCCCTTAAACTTATATCATAATAAAACAATCCTACCTCGTGTGTGCATAACGACCTCCATCTTGTCATCATGTGGATGAGCGGCAGACGACCTGACCCACTGTGTCAGTGTAAGAATTACACGCTCTACTAACCTCGGTGTCGGCGCTCTCATCTCATTGCTCAGGATTGTAAACACATCGACACCGATGAAGTAAATCAGCTGTGGTGCAGGACAATAAGAAAAGCATTGTCTGCTGTGAATTATATACCTTGTGCATTGTATGGTATTTTCTAGTTCGGTTGAAAAAGGGAGGAATTACATATTATGCATAATAAAGAATGACCCAGCGTTAATTGTCATAGCAGCGGCCTAAAGCAGGGGGCAAGGGTTAAAAATGTGCTGTCTTAATTATGTTAACGTGGGGAGAAAATACTGAGGGGTTAGGATGAATGATTCAACAGATGCAACATTTCTGGAGCCTTGTGGAATGACCCTCTTAAGACTTGGTGCATGTGTGTGTTGCAAAATGGTTCATGCCAATCATTTCAAAGGCAATATGGCTGGATGTGTTTTTAATTGCTATTAATGCCAGCCATGCCTTTTTTTTTTTCCAAACTTGGTGTGTGAATTCTGCTTTAAAATAATAATTGTGAGGTTTTTCAAAGCTTTAGAACAGTCCTTTTATATGTACTTAAGTTGTGTCGCCATGTGTCGCCACAGTAGCCCAACCAGAGCTGAGTTTTTAAGGTTTTAAAGTGGAATCTTACTCCAAAAACAAGGAAGGATTACATTAGTGCTGGGTGCGTTAACGGCGTCAACGTTAATGCGCGTTAACGCACATCGCGTTGACGACTGACCGGAAAAAGACGTGCGTGACGTCATGTTTGCGTGACGTCATGTTTACGTGACTCCGGATTGTTAAAATGAGTCTCTAAAGTAACGCTAAACTTTAAAAACATAGGCACACATTTGTAGCGCCGCTAATAATCAGACTGCTCCAGGTCGACTGTAGGCGAGCTAAAGGAGCTATTGCCACTAAAGGAGCTAACTGGTACCTGGACTCGCGGTACGTAAACATGACGTCGCGCACATCTTTTTCCGGTCAGTCGTCATGGAAACGCGCCATGCGTTAATGTGCGTTAACCTAGTGCCAAGCACTAGATTACATCCTTTCTGGTATGTGAAGGCCACCATAGTTGCCTGAAGTGCTTTAGAAAGTGAGGGGTGATCCTCTGTATGTTACAATTTGCAGTCTCACCATTAAGTCTCACACGCTGGACCTTTAATTACATGAAAATGTTAAATGATTGTCAGTTCAAGCCTCTTTATTTAATGGCGTAAGCTTCAGATACCTTGATGACTGACCCTGGGGACCTGTGATGGGTATTTTTCTGACACTTTACAGAGTAAGTAGTCTATGGAGAACAACATGTTAATCAATAAGTATACTAGTAAATGTTTACTCCAGTTAAATCTACATAACGAGGTGCAGTTCTCGTTTTACAAGCTGCCTGTTGTCTATGCTGCATTCAAACTGTGCCTCGGCTGCATCGTGGCAATGTGCTAAACATGTTCTCTCTCTCTCTCTTCCGTCTCCTTAAGAGCTCATAGCTCTTATCAGAGGCAGCAGCAGTGTTGAGACAAGGTAATTATGTGTTCACACAGGAGGCTGCATTGAGGAGCAAAAGAGATTCATCTGCTTTTCAATCAGAGGCTGTGAACTTTGCAGACCTGGCGAGAAAACAATGATCCGACTGAATGACGAGCCGTCCTCATCGTTTGTAAAGTGAGAATGGATCGCGATGTTTCATTATCGCTGTTGATGGAGCAACATCCAAATTTAGATGATTAATTAATTATGGATTCTTCTTTGCAGCATGTCATGCATGCACTTAAGTGCTAATTAACAGTCGTCTTCAGTCTCTTTTATTGATATGGGTTTTCTTTTATGCAGAGCATGGAAAGCATTGGTGAGATTGGAAACCGACTCAGTAGAAAGGGAGGCAGTAATTTAGGCCACGGATGATGATGACTATTTTTGTCTTACTTTAATGTCAGTTTGACAGGGCTTCCCTTTTATGTGCCGTGTACAGTGTGAATGCATGTAAATGTAGTTTGTCACAAACCCTGCGGCATCCCACACACAAGACACAAAATACAAGACAACAAGCTTGCTTTGTCTATTCATTTAGAAACAGCCTCACTCCAGTGAGTTGGGAGTCTTGCTTTTCGATGTTGAGAAATCCTCCAGCGACTGTGTAATCTGACTATTTGGAATCTGAGTCTCATCCGATGGGCCAACCTTTTTAATTTCTATGCTGACCTTCCGTCATGCATATTTTCCAACTTGAAATGAGTTTAATACATCAATCCCTGTGTCATTGGTCTAACCGAGACATCGGACATTAGACTAAAATGTGGGGTGTCTGCCTTTTTAATAGTATTGGCCTCCCTGTGTCATCTTTCCCCGTGCTTTGGCCTGCCCTCCTACCTTTCTTCGGTGACTTAAGTGCTTGTGACAAGGAGAGCTGAGACCCATCTATCCCTTCACACGCAAGACTGCTTTTTCAAACCTTTATAAACCAAAGGTAGCATGACTCTACTGCTCTTTCTCAGCAGTGCATCGCTGTGTGCGTTCACCTCTGAATGTGCTGTGCATTTTATGAACACTTGTGCACAATAATCAAAATTTAGTGTTGCCTATTTGCCTCCAATAAGGGTTTTTTAAAGATATAAAAGACTTTAATTTTGCAGGATCGAGGCTAAAGATAATTGCCAGGACCTTAAATTGTTCTTTCTAATTGCCGTGTGTGGGAATTATTCACTTCCTTCTTTGTCAAACCTGGCCTAAAAACTAATGACATCCACTCGAGGTTGGGTTTGGATTTCCTTCTCTGAGGGGAACTTATCCACACAGTAATAATTTAGCCACCTAAAGAGTTGCCCCTGTCAGCCGTTATTAAAGCTTCATTGTTCTCAATTGAATTCCATTTCTTTTGGCAACACTTAACGGTATCTCGTGCCGCGGAGCCCGCCCCGCGTCTCTCTCTGTGTGTGTTAGCGAGAGGGGGAAAATGATTTCCCCGACCTCCTCATCGGCCATGATAGTAAAGACGGCGCGCGCGCATCCGACTGTTAAACAACACCCAGTGGCTCACGGCCCGCTCGTAAATTATCAAGCAACAGCCTCTCCCAAGTCTGTCCTCGGTGAAACCGTTCACTCCATAACCAGCTCCACCGCTGTCGGTTAACTGGCACCAGGAAATGTATTTACCAATTATTAAACACGCCTTCTCTTTATGACACGTGGAATAGTTTTCTTCACCGGACCAGAGATTACTCTTGAAAAGATTTTTGACTGAATATTTCAATATTGTGTCCATGCATATTTAATGCCGGACATACAGTATCCTTAAATAGACACACGCATATGCACACACGCAATGAAAAAAAACCCAGCACAATATTAAAGATTTAACATGTTTTCATTGAATTCTGGAAAACAAGCATTCCACAAGAAGGCAAAAATCTAAATATTATAAACAAAATGGGAAATAAACAATGAATACCTTGACAAATTAACTGGAAATACATTAAGCAGAGTCCAAATTAAGACTAATTTACATGCTTCTCGGTTGCCTTAACTTCAAAATAAATAATGAAAAGACAGGGAAAAAAGTGCGATGTATGAAAATACACAGCTCGGTCCAAATGTCACTATTATTTTATAGTTAAGTTCGCCTAACTATAAAAGATACCTATGTTTCAGATACCTATGAATTGTTAATACTTAATCATTGATTTAATTATTTGGGAAGTTGGTTTTCTAAAATCCATTGACTGAGTGACAGTTTAGGCCAAGGGGAAACAGGAGGTTTGGATAATTTTTTGTTTTGTTTTGTCTGTGTGAATATTATATTATATTATATGACTTTTGAGTTTAAATCTAGTATATTTACCCTGTAAAACCTCCGCATTTATATTTAGTCCTCCTTCACAAGTGATTCTGATTGGTTCTCTCGTGAGCACTGAGTAGACAAATGCATTTTTTTTCTTTTCTTTTGTAATATTATTTGTTCTTTTATCACATCACAATGGACATACATTTCCCACTGTGTCTTTGGACCATATTATATGGTGAGGAAGCAATTGTCAGTTGTATTGATAATAAAAAAAATAAGAGTTGCAGAGTTGCATAATAAAATCCAATGAATACTCCTTGATAGCTTTGGCTATAAACATTTAAGAATATTCTCACTCTGCTTTGTGTAACCGCTGAAGCTACCATTGCTCCAAATCTGTGGGACCCTTTATAAACCTTTCCGTGCACCCTAAGACGCAATTTTGTGTGATTTGAGGACATGCACTCTTTTCCCCCCCATGCTTTTTCTATACACTTAGGGGCTTGTTTCCTGTCTTGGGGTAATAGAAAATTGTGTTGCTTGTTTCCTCTGGCTGTGTCTAACATTGTGGAAAATTGTTTTCCGGACCCGACACGAGAGTTTTCAGCTTGAGCCATGACTAAACAAAGATGCAACCCTGTGAAAGCCGGCTCTTTGTTTGGAGGTGAACAATAGATATATCTTTGGATCCTCGCTACCTCCCGGCGTTCTTGCGCTATTGTAAATCAGTTTAAAACCAACATTTTGAATGGTTATGTTTAATATTCAATGTAAACATAAATCGGGAGAAATCATATGCATTAAACCTTGTCTTTTGCTCTTTTTTAAATCATCTATTTGGGATTTAAGTGGGTTTTAGTTTTTTTTTTGCATCATTTCTCTGGGAAGGTAATGATGTTAGGAATTTAGCCAAAATAAATTCATAATCGCATAATTCCTTCGAGGCCACAGATGGCAGATTTAGTGTTTCTATGTGCCCATTTTTAAGAATTTATGTCCAAGTTTTTACAATGCGACTCCACATATTGCAGCACAGCGACGCTGCCATCTCTCCAACATGTTGTTTGCCATAGTTTGACAGACTGTCATCTCTTCAACATGCCAGCAGGGGCTCATTAACAAACAAATACTGTACCACATGAATGCATGTCTGTACTGGTGAGAGAACAGCTGTGGCTGTATTCTTTTTTTATTTTTTGTTTGTTTTTGAGTAAATTATATACAATTTTCTCGCCACAGGATTAAAAAATGGGGATCGTATTGATTGTAGACTGCGGAGAAATTGCGGTGACAGATGCGACCACATCAAACCTGACAGCGCTTCCATCCGAGGGGTAGCGTTTTCATTCCAATGACCCACATGCGACATCTGACAACTGCACTGTTCTTCTTTTTCATCATGACTCAAACACTGTATGCATTCAGACAACTGTATCAAACCACATTATGCATCGGGAGTCTATTGTTGACTGGAGGAAACATCACACGCACTCTCACATATATATGTGGCTCTCTCATTATTATTGAACAGTAACCTCAGGTTTATTTTTACTGAATCCAAGGATCTGTGGGGTAATTAGTGTTTAACATGTTGCCCTTAGGTAGCACTTGTACACCGCTATCAAACACTGTGATTTATATAGGTGTAGAATAGGAAAGGTAGATGTACTGAAAGTAGACTCATAAGTGTTAATTATTCAACAGAAGAATGCTCAAATTTAATAGGTGATAAATAACATGTATATATATATATATATATATGTGTGTGTGTATATGTATGTATGTATATGTATTTGTATATATGTATATGTATTGGTATATATATATGATTTGTATATATATATGTTTATATATTTGTATATATATATGTTTATATATTTATGTGTATATGTATGTATGTGTGCATATATGTTTATGTATATGTATGCATATATATATGTTTATGTATGCATATATATATGTATATGTTTATGTATGCATATATATATGTATATGTATATGTATGCATATATGTATGTATATGTATGCATATATGTATGTATATGTATGCATATATATATGTATATGTATGCATATATATGCATATATATATATATACATATATGTATATATATGCATATGTATGCATATATATATGTATATGTATGTATGTGTATGTGATATATGATCCTTTTGGGACAAATTCTGCATTGATAATGTTCTTCCTCTCAGTTTTACCAAAAACGAACATTTGTGGAATAGATTCAAGATTCAAAAGTTTTATTTGTCGCTCTAAACTATATTGTGAACGTACAAGAATATAAAGAAATATGAAGGGAAACAAAAAAGGAAATATTAAGAAACTATATTGAATACAGACAATACATATGTAAGTTTCTGTATATACTGTAAATACTAAGTCAACAACAACAACCACAGCGAGTAGCAAAAAAAACAAAAGAAAGTGACAAATGATGCAGTTTTAGTAGCGAACACGGGTCTTTTTGCTGCAAAGGCATGAGAGTGCTAACCACTGCACCAACCATGTGGCCCACTCTCGTAGTTATATATTTTATATAATATAATTATTTATGTTTACATCCTTAGATATGCTGAAGCGATGCCTTGGGTGGCTACATGTGCTATTATGCAGCCTGTTCTATGTTCTATTTCAACATTGAGTCGTAGGCTGCGCTACGTTTCTTCGTGAAGGTTATGTTATCATTTGGATTATCAATGGACACTTTGTATCAAGTAGTTACCCTGGTGTGAACAAGGAGTTTATGGTTCACAACATTTTATCTATTCATGTCATGTCATATAACCTCAAATCAGCGACAATAAAGGCAGTCCATTTATAAAATGTTCGTAAAATGTAATCTATAGTCTTTTGATAGGAAAGTGCTTTAAACTGTTGACTTTGATTCAAAGAACCCAGTGTATTTACTCCTGACGAGCAAATCCAGTTGACTCAAAACACCACGCAACTTGAAATTCAAAAACGCAAACAAATGCGAGCAGATGAATATTTGAACTCCTCTCTGTTCGTGTTTGTGCAAACATGACGGTTGTAGTCAGGTCGTGCTTTGTGCTACTTTTCTCGATGCATTTTCTATGAGTTTCAGACAAACGTAAACTCCTCTGAGCATTCTTTTTTGGCCCCTGCGTGGGAGACGAGGTACTTTATCACAGAGATAAGCGCTCAGACTGAGGGACGGCAACAGGAAAGAAAATGCACAAAGGATCCGCTTGTGAAGCACAGATCAGTTCTTGTGAAGTTGGTATGATTAATCCAAACGCTGCAAATTTATGCCCGGGGTGATATGATTTGTGTTTTCATGGGCTCCTTTTTTTCCCCTTGCAGGGAAGATAAAAGATGAATTGACCTATCGGGTCCATTGCGGGGTATCTTCCTTCTCCATCACTATAGGGGTTGGTTGAGTCTGATAATCCTCTCATCACTGAGGGGATCCTTTAATCCCCGGTAGACACAGTGTGTCTAGCCTCGTGCGTTTGTCAAGATGAAAAAGCTGCGCGTGAAAATACATACGAAAACACATATATAAACATAGCGACACAAGGCCGAACATTTTTCCTGAATGATGAATATCTAGGAGGGGAAGACGTGCAAGAAACACTAAAACTGACTTTGTCTTGCAGCGAACTGTTAAGAGACGCTTCCATCTGGCAAAATGCTAATGCTGCATGTCCATATCCTGCTGCACAAGATGTTCACATTGTATATATATATATATATATATATATATACATATGTATATGTATATTCTACTTTTCTTGTGTCTTCTTCTTCTCTTGTTTTGACAAACACGTCTGTGCCCCAAATAAAATCCCATTAATAATGCCTGTGGTCACAGCAAGCGCTTACTTCTGCATGAAACTCTTGCAAGCTTTTGTGTTTACTCCGAAGCTTGCATATTGATAAGAGCGCTGAATTTAAATGACAACATCACAGGCTGATTTTAAAGGCCACTGTGAGGCTTCTGTATTCCCGGCTTCGTATTTGTAATCTTTGCCCTACACATTTCCTCAAATCGGTTCCAGGAGCCTTTGTTTTAATTGAACAATTCCATTGCCAGTTGTGGAGACCCACCATTAAGATGACCATGTCATGTGTTTAAATTATGTTGTAGCATTATTTTCTTTGGAAATAATGATGATTTTTTTGGAATATATTTATCACTGGAACTCTGATCTGAACCCAAGCCACTCTTTAATCACATTTGTCTGATTTCTCATCCTCCAAGGGTTCAGTCCTCCATTTTTTTTCTTACATTGTTCTATATGTCAAAACCATCTGGACAGAGGAAACAAATAGCACATTCTCTGATAAACATCTCCTCACTATGCATCCTGTTTGAGAAGATCAAGAAGGCCTTCTGTGAGTAATATACCATGAGGTCAGTGGTTTCCTTAAGGACGCCGTGGAAATGATTATATCGCGGACAGATGCATGTGACAAATCTGAACCATCTCGACCCAAATAAACCTGGGAAGAGTTGTTGGATTCACCACATCAGACACAGAAACGGTAATAAACGGTTCGCGGAGGAGCCGATCCCAGCGTTGCTCTTGATCAGGTGAAAGGAAGGTGT
The DNA here is from genome assembly GCF_963457635.1 of Microchirus variegatus. Taxonomy (NCBI): domain Eukaryota; kingdom Metazoa; phylum Chordata; class Actinopteri; order Pleuronectiformes; family Soleidae; genus Microchirus; species Microchirus variegatus. The sequence continues at coordinate 5,182,858 of NC_139807.1, read as the reverse complement.
CTGATGTGCCTTTGAACTTGAGTTTTCACAAACTTGACATTTTCAGATTCTAGAGGTGCTAACTTTAACCTTAAATTTGCTGTTTGAAAACGTCGGTAAATGATGTCACGGGACATGTGGTATTGGTAAAAGCCGTTTGTTGTTCAGCTCAGGGGGGTTTAAACACCTCAACTTTTTGGCACAGTCAGCTGCTTACTGACCACAACATATGCTGTCGTTATTGGTTGCCAACAACAATCTCTGTACACTCATCTGCAGCCTGCTACACCCATGTGTGAATGTTTCCTCTCTCCTTTTTGGGGCTTTTTGAAGTTGACAGATCGTGACTGTAATATTGGATAGACTTAAACATGATCAGAGGATGTTTTCTGGGGCATTTTGCCTGTTAAAGGTGGCCTTCTTTATTTTTAAACCTTAAAGGGGACATATTATACCGTATTTCTCCAAGTTAACCTAGTTCCCTGATGTCCTAATGAGCAGGTCCATGACACGCTTTGGTCAAAATACCGTAAGGATGAAGCACCACAGCAGTTCAGTCACCCTGCCAAAAACAGTCCTGTTCTGAAAGCTCTGTTTAGTAATATCTCTTTAGGGCCACCTTAAAAAAAAAAAAGGGAAACGAAACTTAAGGGACGGGAAATGACATCAGCCACAGAGGCTACTGGGAGCTAACAACAGTTAGCATTTGGAAAAGTGATCATTTGCAGGCTCTAGCAGGCACTTTGCTGTCATATATAACATGTATCCACTGGACAGATACATCCTCTGAGGCTGGACGTTTGTGTAGGACTCTGTGCTGCACTGTGGAGCCAAGAATAGAACTTTACGTGTTTTTTCGGATACCGTTGCCCTCGCCCGCACTCTCACGTGTTTTACGGACAAAGCGGAGCTCGGTAAGGCAAGGCAAGTTTATTTTGTTTTTGTAAGACAACAATTCCAAGAATTTAGCGCATTGTGACGTCCCAAATAAGTGCAGAAGTCAACATTGCGATCTCCTGTACTTAGATTGAGGAGTACCACAAAAATATGTGTCATTTTTTTTTCACACTTTCACATGCGGACTGCTAGGGCCTCCACAGTTCCAAATATAAGGATTTAAAAGATGTGCATGAGTATAGGAGTACATGTGCATCCTAAAGTTGTCAAATGTAACTAACTCTGGTTGTGTGTTTGTGTTCAATTGGCTCTGTTGCTCCAGTCGAGTCGGTGCACATTTTCATAATTTAAAATAATCATACTGCGCAATCAGGTAAAATGTGTGTACATGTTAAATCTAAGAGGGTTGTGTAAAGTAATTTCAATATCTTTTCGAATTGTATACCAACTAATGAATATTCTGTTGGGGTGTGTTTGAGTTGCATTGTGTTGTAGCACGACACTCTATGGGGAAGTGGCCATTTATCCGACTGCTTTAACTTTATGCTTCAATGTTAATGTAACTGTACCCAGAATGCACATTTAAGAAATGAGCAAGCTGCAGGAGAACAGTCACTGAATGTTCAGTCCTCGATGTTGTTTATTCCCCCCGTCTCCTGTGTCATGTCTGATAAACAAATATCTTTCATACACACAGATCACAAGATGTTGAAATTATGTTAATCCAGTTTTCTCGATGCGAAGCACACATATTTGTTGCGTATTTCTGAAGATTTTCAGAAATAATATCTTTGTATGTTTAGTACACGTTCTTGGCGACTGTCAAGGTCTGTCTTTTCAACTCTGTTGCTGCGAGTTGCTTTCTATTCGATGTGCTTTATAAAGAGCTGTTTGTCAAGATGGGCATGCTTCGTGGCCTGCAAGGATTCCATGGAAATGTTAGCGTGTGTACCAAGATCATATTGTGATCGTCACACAGTATGTGTCAGCTTAAATGTACCGTCCTGTCTTATGACTTTTATAACACAACACAGAATGCAATTCAATAAAATACCCACAAAGCTGTTGTATTATATGCAATTATTGCATTTTTCACTTTTGGTTTCATGATTTTTTGCTTTGAACAACAACCCAAAAACACAGATATTGTTGTTATAGTTATAGTTATTATAACCCATAACTCCTCCTCTTACCCCAAGCATGTCAGGTGACCTTCATATCCCCAGAGAGGATTTCAACACTATGAAACAAACTCTCTTCACTTGTTCCACTCTCCCTGTCTCTGCTGTTTCCACAATCTTCATTGATTTATGTGGGCCGAGCCATTTTTTTTCTTCAAAAAGCAAATCCATTTGGGCTGCTGTAGTAACATAGCAGTGCGTGATTGTGGCTTCCGTAAATCAAGGCTCTGGCCCAGAGTAAGACTTAAGCTGGGGACACACGACAAGATGTTTCGCCTGATATTACCCACAATTCACAGTTGGGCAGAGTCTGCACCAGTTAGCACCAGTTGGGGACAGTCAGAATTCTGTTAAAATCTGTTAGTGTGTGAGGGGGGGAAGACATGAATTGGCAAGTGTGTGAGGTGCCAACCGCAGTCATAGTCAAACAATGTTTGAATTCTTTGAGCTGCCTCTGGATGCAATCGGGTAGTGTTCACTGATTACCGACCCAACTGCAAACACATGTCGCCAACAGACAATGAAAAAGAGTAGGTGGGACACAGGAAATAGTGTCAGAAGCTGACAGGAAGTAGCGGGAATATCAAAATAACCATGGCGATGTTTGTAGACACGGTTGCTCTTGTGAGAGTTTGATGCTGCGCTCAGTTGGTTTGGTAGTCCGTGATCCCTCATCAGGTGCAGTCGCTAAACGTGTGATCCCCAGTCTTTCAGTCATCATAAAAAAGTCTGCTGAAACCAGTGGGTTAGCATGTACGCCAAGTCTTTTCAACATTCGACAACGACTGCGAGAGTTGTGTAGTGTGTCTCCAGCTTTAGGTTCAATCCCTTTTCACGTCTTGCTCCTCCGACTTGGCACCACTACTCGGTTTTTGCACATTCACCCGTAGGCATAGGATGTATTGATATTGTTGAGATACAGCGGTAGGGTGAAGTATCAGGGTATAAGTAGCCCTTCAAACACAGATTCTTCGGGGATACACTTCAAACACTGAGCTATGAGATACTTCCCTGATTAAAGGAATCCTGGGTAAGTGTTACCATCATAAAGATGACGTTGTGTAGCCTGTTTCCACTCACTTGTAGAAACCATTTACAGACCAACCAGTATTCTTAGGTGCTGAAGACACATTCTTACATGCTGCTACTTTGAATTCACACAAGCACATAATAAATTCCACATAGTCCACAATAGCGATAGCGATTCATTTTTTTTCATGATGACCTGTTGCAAAAATATGCCACCTCTGCTTATGTAATTACATATCACATTCTTGAAGGGGTGTCCCATTTCATACGGGTATGTTTTAGCCACTATAGGATTGATATAGGATAGGATTGGCCTTGTGCTACTGCTATGAACACCAAGGAATCTTTGGTTTAAAGCCATTATACACTTATATATGAACATACTTTCAATTTCTGCCAATAATCTCTCAGTGGACTTTTAAGGTAAAATCGCAAGAATGTAGAAAATGTTCGCATATGTTAACACACTTAAGCGAGACTCCATTCAGATACGATTGCCAGGCAGAGGGGGGATCAAGGTTTCGGGCATCGGTGTGACCTTCTCAGTGGCCCAGGAGTGTGTTGCCATGGCATGACTGATGCATATTATCATAGCTGGAGAAAGCCAATTACTCTGGTCATCACGGCACCCTCAGGGCCCCTCTCGGTGGAACGAACTGCATTAGAGAATTCTCTGTGCGTCCCTCTGGCAGCGTTTTATATTTCATCTATGCTGATCCCCCAGTTTGAATGTTAATAGTGTAGTCGGTCCCTCCCGCTCCTCAGAGCTCTCTCTGGCCCAGATGATCTTTTGCTCCACAAAGGAAGGAAGGTCGAGCTTCTTGAAGAAGCAGATGAATTACATTCTTCTGTTTGTCTTCTCCGTCTATTCGAGACAAAGCCTTTCTGTTTTGACCCCTTCTTAACGGCTTGCCCCAGTCGGTGTCCTTGATCGACTGAGGAATAGATTAATGAGCGAGTCATGTCGAGTTACAGTATACAATGCATGAGAATCGTCTGTAGCATTCATATGAATAGAACACACTGTGGCTCATTAATCCTCGATTTATTCTTGGTTTTTGTTTCCAAAACAGATTTGCCACAGGACCAGGGGAGAGGCTGAGGTCATGTCTATGATGTTCAAAGACTACACAGGTAGGAGGCTTGAATTTATGTTGCATACAGTTGTTGTTTTCACTGTAAAATTTCTTTGACTTCTCCTTTTTTGCGCCCGCTTCACTCTTGCTTGAATTTGGATTATTTCCCCATCACTTACATTTATTTCCCCCATGCTCACTTTGGTTTCATTTTTGTGCAGGCCCCAAAATCTGCAGCTTCTCATAACGTATTCAAACTAATAAGAATGCATTCCCTAGATCCTTACCATCACAAGTACAAATGCCAACCCCAACCCTAAACCCAATTCGAGACGTCTCTAAAGTGAGGTATTGATTCTTAAAAAGTCCTTTAAAATGGTAAGGACCAGACAAATGTCTTCACAAACAAAGCCTTGAAACAAAATGTGTTCTCACAACCTGCTACAGACATGCACACACACACACATAGAATGACATAAGTGACCCACAAGAGTAGGATTCCATGTGATTGCAAAGCCTGAAACATCAACATTGCAAAAGTGAGAAGAACGTCTGTGAAGCGATACCTGAGAAGACAACGTGCTAACTCAAATACGACAGGTCTTGTTAACACTCGTGCGAAAATTGTTAGAAAACACGCTGGGTACTCGTTTCGCCACCATCCTGTGTTGTATTGTGTCCTCAAAATAGAATGTTCGAGTTATAACGTCATTGGATACCGAAGCCAGTGACTATCCTCCTCTCTGGCACAGTTTGTACAAGACGAAAATAAATAAAACAATTAACAATTTATGGGCCAAGCTGAATTATGGACAGGGCAGAGTAGAGTGAAAAGGGGGCAGGGACACGCACGGCAAAATGTCCACTGGGTGGAATCTAACCCGGGTTGCTGCAGGGGGTCCTTGGCCCATGGGATGCCAGCTCCACCGCCTGAGCCTTCCGGCACCCCTTAAGTTTCAGAGCATCTTGAGAAAAAAGGTGTCCTGTTACAGCTGTGAACCTGGACTATTGTATCATGAGATCTTCATATGCCTGGACATTGACATCCTTACCTCTGATGGAGATAAAACAGACTAAGACTTTGATAAAGACTGACATTTTACCATAGTCCCCATATAATGTGTTTCCCATCATGTTTTCATTGACCCTTTAGCTTTTCCTGCTTTGGTTTATGATCAAATAATATCTGCAAAGTGTGTTGCATGCCCATCAGCATTTGCTGTACTTCTGTGTTAATTTGGAAACATGAATTAACTAAGATAAGGAACGTGGTAAACATTAGCATCAGTATGTTTGTGTGTAGCACAAGCACCTGCGTTAAATCATAAATGTGCTCATTCTCCCACAGCAGATAATACGGCTATAGGCTGTAATTGTTGTTATTATAGCTCCAGACCAGCTATTAGTCTGCCTCAGAATTCCATGTAACTGTTAAGATAAAGGGAAACAATGCAGTAAAAAAGAATATCGAAATGCACAATTAGCTGTCCGCATAATCATGTTCAAAGGAACTGCCATGCATGGGCAGTTCTAAGAATGTAAGATTTGTTGTGGCATTGCAATACCTCAGTGAGTTGTTATTGTGTTTTTCTTGAAAACAATTGGATCCTACAGTACGTTGTCTGAGAGTAGAAAATTAACCGAATAAGAAAGTGACGGATTGAAAAAGAGGGTGGAATGAAAAACACTTTTCTTGCCGGGCTTAAGCCGATGAGTGTGTCCTTTTTCATTACTCTCACATGGTGCAATATGCAGGTCAGTCAGGTGATAATGAATGCTCTGTCTGATACTTGGCCTTTCTGCCTCCCTCCTTCCTGCTTGTCTGGTCTGCTCTTTCTCCGTTGTATACCCACTCTCTTTCTTATTCTTCACCCGCGTACACTACAGACTCTTACAGTATTAGGTAAATTTTCCCTTTTGTGTTTTTTTTAATTATCGAGGATTGTCTTCTTCCTCTGTTCAAGAGCATTCAGCAGTTTAAAGGTGTCTCAGGTCAGTTTTGCGGTACAATGAAGATGCTGAGGTTTCTGTCTCTTTCTTCATTAATTTAACAATGGCTTAAGGGCTGTGGAGCCTATTTTTTCAGGTTTGAATGAAGAAAAAAAAGGAGCAGAAAATACACCTATGGGTGATAAATCATTTGCTTTACTCTCCACAGTGCACACAGAATTGGATGGATTAATCAAATTCTGTTCACAGCAGCCTCCACTGCATGACCGTCTGCAGTAGGAAAGACTGAAAATGAAAGAATGTAATAACACATTCAGCTAACTTTTTTTGCTCAAATCCATGACACTAGTTTCCAGGTTTACTATGGAGACATTTTTTTTGTTAACAGTAAAATATCAGTGATGTCAAAAATATCACCAAAAACGGAAAAAACAGAAGACTTTTACAGTCAAGTAAATGCAAACGTTTGAAGTCATTTTGATTGAAATGCCATTTAAAACAGAAATACCGGTGGAGTTTATGATGCTTTGAATTAAAAAGTCGGCTCTCATCAGCTTTTCTTACAGTTTTACTCCTGCAGTGCTTCACTTAATTAGCAAACAGTCACAGTTGGTTGATAAATGTACAGTATCTAGAGATAATCGCTTCATTTGCAATTGTGCTCATTTGTTTTTGGGGGTGGAGAAAGCGTTGTTTGTTTGCCGACACTTAAATGGATACTTTTCAATGTATTTTTTGTGTAGTGCAAGACATCAGCTTCATCTACAAAGGTGAATTTTAGCGATATTTGCAGCAAATATTTTCCAGATACTGATACAGCCACACAAGGAAAAGCAGAAGTGTAAATAATCAAAATGAATGATCGGTTTTCTTTCATTTTGGTTCACTGTCACACAGTCCTGACTTGTATGAACTGAACAAAGCCATTGTTAATAACACCTGTGATTTTCCTGTTAAAACATGTCAAAATGGCGGCTGTCCAAAGGGACCATATCTTTATCTCTATCTTTTTAAGAATCAGATTTCCCTCCAGTGATGATGTGTACAAGAAGCCTTTTAATTCAAACAAATTGAAATAAACTTTGTTGGGTGTGTCCATAAAACTCTTGTAAATAATCAACTTTGGCAAGCACTGGCAACAATGACATTTAAATAAATAAAAAAGTGTGTCCATCATTTTGCATTTTTGCACATTGATTGTATTCATTCACAGTGGATTTGTCAGAATCAAGGAAAATATGGATTGTGTTGTGTTGTCGTCTTCTTTGTCCCACTTTTATGGTGTGAATTAATTTGACATCCAAAATGAATATTATTATAATAATAATAATAATCATCAGAAGACAGATGACCAATCATTTGACCAATAGTTGTCGAGAAGAAAACATAAGTTGTTGCTACTTGAGAAATTGAACGCTGGTTTTCTGTTACTACACATACATGATACAGATGAGTTAATGGTGTGTCCTCATGAAGGATCGTCAAGCTCAGAGGGAAAGACGTTTCAACTGTAAGAGTTCTACAGTGTATTTATCCCACATTTTTCAGCCTGATTGTTTTGTTGTTGACCTCTTGGTGGGAGCTGTAACACTCTGGCTGCAAGACATTACCTGCCTTTGTGTTAATGTTGACTCGGGGGCAGTGAATTTCATGCCTTTGCAGTGCTGATGGTACTTTTGTTGCCAGGAATCACAACCAGCTTGGTGCACAACACAGCTGCCAAACTGCGCCGCAGTGCCCACTTGCTCACATGAACTGCCTCGCGCTCGTGTCAGACGACTCGGAGCATTTAAATGCGGTGTTGTGACATTGGAGAACAGGCGAAACGCAATTTGTCATCACCTCTTCTTGCGGGCCTGTATCGGTGGTGAATGTATGAGTGGTGCTGTGTCAAGTGGTTCTCTGGCTTTGAATGATGGTTGGAACGCTGTTAGCAACATTACAAGACTGCAGAGTGGGTAACAGGTCACCTCTGTTCAAGACCCATTACCATCAACATTCATGCTGATGGAGAACTCTTCAGAGAAAACCCTGGCCTCCTTTTTGGTGAAGGCTAATTTGGTTTCTGCAGTCAGCGAGGTACATAAAGTATCTCCCATCTGTCTCTTCATCATGGAAACTAACAGCTCTAGATCTCAACACGTGGTGGCTCCACTTCCTTGTCATGGTGCCTTGTCACTTCTCTACAACTCATTAAGTCCGTCCAAGGAGGAATACACCGGTACGTGAACTGGGACTCTGTGAGGCTCACTTAATGAGTTTGCGTTAAACTGGGGAGTCACAACAACCTTTCCTGTCCAGATGATCATCTGCTAACCATCACTCTGGGGCAAGGGGATGAGGTAAAGGAGGGAGTAGCAAAAGAGATAAGTAATTAGCGAGGGAAGGATTAAGCAAGATGGAGGTCAAAGATAACTTGCAAGAGCCCAAAAGACAGAGATGTCGCCCCATCCTCTTTTCTGTGCTGGCTGCATTCTTCAACAAAGGACAATGACACTTTCCATTTGTACCTAAGCTATAAAAGCACAATTCACTGATCCCATACTGGACAACACTAAATATCAGTGTGGTCATTGTTTTCTGCTGAGCAAAACTTTTTTTTAAAATATCCTCCTCTTTCCTTCTCTTAGGGCATTCTGGAGCTTCAGCTGTCTGAGCCCTGTTGTTTGATTGCACAGGGCATATTGATACAGTACAGATTATTCTCACTGTTCCAAATGAAAACAAAGCTGTGTGATTTGGCAATTAACTCAATACGGGCGGAGGATCGGCGCCAACATCTCACAGGACAAATAGTCATAAATGTTATGCGGTGAAAAGGGAAATAGTAAATTACAGGAATCCTAGTCAAGTAGGCTACGCTTCTCAAAGCCCTTAAAATTTCACTCTGATAGTCGTCTGAGGCACAGCTTTCATTTAATATGCAGCGACTGAATTTGAATTATTCATAAAATAAAGGATTTTCCCGCTAATGAAATAAAATGCGTTGAGCGGGAGATTAGATTTTAATAGGTCGACCGTTCTGTATGTTTCTGCATTAACATAAAAAAAAACCGCGATGGATGATATGAACTTGTGAACTCTCTCACGTCAATGACGAAATCTTCCCATCGGAACGACATTTTTACCTCGGTTTCATGTCGCGGCAATCAATTTGACGAAAGAGGGTTATAAAAGCAAACCAAGGCCACTTTGATCTGCTGCGGCACGGATTCAAATTAGTGTTTGATTTGAATGTTTTGCCACACCAAACAGGCCACAGAAAGAACGTTATTGTATAAAAAAAAAAACAGGACATCAGGCAAACATCATTCCCCAGTGGCACTGAAATTGAATGAGAGCATGCATTGGCTGTTACTCATTACTATTGGCTGACAGCGGTAATTGAATTCTGCCTGGAAAGTGTTCCGTTTATTTATGACAACTCATTTCCGGCGAAACCTTGGACAGTGAGAAAGGCGACCATCAGTGTGTTGCTTCGTGTCTGTTATGTCCCAAAATGCAGAGGATTATGGAGTACTCTCCTTACACTGTGTTCTGGCGCTTGTTTAAGTCTGTCTTATTAGGTCGTGTGCACAAATTTCCACTCGAAACCGTCGTTGCGAGGGCATTACAGAAGGTCCTCCAGCTTCAAAAGGTTTTTTGAGGGTTATAATTGAGTTTAGGTTAGAGTAAGCATTTAGTTAAGTGTATTGTAAGAGGCTCTGGAATGCCTTATGTCTTCTGCAAAGGGACAAGTGTATGCATAGCCATTTTCTCAGGCAAGAACTCCACATACTGTCCAAGGAATTTGGTCCAGGCATGGTCTGTCAGGAGGAGATTTTTCAATGCAAGATTTTTTTTTTCTCACAAACCACATGAGAATCTCTGGAGAATCCAGTTGAGTGAGGGGGTGGCACCGAGCTTAAGCATGCAGTAGGCAGGACACTCATTCATCCACTGGATGTGGATTATCTGGTGTGTCTCCAGCCGCATTCTCGCATGAGCTCACTTGGACATCATCCAGAGATTTGGCTACTGTAAGTAGCAGGCAGGAGCTGACATTTGCATTTTCACATACAGCCCTTTCTCAGTATCCGTCCTTTCACATGCAGAAAACAGTGGAAATAATCCTTGATTATGCATCAGGGCGGTCCCTCAAATTGTATTTTGATTGTATGTGGTTTTGTAAATATAAAGGAAGAAAAACCCGCAGATCTACACGTAGTAGAGAGGCTTCTCTGTGGTTGCTTTCAAGCTGTTGAGCTGATATGATCTCATGAAATCTATTTTCCATACATACACTGGATGACTCTATACGCTGTATATAAATGCGGCGCGTCATCCTTACACAATGGCTGACTGAACGTGCTATTCTAGGAAGTGACCGTATGTGTGTGTATTGAGCAAATGTCGCGGGAGATGAACACCGGTTTATTTCTCCGAATTTGTCAAAGCGCTTAAGAATCACCGGGTGGCAATTTACTGACAATGGATGAAAGACACCACAGTGCAGTTACTGTCATAACAGTACGTGGAATCAGCCCAACACCTTGTTTTTGTCGCATATTGTACCTCTGATTTCCGTGAAAGTGAAAGCAGTGACACTTTGGTACACGATGTTGGTAAGTATTTTTATTTTCTACCTATCTTTTGAGATTTTTTTGTGTGAGGTAGGCATATTTGTTTGGTTAGGGGAGAAAATAGTAAAGTATATAAAAGGTATTTTGGCACAAACTACACAACTGAACTTGTGTATACCGGTATAATGTACAGGCACAATTGTGTGATACACTCGAAAGGCTATAAAATGCCCTCTGTTTTCATGGAGGTGATGTTGAAGCTTGTTGTTATTGGCTGAATGCACTGTAGATGTTGACGTTTGGCTTCTAATCTTGACTTCAAAAAACCCATTGAAACGTAAGCCTTGAAAACATAGGTATAGGTTTCATTATGAGACGTAAACATCTGCTTAAGTGGTTTGTTCACCATCTGGAAGTGATTTTAAAATTAACTTCCACATTTACCCCAATTAACATACCATTTTTGGGGGGAATCTGGCTCTTCTGGCAACAGGATAACAACAATATCCTCCTTATCAAATAATAGTCATTTCAACAACTTTAAATGATACGTTCAAATTGCCCCCGAGATGTTTGCGATGTTGAGAAAATGCTGTTTCGTTCGCCTCGGACAGATGTCGCTTTGTGATCGCTCAGCGATGTAATGCATGGCATGTCTCCAACTCCAACTGATACACGGGATTAACGGTGCGTGGAGACCTATTTGTCGGTGACTGTCGAGACGTGGGGGATATATTCGGGGGGTTCTACACAAAAAGATATTGATCTACACTCATAGAAAATACAATGCAGTTGAGAAGTATAAATAGTAATATATAAAATCCCCTGATCACAGGGATTTTTTTAATCTGCTCTGTCTCGCATGTAAAACAAAAATAGGTACCTGACCCATTGTCCGGGGATCTTGTCGTAAATGACAGAAGTCTGAAACGCGGAGAAATGGAAAAAGTCTATTCAAAAGTAGATTTAGAGATTGATCCAGTGACTTTAGGGTTATATGGTCATAAACTGTAACATTCGCATCACTTCTTCAAACCCTGGCAGTCTTGTCTTTTAAGCCGGTATCTATATTGACATGTGTTTATTATTGAAACCTGTGACTCACCAGCAGGATGCACGGTTTCCTGTTACCTCCTGTGTGTTTTTATTGCTTGTTTGGTGTCATATCAGTATTACGTTAGAAAACTAGGAAGTGAATTCATTGTGTTTGACAAGGTTAACTGTTACTCAGTGTCACACGTGAGCGCCGGCATTTAAGCAGTCCATTTGGGTGTCGCGAATCATTAGAATCAGTTCATTAGAACTATTTGTTCAAAAGATTTGCGCAGCGAATCGTTCAGTACCTCCTGCATGAGCGGAGCGCAGACTCCATCCGACGCAGTCACTGAACTGAAAATGCGAGCTGAACGGGTTGCGATTCGGCTCACGGTGATTGTTAGCTTTCGCCAGAGCTAAATATACCTAGACTCCTCTGTTCAATCATGAGGTTTTAGAAATGTCCAGGCTAAATGTTGGAGATTAAAGCACGTTTTCAGGAATTTAACTGATCTACAATTCGGCATTGTTCTTGGATGAGACTGATGTGTTTAAGTCGCTGAATATCACTCAGGGTGCACGTTCGGGGGTACTGGTAGAAGTCATTCAGAGTACATTCAGTGAAAAAAATATTATTTAATAAAGATGATACACACTGCAGTGATCCCATTATCTGAGTCCTAGTCGAGGCTCTCCATCAGAGAAAAGTCGCTGTTGTTTCTTCTGTGAAGGAAACTCTGGTTTGCGTTCACTTTGACTCTTCATAGTGGACTCACTTCATGAACGTGGGACGGCCAACACTAACACTAGCGTGCTCACACAGCTGGACCAGCTACCAAAACAAAGAAACGGAGAAGCTCACGTTACAGCATGGACAGAGAGGGTGTTGTTTCAAAGCTAATTGATGGAGTCGTCTCTGACTGTGATCTTTATGACTGTAAGCTACGACGAGGACTATTTTATGTATCCGAGACTTACAGCCAGTGAATATATAATACGTGAACTTTTAATTATAAATGCATGTCGGTCACACAATGCAGTCGAACCCTATCGGCTCCACATGAGTCTGTCTGTGTTTCTCAGTATAATGTTATTTTGAATCTCATGTTGCCCGGCAACATTTCTACACTGTGCACAGGAGGTGCTACGTTTTTTTGTTTGATTTTTTTGACTGATGGAGGCTAGGTGGAACCACGACTGGGTTAAGGTTTGGGGGGGGGGGGTGTGTGGTAGGGTCCTGTGGGAAATCACCTCGGCATAATGTCATGTAGAGGCCCCTGCAGTGTTTTGGGTAATTAATCAGAATAATTGGGGGATATATCTGGATGATTTGGTGCGGTGGTTTTTGTTTGCGTGGTGGTGGGGCAATGACCCTTTGCCCATACAGCTCAAGATGTTGGCCGTTGTGTCTCACAAAACACTATATCACTTTATTTGAGATTAGACACTATATTACTATGCGTCTTTCTTCTGTATGTGTGTGTGTGTGCATGGGTTTTCCGGGTTTTTCCGGTTTCCTCCCACAGTCCAAAAACATGCAGATTTGGGGATGAGGTTAAACTGGCCACTCTAAATTTTCCGTAGGTGTGAGAGTCGATGGTTGTTTGTCTCTATGTGGCCCTGTGATGGACTGGCGACCTCTCCAGGGTGTACCCCATCCCTGCCTATCGCCCTATGTCAGCTGGGATTGGCACTGCGCCCCCCATGAGGAGGATAAAGTGGTAGAAGATGGACGGATGGATAAATTAAATGACTAAATTGGACACTCTGGGTTTGAGAGAGCGTAAGTGGATGGTTGTTTGTCTCTATGTGGCCCTGTGATGGACTGGCGACCTGTCGAGGGTTTCCCCCCTCCTTTCGCCCTATGTCGGATGAGATTGGCATAGAAGATGGATGAGTGGATGGATTAAATTACTGCAAGAAACTTGGACAATCCCCTTTATTTCTTCATTTTAGATCGCACAGTCTATCTCGATCTTTAAAGGTGCCATATGTAAGAATGTGGCCAAAAACCTACATTCAAATTAAATTTTAGGTTTCGTTTTCTGACGTAACTGGCAACCCGTGGGTTGCTCGGCAGCTGAGACTCTACGGACTGCAATGATCGGTAGACGGCGGTAGGTGGCGCCACATGCCAAAACATGATTTCAAAACATAAACATGATTTGCAGTCTGCAAAATATTGTTATAATGTAAATATTTCTGGCTGTACTGTTGTTGTTGGCGAGTTCAGTTATTATTATTATTATTATTCTGGAGTCTCTGTGACATATTATGAGGATTTTATGGCCAGTTGCGTTAGATTTATTACATAATGCACCTTTAACAAAAGTGCCTCTCGCTCATTAGTCTGCATGCTGAGCACTGGGATGGAATTGGATCATCTCTATGCTTCTCCTCCTCCAACTGGCAGGCCACAGAATGACACCTTCATGTCAAACTTTTTACACCAACTATATCTTGACATTCACGACCAAATTTTTTTGGGGGGGAAACTTGTAAGCGTGTATATTTCAGTCACTCCTAGTGTATTTGTATTTGGCACGCAGCTCAACAGTGGAAAGGGTGCGCACTGGTTTCTCCGAGTGATTTTTGTTGGAGCGATGCTTGGCGGTGCACGCGCTTGTAGACATCCTCTCTCTCTCCCTCCCACCCTCTCTCTCTCTCTCTCTCTCTCTCTCCGTCTCTCTCTCTCTGTGTGTGTGTCTTGACAGTTCGCTCGCTTTCACAGTAGCCAGACAAAAGAAGGGAGCCGGAGTCAAACAGTTCGCCTGCATGCTGTGTGTTGCTGTGCTGTGCTGTGCTGTGCAGGACTGTGCCGTGTGCGCGTCTGGAGTGAACTAGTATTCCGCTCCAGTAGGCGAAGCGCGCACCGCCGCGCGTCGTGAGGGCGGACTCGCCTGCTTGTCGCTAAAAAAGGTCCCGCTTTGACTGGCTGCTCTCATTGCAGTCCTGTCTGCCGAGCGCGATCGGAGTGGGTCACACTGACTGACTGACTGACAGAGGGACCAAGCCCCGTCTCCATTCAAGGATTTCTTTTTCTTTTCTTTTTTTTTTTTTTAATGTTTTTTGGCTCCGTCCTGTGCACGCAGAGGCGCCGACACAAACCGCACCTCGCCTTCTGTGGACAATGTTTCTGTTGCAGTACACAGGTAAAAAAGCTTCAAGTTTCAGCCGCTGGTTCTTTCATACATTCTCATGCAGTTTTTTTTTTTTTGCTGGCACCGGGGATGTTGTTAATCATGGTGTGTGTGTGTGTGTGTGTGTGTGTGCGTGTGTTGCACCAGGTAATGCAGGAGTTGTGCAGCGCGCTGGCACATTTTATTTACGTTATAGTTGAAGTTAGAAGAAGAAGAAGAAGAAGCCGGGATGTTTTTCTTTAAGCTCCTTCCAGTGCGTAATTATCGGGCGTTTTCCAGCTGTGGAGACGCAGAAAAAGAAGAAGATAGCGGTGCTGCTCCCCTCCTCTCTGCCTCTCAGTGTGCTCGGGCGGCTGCGTGTCTCTCCCTATGTGATGTCCACTACCGTGGATGATCATAAAAAACGGAACGGATCCAGCAATCGTTTCCATTACGCGTTTTTTTTTGTGTTTTTTTTTAAACACTTGCTCGTGGGCGCAGTAGATGCGAGTCCACGGCGGCGATCTGGACACTGGCACACGCCTACTGCAGCTGTTCGTGGATGAAGTTTTCAGATTTAGATTTGATCCACGCTGACGCCGCTTTCTATCACATTCCTGTAGCATAACACTGGAGCTCGATGAGTCACATTGTAGTAGATAGGCCTGGCGTATATATATATGGTGGGGGGGGGGGATCTTAGGAGTTGTTGGCTTCATTAATGCCATATAAGTTGTTTGGTTTCTGTGCTGCGACTGTTGTCATGTACTGTCGCGTAAATATCTTGTTATTTCTCGCCTCCCTGGACTCACAGGATCTAATTAAGCAAAACAAAAACAAAAAAAATGATGGATGCTGTTTGAACTCTCCCATTAACCTGCTTACTCGGCTTTATTCTAGCCTCCTCTGTTTATAGTCACGGTAAATTCAGATGTTCCCACAGCTTTCTGTAGTCTCTCTCTGTCTCTCTCTCTCTCTGTGTGTGTGTGTGCGTGTGTGTGTTCAGAGCCCAGTTGTGGGCTTTTCTGCAGCCCTTAAAAGCAATGACTCGTCAAAGATTATTCTCATGGTATTCATTTTGCTGTTTGTCATCACAGTGTGGATGCTGACCTGAAGTCGTAAAGTTTTCCTATACACCCCTATCCCCCCCCCCTCCCCCACATTGTATATTAGACTTTACACCTTCAACTAAATACATTCATATGATATAATTTATCATTTTGAAACTTACCTTCAAGTCTTCCATCGTTCCATGGCAGTTACTCGTCATTTACGACTGCTTGATTTTGTAATTTGAAGCATATCGTGTGGTCGGATTAAACGAGTAGCTCGTGCTTTTGTTTAGTAAAAAAAATGTGTTTCTCATCCCTGTCTCATTTGTTGTTTCTCGGCCGTGCCGTTATTTGTCTTGCGCAGACACAAGAAGGATCAGTTCTCCTCTCTTCCAGGGGCACAAACATGTTTTCAATCACATCAAATGGGTGTAGCGTCACCCCCTGCCCCCCCCTCACACGGACCCACCATGACCACAGGGAGAGAGAAAGTTCATCAGGCCTCATGACAGCTATTTACCTCTCCGCACTGTGCTAGCCCTGTCCGATCAATCAGCGTTGCATCCTTAGATGGCTTTTAATGGAGCGAGGAGGGAGGGAGGGGAGGCAGGGAGGGGAGGCAGGGAGGGGGTGACTGTGCTTAGATCAGTCAGAGAGGAGACGTTAAGGTTTGTACAATAGAGTGCTCGAGAAGGAGCTTGAATATTTCAGCTCGCTTTGGCATGGGATGATAGGGCTGCAGAACAAATTCTGACAGAATACTGAGCGAACCCTGCTCCACAACACCGAGAGATTTGACAGCCTTGGAATTTTTCAAATTTTAATTGGTTGCTGCGTGACAATTTTTTCTGGTTTCTAAGTGGGATTCTCTTTTTCTAGTGGCTGTCAACTGCAAAAGACAATAAAACAAAGTGAATATATGAGTCACGGTTGACCTGCGATTATTAAGACTTAGTGAAATCCACTCCCTCGCTGAGCTGTGTTTGTGGAACAGACATTTTTGGAATCGGCGGCGTAGTGGGACGTCTTGTTATCGCGGACAGCCGTTCCGTTGTGCTGCGCCCACACTTTGTCCTCGCACTTCAAAAAGCGCAAATTGCTTCTCCCCCGACAAACTGTCACCAAACCTAAAAGGAAATCAAATCGTAAGCGTCTGTTTATTTTGACTGAGACTAATTCCGTATTGAACATATTCGCTCTTTCATTCACGTGTGCCAAAACATTACGATCACCTCGCAAGACCTATCAATTTGCAAGGGGAGCGTCACAGTCGAGGTTGAAATTGATGCGTGTTCACTCGGCGGCTGGTGGATAATTTGAACGGAGTTCGAGCTTTTCAGGACAAAAAAATCATCTGCCGACTGCATACAGACCAGTTATTTCATTTGTCTTTGATGGCAATCACTCGCACTTCACCTCAGTAAATGAAAAAGCACTTGACTTTCTGTTTCATCCACGCTTGCGACTCCCACAGCTGTGCACTGACTCAGCCTGGCCATCCGTAACCCTGCGCTGTTGTTTTCATCTGACTGAGATGATAAAAAATTAAATCACCTCTTTAGCTTATGGACAAGAATTCTTTTACACGTTATACTTTAAAAGAGCAGTTTCTCTAAAGCTTCAGCAGCTAAGGTAAACTGGAGAGCTCTTACCAGGGATGGAGAGTAGTGGGAGTTCTTCACGTCGCCTCCTGTTGGGGAGAATTTATAACCTGAAACTGGATTTATAAGCTTAAGAGAGACTGAAATGCCAATATGTATGCCCACTGGGGTGAAGTCATTGTGTGCATTCAGATTAAGTCAAAGACAGCTTTGTGTTCATTGTGTGGCCATCGCCTGCTTGAAAACTCCAGATGTTTTTGCTGAAGTTTTAAGTTTGCTGCTCATGGATTGGGAAACTTTAAGAAATTTGGTGGCCAAAATTTAAGTGTCAACTTTTACACATTTGCATTTTTATGTTCACAACCCACTTCTTCAGCTCTATAGCTGTCACTGCACCAACCAAGCCCTGAATATTCTCTAAATATAGCCATTTTATTTGGCTCGTGAATATGTCATAAAGCCTAATATGTACTGCCCTGAACTTTTCTTTTTTATTGCCGTTGGTTGCAGTCGATGAGCGCTGTTCCTTTTTTTTTTGGGTTTTATGAACTTTGTAGTTCATTAAAAAAATAACAAGAAGAATAATAATAATGGTTGTGGACAGCACTGTGAATCTCTATCACAAATCTATCAATATCCATTCATTTTGAAACACAAAAAGCTTCCAACAACACAGATGTTTCTCCTTGCACCAATTTATACAGCACACTGTTTTGCCTTTTGCCAAGTCATTCTCCTCCTCTGTGGAGTCAGCCATGCATCCTTACTCTGGCAGATCTCTTTGACCGTTTGGTGTTTTAACTTGATCATTTCATTGTCTCACCGCTTATCCCCGATGTCCGTAGCGGGCTAATGATGCAGATGATTGTTCCGCGTGCGGATTCAAACGTCTTTTATTTCGTATTTTGGGGAGGGGAAAGTATATTAGCTTGTGTGGAAGACCTCTGTGAGGATCAGCAGGGCTGGCAGCAGCAGCACTTCAGCCCTGCCATCTGGTATTGAATAGCTAAGAGCGCCTGGCAGCCTGAAGGAAACCAACTCGGAGGCTCCGACCATATCACTGACAGAGCTCTTCATTTCTAATCACATTCATGATAAGTTACCATGCAGGGAACCTGGAAGTGGGAGCTAAAGACCCCCCCTCCCCCTCCCCCCTACCACCCTGCACCAGCAAGTTCAGGAGCTGCATGCGAGATAAAGTTGAAGAATCAGCTTTATTCTGCATTCTCAGAGTATGTGCCCGTGTGCGAGGCTGGATTGTGGATGTGGAGCTGCTGTGTTAAACCCTGCTGACAGTCCCTTTGAGCTGAGGAGAATAGAGAAGGGGTTTGAAGATGCCGGATTATGCCGTTCACCGGGGGAGTTGCCGGACAATTTATGAGCGCGCTCTCTCTCGCGCGGTGACTCTGAAAATTATATATGAAAACCTCCTTTCCATCCTTTCCACATTATGTCTCAGCATTCTGTGGAGTCTGCAGTCCCATGTGTGTTGGGGGTTGGCTTATATAAACATAGGAGGCATATATTCCACATCTCATACTTTGGGTATATACCACTTTCTTAGTCGAAAATAAGGAATGTCTGTTTACTGGGTGGTGTTTGGATTCGCTTTTGCCAATTTTTTGTATTGTTATTTATAGTGTTTGGATCAGTCGTTATACCCAAGTTTACTTGCTCCAAACAAGTTTTCTGCAGAATATGAAACTGAGCATTAGTAATTAATAAAAAACAACAACTTGACAGTCACAAATAGACTGCATGCTAAATGAAGAGCCTCAGAGATTTAGCAAAGATGGATTATTTGTCTTGTGAGCCACTTGAACTGAAGTGAAATTATCGAGTGATGACTTACACAAAGCTTTATTTTACCTCAAGTTTGGATTATCATGAACTTTGAGTTCTCTGCTAATCCCTTAGTTGACTTGGACTGACTATGTTGGTGGCTGTGGTCCAGTGGAAGAGTGGGTTGTCTTCCAGCTGGATGGATGGGGTTTGATTCCCAGGCTCGTCTAGTGCCAGCCGACGTGTCCCTGCACACTTAACCCTTCTTCCTCTCTATCTGTCTCTCGTTTTTTTTCTGCCCATGTTTGCTGTGTTCCTTCTTGGTGTCAGCTGTCAAAAGGAGACAAAAAAACCTCCAGTTGCTGTCGATATATAGACGCCGCGTTATAGATATCCTATGACATGGATGACAGTGAGTCTTTGCAGACGTCATGTCAGCCTTGACGGGCATATTTGACCGTTTCAACTCAAAAATTTAAGAGCAGCATCCCAACGAAAACGCAGGACTCGCCTTTCTCTCGTGTTTTAGTAATAAGAGAATCCGCAGCTGTCACTTGAATGTGCAGGCACACTGTTTGAGCCGTTTCTCCTCGACTGTCCCACTTCACTGCACTGCGAAAAAGAACACGACAACTCCCTGGGTGAAACAGTCACAGAAATATTACACCTACGCCGCAGTTTGACACAGAATGAACCTGTTTTTTTTTTTGTTTTTTTTTTCTTTCCTCGGCGGCAGAGCCAAGACAAGCAATTAGAAGTAACACAACACGTGGGGTGATAGATCACTATAGCAATGTAGGACACTACTGCTGAACATTTGTGAAGTTACCTGTGTCCAGTCCACTACTGCTTCAGAGATTATATTAAAATAAGTTTCCTGCCTCAGCACAGGATGATAAATTGAGCCACTAAATCTTAAACTTTTTTTTTTTGTAGGAGTTGCATTGTGTATCTTCTTTAAATATCATAGGAATTTGTTGTGGATTTACTTGTGAGGCGCAGAATTTATTGCACGGTCATTTATTATATGTTTGTTGCTGTCCTGCTGGATATATGGCCATTCAGCAGTTGACCCCTCTGCGTTGAAATCTGTTCGTCCAAACATTGATATGTCGAACATTTCCCCCATAGAGAGACGGGGGAGAAAGCTGAGGCCACGGTTCAGTGGTTTGGACTAAAAGAACAGGGTTGTCCACAGAGATTGCTTGGTTGGAAAGCAGCCATCACTACACTGTAATAGAGACTGAAAGCAAAGATTTATATGGCTCTTACTTTAGGAAGAGGGAATGGCTTAGAGTGCATGTGGTGTGAGGGAGTGGGGGTATGAACGCAAAATGGTACAAGAACGGATGCACAAAATGTACCCAAGAATACATAATGAAGAGAATCTCAGAGGTTGGTCTGCATTTTGGGACATTCCAAAGACTGTTAGCCTCATACTCCTCATACTTACACTTTTAGAAATAAAAGTGCGAAGTGGAACCATATAAGATTCTTCGGCTTGACCTCATAGGAGAGCCCTTTTTGATTCTAGGTGGAACCTTTAACCCTTAGAGTTACCAAGAACCCTTTTAAACCCTTTATTCAGGAAAGGGATTTCAAAGGGTTCTCTGGATCAAAATGGTTCGTACTGGAACCATTAGTGTTACCAAGAACTCTTGAAAAACCCTTTCTTCTGGAGAGGGTTTTTCAGAAGCAAATGGTTCCAGGTAGAACCTCAGCCCTTGTAGAAGGACCCTTTTGGAACCCTTATTTCCTGTGGAGTGTACCTGATAAATGAATTTGGAAGACTTGGGGTTCCCCAGGAATCTTTCATCGTGCAATATCGTTTTTGTTTTGGGAAGTTTCTTTACATTTTCGATCAACAAACTCAGACTCACAGTTCCCTACTGTGCAGAACCGTCCATAGCGGCGGAGAAAAAACCCTATTTGACACGTCTGTCCTGAGAGGTTTAGATTTCGAGCTCAAAGGAAGCCCTGTACTTGCATGTTTTCCTGCAGTGGGTCTGGCTCGAGTCAGACCCCCACTCACGGATAAATGCAAGGCTTTTTTCTGGGCCTCGGCACATCTGACTAGCCAATATTTATTTAGTTTTTTTCCTGAGGTTTTGGAGGGGGTCAGCATTTACGGGAGGACGATACAGCACCAATACAAACATTTTTTTTTCCCCCCAAAGAAAAGGGTGCACTTTTCACTTGGATTCCTCAAATTATAGCTCTATTTTGGACCATAGGAATGTCAGTTGAGGTCAGCATTTGGTAGAACTTAGGAGCTCTCTTGGTTATGTGGTTGTTGTGAGTTGAAACAAGGACATCCACATAGATGATGCAAATCCCTGTCTGTTTTCATTTTCACTAAAGTCATTGAATTATCTGTCTCTGTGTTATGTTTTTTGACAGTTGTTTCAACGCATTCCATCTAGTTTATTGCCTATATTTATTAACGACCGAATTAACATATTCATTTTTAAGTCTCATCCATTTGACCGACTACTTGTTGTTTCTTTTCTTTTTCGATAACCACCGCTCATGTATTTTGTCTGAATGTGATCATTGTCATGTGTGATTGTCAGTATGAGGAAAAAAAAGCATTCTTGCACTTCATGAACCATTTGTTTAGGCAAACACCACTACTGGTTGTGGCTAAAGCTCATATTACGCCATCTTTCCTCAGGCAAGTGTCTGCAAACTTTCTGAGGGTAATTCAAAACAGACACTTGGAGGAAACTGTGAGGGAAATAACGGCTGGAGCCAAGTGAAATGCCATTACACCTGTTTGGCTGTCTTTGGGTTTTCTTTTTTTTTTAATGCTTCACATAAAAGTATTTTTGCAAAATGTTGGAAAAGTGTTCTGCTTCAAACACATTTTTCAGTAAATGCATTGCATGTACAATAAGCTCTGCTTTACTTTCATTCGCTTTGCATGTGCATTTCCTGTCACTTCTAAACACAAGAAAACTGAAACAGAAAGGCCTGTACCTCTTAGATTGCTCTTTGGACACTCATTCGGTTTGTGCCAGAAGGCAAAAACCTAGCTTCCCATGGACCATCCTCTTGTCTGTGCCGCTGTACATTATTTTAGATTATCTGTCCTATATACACTAAATATCATTTGTTGTGGAGGCTGTTGTCTTCAGGACATAATGCTGACAACAGCTGACTTACCATCATGGGACTGAACAAAGCCATTACAGACAGGGAGGTGATTGCATTCACAAATCAGCCATTTCTCCGGATTTATCGGAGCAATGGGCTTTATAGGTCATATTTCAGAGACTGGTGGGCAGTTTGTCAGAGAGGGGGCTTGATTGTAATGACAAACTGGTGCAGGAGAGAGCAAGAGGACTGTGGAAACTGTCTTTTAGAAACTTGTGGATAGGAAATACAAAGAATTGATGAAATTATTATTTCAAAAGAAGGTTTTAGTGGAATCTCTAAAATATACACTAAAATTAACTCGACCTCGCTCACTTTCAAGTGTGCACAAGCTTCTTTACTTTGTTACTTTTGTCTCCTAAACGTTCTTTTTTGCATATATATATATAGATATAGATATAGATATATTTTTAACTTATGAAAAGTTTTCCTTTATGTATTTTCTCCCTTGTGGACAATTAAAAGTGCTCCTGAGTCACAGGGAGGTTAAGGATAAACGTGGTGTGTGCTTGTAAGGCTGGGTGGGAGGAAAAAAGCTGAGCAGCATCTCCTCCCATCTTCCTCTCCGAGAGTTTTGAAACTCACTGCAGGTCCTCAGTCATGCTGTCTTCTCCCAGTAGAAGTTAGGGACGTGGATCGATATAAAGATTAATTATTGTGACCGGGTGGAGGGCCGCGCCGACAACCTACATTTTTCAAGCCTCTAGTGACCGTCCAAATGCCTCCCTTTTTCAACGATTGGTGAGCTTTTGCTTGTTAGTGTGGCCTCTGGACTGAAGCTGTGCTGAGAGAAGATTGTAACAGGCTGAGGCACAGTGCAGCTCAGCTGGTAAGCAGGAGGCCCCCTAGAATATTCTTGGCTTAATAGAACCTCTGTTTTACTAGGTAGAAGGGTGAATGTTCTCTGAAGTACCAGAAGTAGAGGGGTATGATATCTATATTTTTTTCTTCAAAGCACTCTGTGTTGAAACTAAACATTTCTTAGAGTTTTAATTTGTATTGGATCAATATTATATGTGTGGTCAAATGACATCCACAGGCTAAGATGATTTATGGTCCTGTGGATGAGTTAGGAATACTTAAAATGGAGGGAAAAAAATACTTACCTGTACTGTATTGTATTTGTCCGGTTTGCTTGTCTTAATGGGGGTTATAAAGCAAGGTTGTGCAGTTCTGTTGAAGCACATCGAGTACCATATAATGTAAATAAATCAAAATAATGTGTCTATATGCCTAAAGTGCCTGGACAAAGCAAATTGGCCAAACCTATGAATGATACGTTTCCCTCCTGATGTTTAAGAGGTGAAGACGAAACCATCAATCAAATTGAGCTCTTACGGGTAACAATAATGTAGATATGGGGGTTTGTTGTGTAACTTTAAACGACTGCAGATGATAAGAAAACCCTCCAAAAAAGTTTAAACCTCCGAGTTATTTTTTATGTCTCCTTAAAGTCATGTCATGTTTTGGTCACATTTGGTTATGTTATTGTTAAAGTATCATATATGTTCTCTGGTTTAGTATAATTGACCTATAAAAAACACACTACCTGCCCTGATTGTACTCTGGTTTTCGCAAAATCGGAGCCAATATAACTGGAAAAATGGTTTATTGCCCAGCGTTATTAGATCAACCCTAACTATAAGCCCGAATAGAAAGGGACTGATGAAGGCAAGCGGCAATGTTGGGCTTTAATTTGTTAAATCAGCCCACTTTGTCCAGACCGACCACAAAGTACCTTTTTTTTATCCAGGTTAAACGGAGCAGCTAAATGTTATTCAGTCAATAATTTGGGTGTTTGATCCACTGGTCTCTTATTTCGCTCCAATCTTTTTTGGATTATTCGATAAAAACTGGACTGCCCAGTTCCGGGTAATCATGTGCTATTTTTAAAAGATTAATAGTGTTAATCTCTTATCGCATCATTTATCACAGGCGTCGTCAATAGGAAGGACCAAGCTTTGTAGCGTATATCATTTATTCTCATCCGGAGACAATTGTCCGATTTGACGTCAACATAACGACTAACATTTGGCAGTTTCTTTTGAGTGTGACAGTGTTAACCATGCTCGTGACAATCCATACACAGAAACAGTAAAAAAAACGGCTCCCTCTTGGAACCATTTAGATGAAGGGCTCAGCTCTTCTTGCTAATTCATACACAGTCTCTTTTTAACGTCACAGTTGGGGTTGAAGCTGTCGACAACAACAGATAAATCTGTCTGTCGGGTTTAAGCCATGCAGCAGCTGGCTCTTAACATGTACGTTGGCTACAGTGTGTGATACTAATGTCGCTGAGCAAACTAATGCGAAGCCGTACAGGTTATCTATGTATTAAGTGATCAGTCTGTCATTATGCGAGCACCATCTTGTTCTTATTACACAGTTTCTTTTCAGTATCTCCACTCACCCCATTAGCGCTCTCACTAATGGTGTATCTACAGTATCCAGTCTGTGCTGTGGTGAGAGATGGATGGATGGTAAGATGAGAGACAGTGGAGAAAGAGAGAGTGGAGCCAGATCATAGCCTCTGGAGCTCTCCTGTTGCATGATCTACGAGGCTTCATGTGCTTGTGCTGTTTTAGTAAATAAATAGGGGAGACCCACTCAGTGGAGTCTGGCTCTTAGCTTAGTTGCTCCCCCTTAATCTTCCCTTAAGACCAGATAATTAATGGCGGAATGGCAGGAGAGCCCACAGTCCTTCTGTTAATGGAAGAGATTCATCTTGTTTACTCAACCTACTGCATGTTTGCTTATCGAGAGTCTGGCCAGGGTGTTGTCGCCATAGTAGTCAAAGATGTTAAGATGTGCTTGTGGCCAAATATCTTTAATGACAGATGATTTTGTCCTTCAGTGGCCACGGGTTTTACTCCACATCCTGACTTTATCGGTATGGCTTGTTTTGGTCTCGCATTAAGTGGATTAGGACAGTAGTCAGTGAATGTTCAGTAATCCCACCTTGGCTTCAGTGCATCCATCAAAGTTATTCAAGAAGTTCTTTTTAAATTTTACCATTTTAAACATCTACTTTGAAAGAACGTTCACTCAAAACCTCTTTGCATTTGATATGCATTTGTTTTCTGTTGACAAGCTTCAGACAGACTGCGACTTGTCACTCAAACTAGTTGGACATGTTGCCTGCGGGGATATAGGGAGGCTTGGCGAAATGAGACGTATACCCGTGCTACAAGTGTTCTAGTGGGCAGCTAGCTGCTCAAATCTCCCCTGGAGCAATATTCAGACAAAGGCTTTTGAAGAGCTGAGCTGTCAGCGTCAGCCTCCTGACCAGACCCTCATTAGCCAAACCCAGTGCCAAGAGAAAAGGCAAAGAGGGAGGAACTCAAGAAATGTTGGAGTCGTGGATTCACTGTGTGAGAATATGGCGTTGAGCACATTTATTATTGCCTGTTTAAGTGGGTTCCTCTCTATTAGTGATATGGCACATGCATTATCATGATCATAGGGAGAACCTAATCCCCAGGTCCTGCTCTAAAGGTAAAGAGAGTAATGTGGGGATGAGATATAGTCTCATGGTAGACTCGTTATTTCATATGGAGTTTAATTGTCTTGGCACATAAAGCTTTGCACATGTTGCTTGCAGGTCAAGCTAGAACAATGCCATTAACCAGCTCCTAAACAGGGGATGAGATTGTAGCGGGTTTAGAAGTCTCAAGGATACGTTGTCCCATTGAAGATCATATTATTGTTAGATTAATTGCTGAGCTGAGACATTTTAGGCACTCAATTCAAGTACTGCCTTGATCACTGCCACAGAGACAAATCCAAAGAAAAATCGGGTTAGGGTTAGCTTCAAATTTGTTAAATATCTTGAATATATGTTACATTTTAAGAAAATCATATCGACAACACAGTCCATTCAGTATCTTTTGTGAGCTTGTAACCACATCCTGTGGTCTTTAAAGTTTGGCAAATAATTGTAGATGTCTAAATCTCATTGTTCAGTTTTTCACATTTTCCCAATGGGAATGGGGTGACATTATTTTGTCAATTGCTGTTTCCAAGGGCGGGACTGAATTAAAATTATAAAAATGTGTTCTCTGTTTGTCATTAACAATCTAGAAAGAACATTTTGCCTCCCAGTAGTTTCGGTGTGGTGGATATATGAGAGAATATAGGACACTATATTCTATTTTTTTTGGTTTGTTATGGCATGAGATTGCAAGAACTTGAAATAAAACAGGTAAAATCTGAATGTAAGCAGATGGAAAGTGGCCGGTCTCCAAAAGATAAGAGAATGAAAAAACAATGGTTGTAACCACTGTTCAAATCAGTTCAAATAATAGTTATTTCTCTATCCCAGCAGGCATTGAGGGTTCTGCCTCTTAAAACACAGCCTTCAATACAATGGCAAATGGAGGCCATAGTTTATAACGGTCATAAAGTGACATAAAGGGTGCTGGTGCAATAAAATTCCATAATTCAGTTTCATATTTATTTGCATAGACAATAATAACTCCTCTGGAACCGATCCAGAACAACAGAGCAAAGAATTAACATCTTGTTAAAAGTTTAGAGGACGTCCTTTTCTACACTGCAGCCCTTTGAAGCATAATTCCTCTGTAAATCTATTGGAAATCTATCTAAAACCAAAGACATGTTGGATTTGGTGTTGATCTGGAATGAATCAGAAGAGACAGTAGTTGTAGTACTGTTTTTTTCATCATCAGATACCATTTATATTCATCTGGGGTCTGGGGGTAATAACATTTTAACTTCTCCATATGATTGGAGCTTTGCTGTGTGTTGCAGACTAAATCATTTCTTGTTTTGTTTTGGTTTTGTTCACTAATTATCTTACCGTGGTCCTCTGAGGTGTTTAGACCATTGGTACGGAACTGGGTGTTGTAGTACCGACAGGATTACGGTTCTGCTGTGGTCCTTCATCCAGAAATAGCACAAGCTGTTCATCAGCTGCTCGAGGGCCAGGTGATTACCAGGGGGGCTTCGATGTATTGAGAGGTATGGCCAATGTTGGAGTTTCACCAAGGCTGGTTCTGTGTTATGAAAAGTCTCTGCTAATCTGTCTCTAATTCTTCCACTATTGGTCCCTGCATCAGGAGAGTATTTCTGTCTATTACCTGGAATACATCAATAGTATTCAGTCCTGACATACACAGCATGGTTTCCATTGGTTTAAGACAATTGCTCCCGTTGACACGAACAAACTAGATAGAACAAAAACTAAAACAATACGTGAATATCAATAAATGAAATAATTTTGTGCGACACACCAAACCAATGGGAGCAGCTAGGTATGCAGAGGCGAGAAAGTAAGCAGGGTTTGAGCGTCTCTCCGACAAGTGCTCTATTGATTGAAAGGGAGATTGGAATTGATTGAGGATGACGCTGAAATCAGTGACTCATTCCAGTTTAAAATGATTTTCCTCTCCATTTCAGCGGTAATGCATTTTGCATAGAGCAAGTGCAATTCTGGATAAGACTTCCCTCCGTCCGATTTCCAAGAGCAGACCTCTCTACAGACAGAGATATACATTGAAAATCTTGAAGACGCGAGCAGATATGAAAAAGTAATCTACTGAAATGTTGATGACATCTGTTCATGTCCTCGTAGGGGATGTAGAGGCAGTTTTTTTGAGCATTTCAGCATCCCATTTTCTGTCTCACTGAGAACAATTTACCTGCAGTCGGTCAAAATAGAATCCAATTATTTAAAAAAACATTTTAATGACGAGCTGTTATAGACGAAGAGATAAAATGACATCAGGAAAGTGCTGCACTATTGACCTACTAGAAATCTTTGGCTCACCTTAGCATCCATTCAGCTGCTTTAGATCTCTTAATGGATTTATGCTTCAAATGGAAGTAGGACTCTTTATTCATTATGTTGGTGGAATGGCTTCTGCGGGGCTTGGTTGCCTCCTCTATAGCTGGATAAGTGTGATCTATGAACTGTCTAATTGCCTCTGTCCTGATCGCTTTCATGACCAGGCCATTTACTGCCTGCAAAGGTCATTTCCTGTCCTACTGTATTTCTGTTGTGTCCATTAGAAAGACGCAGTCACTTCAAATAGATTCGTTGCACATCCAATCATTGCAATATTATTATTTTCATTTTGGCAAATTATCAAAGCCAGTCCCTTGAGAAATGACACGAAATGTGCAAACAGCTGGAAATGTCTATCTGATAGTACAGATTCCAGCAGATTGTTATCCAAGCACCCGAGAAAATGTAAGCTATATTTGTGCCACAAAGCTCTGACACTTCAAAGCGAGAAGTGATATTAAAGATTGGCGAAGGAAATGTGTATTCTTCTAACCTCTGCTGGATGGAAGTCGTTAATGTTATTGAAGGTATAAAGGAGCAAGGGAATTTCTGTAGATTTTCATTTATGCAGTTGTCTATAGCTGTTGACTCGGGGTTACTCTATCTATTGTTGAAAGCCTCTCCATTTGGTAATGAACAGTAAGGGTGCTTTCACACCTATAGTTCGATTGCTTTGGTCCGCACCAGTCAGGAAAATGTTACAATGTAGCAAATAGACGTGGGTATGGTTTGCTTTCACATATGCATAGTTCTAAACAAACCAAAATAGGCCACGAAGACCATCAGCACCGGAACCAGACTAACCCCCGATTTCTACCGGGCGCGTCACCGGAGCTGATAGCTGCCACATAATCAACGTGAGCATTTCCACCCGGCGCGCCACGGCTTCTAGTGCGAATACGACTGGCTCTCAAGGCAGCGCTCATGGCAGCGATGCGCTGCCGTAACGCGGTGCTTAGGTTCCGCACCCGGTGGAAATACGGGGTAATCCCGTATCTCATCTCATAGCCATAATGCATTAAACGAGACCTTTTCGTGCCATTTGGTTTGGTTGCTTTCACACCAGAGGAACCGTACCAAAGTAGGGCGGATAAAGACCTGCCTGAAGGGGTGGTCTCGGATTGGTTGATTTGGTGCGCGCCAAAGTACAGAGATTACATTCACACCTACGCAAACGAATCGAACCAAGGGACCAAACACGTTTGGTGTGCACCAAATGCTGTAGGTGTGAAAGCACCCTAAAATTGCAGTCTTCTATCCAAAGCTGATACTTGTCAGGTCATCAGGCCGTATTAGCCGTTTAGATTGTAAATAACTTGGATCCATGAAGGCGAGACATAAATGGTTGAAAATATAAGATCTCCTTGTTTTGTTGTGCTTACATTTCTCTCAGCGTTGCCTGCACAAAAGGCAGAGGTACTTGTGTTCCTTTCGTTTTTTTTTTACTGCCAGTTTTTACAACGTCCTCTTTCAGATTTATATTTCACAAAGAATTCAGTTCAGGTGTTTGTTGGCAACTGAGGTGATCGGGAGAAAGACAGATTGGACAAAGCTTTGATCAAATACCAGTGTCTCGAGGGGCAGAGCAGCAGCCCACAGAGTCTGTTACCACACTGTTTTTTGTCTTATCAATAAGGTAAAGTGCGTCTATATATTTTAAAATATGCATTATTTTTTTGTATTATTAATGAATAGAATTATTTAAAACGTATCAAAAAAATCCAATAGAATTCAAGAAATAGTCATTTTTAGATGTCAAACTAACGCTCAAAAACATGAAAGTATTCTACTTACAGTCATACAACAGTGAAAAGCCCCCAAACAACACAATATTTGAATTCACGAATGCATTGACAGTAGTTTCGGTTCACATTGGTATCCACACACAGACATTGTCTATGGCACAGCATGAGTTCAAGTGTTAATCATAATCCACCTCCAGTTAATAAATGATAAATCACTGCAAACAGTACCATATGTAAAATCTACCCCAAAATAACCTGGACTTTACACCTCATTTGCTGAAATTGTGTTGGCAGTATTCTTGTTAATAAAGGACTTAACAATTCTCTTGTTTTCCAAATGTATTTTTATTTTTTTTGCAGATAGCTACAAATAATGTGTGACAACACAAGTTAACATCTTTTTACTTTGTGTTTTTGTGCGTTATTGTTCTGTCTACACTGCCCTGTTTCTCTACATAAGTTTGTATCAGGGGTCACATTAAAGGCATGATTCATTGTCACCAGGTTTCTGTCTTTAAATGACTCGGGGCTTAGCTTTAGCACGCATCAGTGAAAACTGAAGGTATTTGAATAACCGAGACAAATCATTATGTTCCTAAGTGGGCGTTTACTTGACTGAGTGCAACCTGTTGTGACCCTAACTGCTCCCAGCCTCCCTGAAGTGAAACAAAGATGTTGCTTTGTGCGCCAGTTCGGTGATTTGTTTTATTTATACCTTAAATTTCAGGATGGCAGATTTACAGACAGATTCTCCCTGACTATGTTTCCCTGGTCATTTCAGGAAGAGGTTTCTCTTGCTTGGTGAAATTACTTTTTTTTTTGTTGCCACAAACACCTCCCCTCCGTGTCTCTCCACTGACAAAACAACAAGGTGGTTAAGAAAATTGAGAGTTGACCTTTTTTTTTGCCACTGGGCCCATTAGCACTTTCATGTTAATACTGCACTCGCGTGTCCAAATGTTAGCATGTCTGTACTAAGTGAGGGCAAAAGGGACAAAGAAAAGAAATGACTATTGTGTTTGTGATTTTTTTTCTGTGGCTTTTGAGACATGGCATGGGTCTAACTCTAATGGGTTGATGCTAATTTTTAGTTTATTGAGCTAAAAGGACAGTTGCCAGGCAGTGACATCATGGTGAGTGATTTTGGAGCATGACCCACGGACTAAAAGTCAAGATATTTCAGGAATCTTCTGTGCTAATTTTGAACAGCAAAAACCATCTGATAAACTATTGCTGTAATGTCCATCAGGGACTTAATTACAACTCAGGCACCGGGACAAGTATTCTCAAAAGTAATAGCCAAAGTGACAAAGGGTGAAAGGCGGCATACATATTGTACAGGTCGCACATTTTGTTGGACCGCCTTCAGCTTGGTCACGGCATGAATTTGCTATGAAATAGTTGTGATAAACTTATGCTGTGTCAGAACATGTATTTCAATCCGCAGCTGCACACTTTTTTTTTGCCAAGATCTTGTATTTATGATGGAAAAATTGGACAGCTGTGTCAAGTCTTTTCCAGCACATCCCTAAGGTCGGCCAATGCCAATTATTTTAAGAAGGGGAAAAAAAGGCAAATATCTGCCCAATTACGGTAATCGGCTTTAATTGATTCACCAGTGTGCCCTTAGTAGCAACCACCCCCCATTGTCTTGTTGGGTTATTTTTTTTTCAGTTGTATCCAGACACCCCAGCAATTCTGTCAACCCCGTCGTTAGGCTCTGATTTAGGTGTTTTTGTTTTTGCTTTGTTATGACGATTGGCACAAATCGGTATGGCATCTGACGCAGGTGCGTAAAGAGCAGGGAAGAAGTTAGACCTCTGCTTTGTCAGTCTGCCCAGAAATGTACCCCATGTTATCTCCTCGTACAATTTCCGGGAATCTGTCTACGGCAAATATAAATATATAAATCTTAAAATGTAGTCATATGCATTTAGACTGAAATTATTACTAATTATTATTATTATAACTGTTGTGAACTGAACTTTGACTGTGTGATTGATTATTTAGATTTTTTATTCCACTGTCTTGCTTGTTACTGTAATCAACATCATATGTAACACTGAGAACTTCCTGGACAACAATTCAGAGCTCAGGCTCATAGACAACGACAACTAACCATCTGGTAATACTTCTCTACAGACCTGTACACTAGCAACATCCCGAAATAGCATCAAAGGCGATGAACTGTCTTTTGAAAAATGGGCATCTAGAACACTGAGGTCTCGCTTGTATTGTTACTCAGGGGGTCTGACGCTTCTGGATACAGATCCAATCCCACTCATTTCTGAGCGGGAAAGCAGGAAGGAAGGAAGCCGCATGCACAAGGCAAACAATACAGACAACTAAGCAGCACTTTGTACAAGTATTAATTGAGACTCAAGGGAATAAGGCTTCTTATCACTGTACTTGAAATAAAGTACAGCCTCTGGGATGTTCTGAAGCATACTGACAAGGTGTGGGTGTGCTTTTCAAAACCATTACTAAAACGTGTTTTGCAAAAAAAAAAAAAAAAAAAAGGAAAAGCGGGACAATGAGTCAGGAAAAGTAATATTTCAGTGTGGCCTTGCATTGCTGTTGCACTCATATGGCGATTGTAAGTCGAAATTAATTCAAGAAAAAATATTTTTTGAATCTTTATCTCATCAGACTAAATGTTCTTGGAGAAGGACGGAACTAACAGCTCACGGCTTCAGACAAATGAGCACAGTGACTTTCAGATTTGAGTGCAAGAATTAGTGATTGTAAAGGTCTGAAAAGCACCCGTTCTTTTGAAACCTGTCTCGTACTCAAACTGGAGTTTCCCATTCATTCAGGCACGTGCATCGAATAAAAGAAACGGGCGATTGAAATACAAAACTGGACAATGAGGTTGAATAATGGCAGCAGGGTCAAGTGCTTGAATTAACGACTGAAACTCTTAGTTGAATATTCTTAGACAGTCATGTCTCAAGCAAGTCCACTCGTCACAACAAAAGATGATGAATGACTATTAGCAGCTTTTGGAATGGATACTTTACTTTGGACGGTTCTGTCTGAAAACAGATGATTTGGTTTCTTGACTCTTTCCCAATATTGGGGGACTGTTTTTTTTGTCTAATTGTCATGTAAACAAACATATACAGCAATAGCAGGACAGGAAAAGTGGGATGGAAATAGTTTTCTATTTACGAATAGCCCTTTTATGGACTTTTTTTATTTTTTTGGATACGGCAGGAAATCGCTCCGACATCCTGTTTTGCTGTGGCACTTCTGGTATTCCTTCCCTTCACATAATCTGTCAACGGAGCTGCTTTCTGAATGTTGTGGGAACTTTTGCAACTATCGATATTAAATGGAAACGACAGTTTAGTTCCACATCTGTGTAATATTACGGAGCGGCAGGATGACACGAGGAAGTGGCCTCGTGCAACGATGTCGCTCTGTGTGGGCAGTTGACTGAATGAATTATCTGTAACAACTGTTACCACTTCTCTGGTGCTTGATGGTCTTATAGGTTTATGCTCAACAAAGGAACGAAATATGAGCGATTCGGTGGCTTTTTCAAATGTAGGGCTTTCAGACTCGGCGTGTTTCTGTATTCCTTGGAGGAGGAACAAAGTGTGTACGGTCCTTTGCATCCACATTCCTGCCTTATTTGCGGCTGATGAGCAAAACATTCCAGTTCGAGTTAAAGCCTTTCGCTTAACCAACTGCTGTTATTGCAACCCCTGACTGAACATATGATACCTGTTTTTCTAGAGGCAACGTTATCCTTCAATGCAGTTGTCCTGCCTGCTGCTTAAAGCTACAAAACTACTGCTTCTCTCACAGGACATCTACGACTGGCCTATATGTTCTTTACAGAAATGTGCCATTATCTAATGGTTCGTTCTAGCATTGTGCATCAAAGCATGACAATCTCACTCTGGTTGTATGAATGACTTTGACCAGATGTGAGTCCAAAAGACCACGTTCATAGGACTAGACATTGGCAACATCGGGACAAATCTGCTGATGCAATCCATCATTTCCGTTATTGTTTTAAAACCATGCCACAGAGAAAATAGGCTATAATTTATTTGGTGCTAACAGAAAACAACCCGTTTTTAGCATGGCGTCTCTTGTAAGGCACACTCCGAATGTGCTTTTTGAAAAGAACATTCAGTCCCCTCAGCAACATAATCCCCTTTTAATTAGGTGAGATTACTTGCACCTTATTCTAAAGGAGTACCCATGTTTTCTTTCTCAATCAATATCGCAGGATTGAGAGCTCCAGTCGGTCAGCCTGAGAGCTCAGGCTAAAGAACATCACGTCACACTGCAGCAAAGGGAATCCATTTATGCCCCAGTCTCAGAAACTCAAAACTTGAATAACTGAATACCCAGAAAGTAAAGACTATAATGTATTGTCGGTGATTTGGCCAAGTGTACTTTAAAGGTAACCAATCACAGCTGTCCATGGGCCATACTCAGACACAGTCAGCCTTCTCTATGCTTCATTGTTCAGTACATTTGAGCCAGTGAGCCTCATATTAGCCACAACTCTGGAACACAAACACACGGGCATAGGCTGTATGTTTTTCTAACAGACTGCAAATAGCCTCACCAACTATTTAAAGGAAAGGCTTATCATTTCCAGAGCCATTATCATAAGCATGTTAGTGCCAGTTATAATGCGCGCCGTGCCATAATTATGATTGAGGGATCTCCACGCAGCCAAATTACCCTTTGTACTGGTGCCTAATTGTTGATGTCTTGATCTGACCGCACACTATGCATTGATGTATCTCCGTCTTTTAAAGGAAGGGACAGATGGTGCGAGGGTAGACATTCTAGGGCCTTGAGGACAGTTGGAAAGAACAGTTCTCCTGTGAGGAACCCACATTTTTTACTTTACTGCCTCATAAAAATGATTAGTCCATAAGTCCAACGTTATGCCTCGCGCTCAGGAAGTCTCTCTCATGCATGTGGAAGCTGACAATGACCTTATTCTATGGTGTTTTTTGCGCTTCTTAAGGCACATGCACCCGTTAACTCACTGAACTGGAGGAAGGCCATGTGCATTTGACAGTAGAAAGTGAATTATACTGCAAGCCAAAGATTCTGAGCCAGTTTAATGGAATAGAGATGAGTGGATGAAAGATTTAAATAAATTAAACTTCGCTGAATTTCCTGAGGCTCAGAGGAATGACAGGAATGGGTCTGAGGGGGATTTTTTCTTCCCCCCCTTGTCATTTATGTTTATGAATAGCCATGACATGATCATAGTGAGCAAGTGCTCTTCAGTGTGTACGTTAATCTGCAATTGTGTTTGGAAGCATAGCAAGAATTGAACACTGGAGGAATTGACACGCGCAGCAGCAGCAGCAGAAGAAAACAAAATTAATTAATTGCCCTTCTTCCACATTAGTTGCCCTTTGCATTTTCCATTTGCCCTTTCATGTGTCACATTGTGCTCCAGCACCTTGTGCCAATGTATTGGTTGGGTTTTATTTCACATGCAGAGCAGGAGGAAATTTGTAAATGCTCAATGAGACATCCCAGTGTTATCATAGTTTGAAAATGTCAGCACAACAACAGGGAATAGATTAACCTTTTACCAAACTCCCAACTGTAAAAACATAACTCTTCCTACATACTTATCATGATATTAACCCTGATTGGTGTCACTGGCATTTACCTGAAGACGCAGAAACCTGCATATCGTGAATAATTTGTCACCTTTGCTGATTTGAATTTAATAAAAAATAAATAAATTCTTTAATATTGTTATTGTCCACTTGGAGGACATTTTGTCCTCTATTGTAACTGCAGAACAACACAACATCACTGTTTTCTTCTTCTGATGAGCAAAGATGACATGACACCTCACAAAGTTGTTAATTACTACTTAAAAAACGGTCTGATGGGCTTCTATGAGCATAACGTACTGTATATTTTGAATTGGAATGGGTTTATCAGGTTTAAGGTTGAATTTTCTTTCCAAGTTTGTAAAGAAATTAGAATTTTCCAGATTGTCACAGCAGCCTCCGCCAGGATAAAGCGGTAGATGGATACTGGTAAATAGATGGATGGAAAAAACATGCTATTTTAGCTTGCTTTGTGTCTCAAGAACCCTCAATATATTGTGTGAGATCGATCCTTTAAATTTGCAATATGGGTTTTCATCTTTTTTGGCAGTATTCTCTGTGTTTTACATTTAATTTCCCTGTGATCCCTCAATTAACAGTACTATCATTTCCCCTCACTGATAACAGGTGCTGTGTCGCCAAACAAAGAAACTGATATTTGAGGTTATTACAGTAAATACACAGAGCTTCACAGAGAAAATAGTCCAGCGATGTCAACTATATGGACTCGCAGTGCACTGAAGCGCATTTAACTTTAAAATTAAAGATATATATATCACACATTTTGAGTGATTATAGTTGTGACTGGAATTTCCTCCTCTCTAATATGCGAGTTTTGTGCAAAGCTTAATTCAACAGTACCACCCTCCATGGGTGGATGTCAGTGTGGATTAACGGTGGGACTGTGACCACTGTGTAACCATAATCAGTCGTCTGTGCAACACGCTGTTGTATTAATCCTCAAGAGCTATAGGTGATGAAGCTTTTTCACCCCAGACTGTCATCTTAACGGTCTTTCAATTGCCTAGTTACAGTATTTCCTCTATCTGAGGTCTCTCAGTTCTAATCGAGAATATAAAACGGTCATTAAAGCCCTAGAGAGAAGACGTTTTGAGTCCTTTGTCAAGTACTTTTGGGCAATAAGTCAATAACACTGGAGTTTTATCTTAAACGTGCAACATGCTGTAGTTTTTAAGAAGCGTTTAAAGGTTTTAAAAAACTTTACTGGTTTATTCAGCATTCAGTCAGGAGCAAAACCTATTTTTTATTGTTTGACTCATAATCAACTGATTTGAAAAGGTTTTATTGCGATAATCTTTTTTTTTGTCCATATCATCCAGCCCTAATATTAATGAGGAAACGTTGTCATTAAAACCATAACCTGAGAACCTGCTAATGAATTCATCTGTTGTGATGTTTGATTTTTGATAAAGACATTAAGCCGCCAGAGCTCATTGTTACCCACGGCTTGGGTGGTTGGCAGGTTATTAAGGTTTTGTTTGGTCTTCAGTAAATCACAGGATCAAAGTAAGCTCTTAACCACTAACTGTTTTTTTGTTAGAATGAGCAAAGCCTGCAGGATAGTGCAGCTGTGCATAAAGAGGTGCTCGGCTTCTACGAATGCCGATTGCTTCAGCCGCTCTTTTGTTTTTTCGCTATAAATACACAGGAAGTGAAAAGCTTGGCTAATAGCCTCATGAGAATGCTGGAGCTGCTTGGCGTGCTTTGCCATCCATTGCTAAGCCACATCAGTCCGACACCTTGTTTATACATCTGCTAAGGGCACTCATAGCTTTAGTCAGCCACCTTTTTTTAGAAGACTCGGAGATCGTGCTCTCAGTCCTGAGCCAAATCGGACACTTGGGGCTATTAATAGAGCAATATCTCATTTATTCTAGTGACCGATCTGGTGAAAAACATAGTGACAGTGACCTAATGGAGGTCTTGTGACTTTGTTTCATCGGTGACCTTCCAGGTGACAGAAAGGCTAATTTGGGTTCCTGTTTATAGACTCTCCAGCCGCCACCCAACATCCAACAGGGGCAAGAGTTATCGCACACAACTGTCACTTTACTTTGACCCATAGCCGTAATAGTAAAGCAGCGTTACCCCGAATGCTATCAGAAAGTGTCTTATGATGTTTGTCTGCCCTTTGTACCCCAAACACCAGTGGTTTGCCAATCCGAAATGTCTGAAAAATGAACGTGATAACCGTCAGTCAGTCAAGTGTGTCTGTCGCCTCAAATGTGAGGATTTCTCTGCCTTTCTCCGTTTCGTTTCTTGTGATTTGAAGTATTTGTGGTTGTCTGGATGAAGTTAACCTGATGGTTTTTGTCAGACAGAGTGCTGCATTCCAATTACACATTCTTACCTGCGAGTCTCTTCCGCGAGTGTTCGAGTGATTATGTTCTCCGCCGACTTTTGACACAAACAACTTAGATTGTCTTTCCCCAGCAGATTGTCTGTTTATTATTTGGTCACCTCTCTGTTTTAATCACTTGTGTCTGTTGTTGATGTAAAGTGTGGCGAGAAAGTAGCTCCGCTTTATAAGAAAATGGTAAAGGAATAAAAACTAAAAAGAAAATTGGCTCCATTTTTTTTTATAATGGGTGTTAGGGGCCTTGGGAATTAGTGTTCCCCTTTCTTTCTGCTGAGCTAATCCTGGGAGCATAGTGAATAATGTTTCTCTGCGTTCATTCACTCCTGCTGTAGATCTTGAGTGAGCTCATGACCTTGTAAAAGTAAAGTGGTGTTCTAAAAGTCATTGCTCTGGACAAATTACAGAGACATTTGTAACATGCTATCCAGGGCTCCTGAATAAATCGTGTGGTTTTCATTTATGAAAGTAAAGAAAAATAATCAGCCTCTTTTTTTTTTTTAATTTGGGACATCAGTGGCATCAAAGCAAGCACATTCTAACTCGGCAAATGTTGTGCTATCCAACTGTCACCGAGGAACATAAACCCAGTGAGATTGTGAGAGAGAGGCATGGACAGATGGCGGTGCAAGGGAAGAGTTGTGTGAAGTCAAATAAGAATACAAAGACAAAACTTTTTTTTTTTTTGATGATGATCTGGACGGGGTGAACTCTTCCTGTCACCGACCCTCAGAGAAAGGGCTGTATAGATGATGGATGGATGGATCTACCTCAACGTCTTCTACACAGAACATGCACAGAAAAATACTTCCGCTATACAGTTCTAGCTCTACGCGGCTTTGGGTACCAGGGACGTCGTTTTCCATGACTGAATTTTTGACATTTCCTCGCTAAATGTTAGAGATTAACACCTGTTTTCAGGATTTTTAAGTCTTTTTAACTGATCTACAGTTTGGCATCATTCAGTTTGATTCCTGTGTTGGACATCGCACTCATCACTCATCCAGTGACGACACTCTCCGTCCAATCAGAGGTTCTGATTTGTGTCACATTTGTGTATCGGCTCAGCTCGCTTGGCACCTCACCAGAGCAGGTACTAAAAAGTCAGAGTAGAGTCTTAGCCGCAACTAACTCATTATTTTTCATACTCGATTAATCTGTTGATTATTTTCACGATTAATAGAGTAATCGCGTGATCCGTAAAATGTCAGAAAGCGTGATCAGTGTTTGTCAAACCTGGAAGTGATGATTTTCTCGAATGTCTTGTTTTGTCCTGAAACCAAAATGATTAAGATTTAATGATTTCTTTGTTATCTGGAGCAAAGACATCATCAAGAAACGAGGAGAATATTGACTTTTAAGAAGCTAAAACAATCAGAAATCTTGCTTTGATCATGAAAAAAGCCTCAAATCGATTCGTCGATTATTACAATAGTTGATTAATAATCGAGTAAGTGAGTAATTGTTTAAGCTCTAGTGGAAAAGTTCCATAAGTGAAAGACAAAGATGTTGCATTTTAAAATAAAAGCTGCACTGTTGCCTTTTGCTTTACCAATGTTAATATGCCTGTGGTTACAACATTTACATTGTAAGCAAATCATGAGAGAAAATAATCTTCCTTTTAAGCAAGAAATATTGTGATTTTTGCACAGCTCTAATGATAACAACACTAACATTACCTTTTTGCCTTTGGCACAGAACTTGACTTTTTATGTTCAATTTCATAGCTGGAAGAATTATCCATATACCCTCCTTTTAGATTTTCTCCGATAGGCGAATGAGTTAACTTACTCGTGTGAGGCTAAAAAATCAGTGAAGCTGAATTGCACTTCAGCGAGAGACAGTTTTTGTTTAGTAATGAAGTGGAATAATCCGAGCAGCAAATTTACTTTTGAGATTGAGTATATGTTAATGTTGTGCGCCACCATCTGACCCCGTGTCTGATTGAATGT
The DNA here is from genome assembly GCF_963457635.1 of Microchirus variegatus. NCBI lineage: Eukaryota > Metazoa > Chordata > Actinopteri > Pleuronectiformes > Soleidae > Microchirus > Microchirus variegatus. The sequence goes on along the minus strand of NC_139807.1, from coordinate 5,142,947 downwards.
GCACTGGTTTACTCGGCCTCCTCGGTTTAATAGTCCTCTGCTTAGTCTACATCTTCCCTCTTTAGGTTTTACTTATAATGCGATGCTGATGCGTATTTCTTAATGCTGTGCATTATGCATAACGCGCCATTTGGTTTATTAGCTGATAAGAGTTAGATTAAATACTATCGCCGAATTACACAAACTTGTTAGTGAAATAATCGCTGCAGCTCTTTGCATAACAGGGTGAGTCTGTGGCCGCCACCTAGATTCCCGCAGCTAGCACTGTGCTGTGAAATGATTGTTAAAAACAAATAAAGTCATTATTTATTCATGCACATTCCTCAGCGTTGTGGCAAAATTGATTACGGCTGTGCTCTGTAATTAGTGTAACTGACCCATACCGTCAGAGATTGCTGTAGTGTGCCTTTTTGCTGCTGCTGTTTAAATCGAGGAATTCCTTATGTTTATGGGGAGAGAGTGGAAATATTTGGTTTTAATAGTGTAGAAAAAAAAAATGCAAATGCACTGTTAATGCTTCTGGTTTCTAGTCACGTACATTGCAAATATTTACATTTGAGACAATGCCAGGGAATTTTTTAGGCAGCTAAAGAAATAATAATGTTAAAAAAAGGCTATGGGAAAAGTTAATTGTCATGTTTTTTCTTTCTTCTCAAAACACATAGAGGCATATGTGTGAATTCTCATCACTGCTCCATCTCGCACCGTTATGAACGTATTAATCAACCTGTCATGATGATATTATGGTGACATAATATGTAACACACATTTCTCCATATTCCACACGGTCGAAATATACTCTCGTTGGTTTCACATCCGAGGTGTTTAAATGGCATATTAATGACCCACCGCGTCTCTTTGTATACCCTAATGGTTCTGTCTTTTCCTGACTCACTGTACTATTAATGGGCCATGTTGTTAATGTGCTCTCGATGTGAGACCGGTGAGACTTTCATTCGTGATGTGTCTCGTGTTTCCGTCCTGTGGCCACAGAGCATAAACGCTGTCTGCCGTCCGGCCTCTAAATCCACAGACCGTAAAACCAAGCACGTGTGGAAAAAACATCGTCATGATGCAGGATTCTGCTCTGTGCTCGCAACCAGCATCTGATAACTGACTGGACGGGAGTGTGGAACAAGAGATTACAACGCCTGACAGTGATAAAACCAAACAGCCAAAGGTCAAGGTCAGTGAGGGACCAGTCAGTGTGACCTCTAAGGTCTTCCACGCACCGGTGTAGCTGGAATTGATAAATCTCGCATATCAGTCCTGGAGCTTCATCTGGCAAATACTGTGACGGCGGGAAGCCATCTTAAATCAGAGTGACTGTGATTCTGAGAAAAATCACATATAGGAGAGCCATTGGGAATTAGATGGAGACATATTATGCAAAATCAACTTTTTAATAATTGTAATACTTATATTTGGGACTATGGAGGCCCTATGAGTAGGCAAAGTGTGAAAAAAGATGACTCACTCATGTTTTTGTGGTCCGCATCAGTCTAAATACGGGACATATACAGGAGATAACATGCAATGTTGACTTCCGCACTCATTCACTCAAGAATTGTTGTCTTGCGGAGCTCTGCTGTGTCCCTTAAAAACGCTAGAATGCAGGTGAGGGCAATAATATCCGGAAACCTGGAAGTCTGTGAAGTGTTCTATTCTTGGCTGCACAGTGCAGCACAGAGTTCTACACACATTTCCAGCCTCAGAGGATTTACGTGTCCAGTGGATACATGTTATATATGACGGCAATGTGCCGGCTAGGGTCGGCAAATGATGGCTTTTCCAAATGCTAACTGCTATTAGCTGCCGGAGCCTTAGTGACACTGATGTAGTTTCTTGTGTCTCATTTGCATTTAAAGAGACAGGCACTCAAAAGCGAGCTTTTTCTGAATAGGGCTGTTTTGGCAGGGTGATTGAACTGCTGTGAAGCTTCATCCTTATGGTATTTTGACCAAAGCATGTCACAGACATGTTCATTAGGACATCAGGGAACTAGGTTCACTTGGAGAATGTACCTCTGTCCTATGCACCTGTCTCTGGAAATGGATACGCAAAGTATTTCCTTGTTTTTGAATCACCTCCAAAGTCTTTGAAGTCCAACAGAGTGTCAGGCACGTACGGAGGATTGAGCACGCGCTCGTCGCGATCGTGAGACCGCCGTTGTGCACACGGTAGAGACAATGTTTCCTCACGAGGTTTGTTTTTCTGCCAACAGATGCTGTTGTGTGTTTGGGCACGTGCTAAAATCTTTTTACTGTGTGCCTTTTGAGACTAATCAAACCCCATAAATTCCCCTCCATTTACTCTGCAGTCCCTCTGCCCACAGCCTCCTGGTATTTGTTTTCCTCCTCCCAGGGGGAAGTGAAATTCGCTGTAAGAACTCCTCCCTCTAGCCAGATGTTGGAACTTAAACATGCAATCCGTCAGCGCGTGGACATAGGAATATCACAGTAGACGGGGGCAATGACCCAGCAAAGGCATTGTTAATATGCAGGTTAACACGCGCGCACATTCTCACAGGCTTCGGTCTGATATTCCTCCTGTGTGCTCTGACTGTCTGATTACTGATTCCAAACACTGGAAATATAGTTGCTCAGCCGAAACCCAGAGGACTAAACTTTTGCCGTGAGATAAAATAACAATGTAGAGCCAAAATGTGTTTTATTGAGGTCCATCCAGATGCTATCATTGAAAAGGTACAAAAACACATTTATATACAACAAACTTCTTTATCTTTATAACTTATATTCCAAGTGTTCTATTCTATTCTTAGTGTCTGCTTTGGAGAAACGGTTGTGGAATTTCTATGAGAGAGAGAAAAAAAAAGTCTCCTCGATCTTGGCAAAAACTGCAGTAACGACATTAACTGGTGAGGTTAAGTGGTATTTCCCTGTCAGCTGTTTGCAGTGCTGCTTCACTTTTTCCATGGTCTCTCTGCTTCGCTTCATGGGAACTCTCTCGTGCCTGTCATCGCGACTGCGAGGCTGCGTCTTGGAGCAAGCTGAAAGCTCCTCGACGGTGACAGAGTTTAGAACGACAGAGTGAAGTCTATTGATAAGCATCTTAAAGGAAATGTGGCCGATTGATGCCGAGCAGGTCTCGGTGTTGACGTTTAGATCTGTTTAAACTGGCTCTGTTGCAAGGACATGAGGTAAATTTAACACATCTACCTCACATCAGTGTCATGCTTTTAGGTTTTCTTTCTCAGGGTGTGTCGCCACAGACTTTACCTCTTCTCTGAGACAGGAAAAATAGTTAAAAACAAGTCACTTAAGACTGTAATAGCTCTGTCTTTTTGTTAATATTTTCCATTTTTCATTCTCTGTGCGACTATTTTCTCTGTCTATTGAATTAATAATCATTCTTGCTATTGATTGATTACATACATGAATTGTGAACACAGAAATCCATCATCTCATTTAAGTCTTACATGGAAACACACAAGTCCACACATTATTTAGTCTCAGAACAGGCAGATTTATGATTAAATCTCCTAATAATATCACTGTTGTTGTTGTCGCTGTGGTTTGAAGCAGTGTCTCGAGCGTTAATGCCGCCTGACGAGCATCCGTCAAAGCTCTTAAAGAGCCACCGTAATGCGGGTCCTCTGATCTGTTGTGCCATGGAGGGGGGAAAAAAACAATCTAAGCACAAAGAAGTGCCATGAATTTTTCATGAACGTAGACAGTCTCTCCAGGAACCTGCTCTGAATTATAAACAAACACACGGGTGTGGAAAAAAAAAAATCTGATGTAATTAAGCAGAAAAAAAACAAAACAAGTTAAGTTGTCATATATTTAGACTTTGGGAGGATTTGCCACAGTTATTTATTCATCATATATTTTGTTTTGTTTCTTTCGGTTATGCATGCGAGTGTGATATTGATGATACGTCTGTTGTTATTGTAAGGTTAACAGTGAGGATAAATCGTACTGAGGAAGGAAAACATAGCCTCGACTGAAATAACTGTCTGATAAAGTGTCTCCATTATACACATATACAGATGTTGATGTTGTGCTGTTTATGTTATAAAGATTAAGCGTCAGATTCCTTACATTTCCCAAACATTCTTCTGAGATAAATATTTATTAACAGAATTTTTTTTATATTATTTATACTGTCATTTCCTTCACTTGCTAAAAATGACCTTGATAGGAAGAGAAGGAAATGATGCATCAGGGCAGAGAGATTCAGGCATGGAAAATAAAATCATCAACACAAGGGCTGAGACTATACTTTCTCCAGGAGCGTTCTGTTGACACGGAAAGCTTAGTGATTTATCAGGTTTTCTAAAAACTGTTAATTGATTATGAGGAAAGACTACAGTCTTTCAGCCAACAGTCAAAACTGTATGACAATGTGATGAAGAAATAAAGGGAAGTTGTTGAATTTGAGAAGCTGTAACCATTAATTATTGCTTAAAAATAATGACAAACCTTTCATCAGTTATCAAATATTTATTCTTCATTGGTTTTCTGCCAGTCAAGTAACCACTTAGTGGGGCAACCATCATCAACCACTCATCTTTATTAGCACCGGAAATTCGGCTACCGAAACATTTCGAAACAGGGTGACGCATGCAAAAACTGTGGCCAGCACATGTCTGTCTATTCCCGCTTAGAGTCTGTCCAAGATCAGTTTGGAAAACAACAATAAAACGGTTCCAACAAGATGTTAGTACGCGGTGGAACAGCACCTATTAAATGCTGGAAAGTCTCTTAGCGCAAAAGCGAAACTTGGCTGCATACGAGGCAGATTATGAACTTGCCGATACATTCACGACATTCGGATCCCCTGCACTTCATCGCGAATGTACTTGATCCTCGACGTAAAGATCATTACTTGGATGTGGGGATAAAGCAGCACGTATAGAAATTATCCAGGCTGCGTTGGAGAGGGAGAGCCTGCTTTTCGGTTTCTGTTTCGGCCAACAATTTTCATTTCGGTGCATCCTTAAACCATATCATCATCATTATCATCATCATCATCAAAACACCAAGGTCCTTCATGTTATTGGTTCTCAAGATTTACATCCTGTCCCCTCATCAGCAGAAAGGCATTTGAAAGATGAATTCTGTCAAAGTCATATTTATTTATTTTTTAAGACCAGACTAATGTGTATATTTTTAGTATTAGCCAAAAAAAATTCTTCAAACACTATAAATCCACAGAAATCCGTATTTATATTGAAGGTAATGGACTGTTTCATTCATCACGCTTTAATGGCGCCATCTGCTTTGCGGAGCTGCTGCGTTTACCATTGGGTTTGCCTTTTGAAAGTCGCCATAAATAATAAACTTTTAAACACTCTGAACGCTCCTCTGAACTCAATAAAACTGGCGCTTTATATCGAGTCACAGATCCACTTGTCGTGCAAATATTTCACAATAAAAGCCTTGCTTGGGGGAAACTCTTTGAGATTAACCCGCTGTGGTGACGTGTGTCGTCTTGCTGTTCAATAATGAGGAGAGAGAAAGGTCAGTTGGTTGTTTTTTAAAAAAAACAAAAAACAAATAGACCATGTGAAAAAGAGGATCAGTAACTTAATCAGGAAGTGACCCAGAGCTCATGATCCAGGCAGAAATGACACACTGTGTGTTTAGTTGCACTGAATCCCAATTATTGCTTCAAGTGAACCGTGCTGGTGCACTTCCATTTGAGCCACTGAAATAAGATAGTTTTAAGGTCCTGGGTGATGTGTGTTTTAATAAATCCCACAGGTTTCACCTGAAATAGCAGAACTGAGAATGAATCACTTGTTTTTTAGAGGAGCAGATTGGGGGAGAAGCACACCTTCGGGTGTGGACGTAGCCCAGACTAGAACCGAGTGGCAGAGATCTTTCGCTTTCGGCTGTGCACTTTAAATGATCTGAACATTCCAGGTATTAGCCTATGTTTTGTTTTGTTTTAAAATGCACTTTACAATTGTTGAGGAAATTCTCTCTGCTGCTGCTGAAGAAAGAAATAGAGACGTCTGCTGGCCGTCAACTTTTTATTTTCTTTGCAAAGAAAAGGTCAGTCACCCACCCAGAGCATGACGAGAGCTAAACTTTTATACCTAAGGAACACCCCTCTCACATCCCTTGTCTGTTGCAGGGGTCTGCCCCTCCAGGTCGTGCTTTCACACCCCTTTGTCTATTGCAGGTATCGGGGCCCACCTCCCCCTGCAAGATGTTGTATTAATGTGCAAAGTTGAGTCCAGACATTCTAATTTGAATACCCTAAAGGACGTGGTATCTTGTGTTAGGAAAGGGTTGTTTGGCAGCACGAGCTCTGAGACAAAGAAATTGAATTTGCCATTACACTGGTCATTAATGCCTGGAACTATTACTTTGTATTACTATGTATAGTTAGTCTTTTTTCTGTCTTATCCGTGTCTTCCAGGACTCAATGCTCTGCCCTTTGACCCAGCGACCAGCAACGACCCTCTCCAGTTCAACGGTTCCAGTGGGCCACTGGTGACAGAGTGTCCTCCTCTGGACAACACAGCTGAGACGAGCAAGAAGAGGAAGAGAACCATCCTGCCTCCAGGTATGGACAACAGCCACCTCACAAGCCGAGACGGCCTCTTTTTCCACTCACGAGAGCTTTGAAACAAGTGCTAGATTTTTTTTTTTTTTTTACCTTTAGTCTTCGTCTTCTTCTACCGACATCGGATGACTGTAGTGGGAATTGTTGCATAGTCCTATTTCTTGGTCGCGGTGTAGGTGGGGCAAATAGTTTCATTCAGTCCTTGTTGTTTTTGATTAGCCTGCCATGTCCTGAGGCTCTGGCAGGTTTGGAGGTCAGACAACATAAGTGGCTCTGCTGAGATTGTCTGTTGCCGTGCCAACAACTGCCTGCCAGTCACAACTGCTGCACGCCTTCAGCTTCCTCGCACACACACACTGACCTGTCACACACTGAGGGACAAGTGTCTGTGTACTTGTGTTTTATGTGCATAATGAAGCAGCAATCTAATTTAGGAGCGCATTGCCTGGTAATGTGTCAAATTAAAGAAGGACTTTCTAATTAAAGAATTAAAAGAAGTGCTGACTAATTAATCGCTTCATAGGTAACAGGGAAGAATGGCCCTTAACACAGAGAGGTGTTCCGTGTTCTCCGCTTTCCCGGCAACACTAATTAGAGTGGATTAATCCTCTGCATGAATGCAACCCTAATCATCTATTCAACTTTTCTTCATTTCTTGTAACTTCATATTTCGATTCCATCATCTTAAGTCACTGACCGCGTTGAGATAATGAGATAATGATGACTGTCAAACAAATGACTGATGTCGCCACAAAGGATGGAGTTACAGTTACACACACACAGTCTGTGAAATTGAGACCACGCGTAGGAAAACGTGTGCTGAAAAGTGTTAATTGACCGAAACATTCATTTCTGGTCACCGAGAAAACAACACTTACACAGCGAGGAGTTTTAAAGACGAGAAGATGACGTGTGAATCGGAGGGTTTTCGAGATGAAATGAACATCACCCCGGTGACTTAAAGAGCAGAGTCAAAGGAATATATCGCGCCTCGGAGTAGCACCATGACTGTGCTGAGGTGTCATGTCTCGCTGACCCGTGAGAAACAATCTCACCAGATATTACACTACCGTTCAAAGGTTTGCGGTCACTTAGAAATGTCCTTATTTTTTGAAGGAAAACCACTTTTTTTCCAATGAATATAACATTAAATTAATCAGTAATTCATAGTTTGGGTCACATGATATGCTGACGATTCCAATTATACTAAACAGATGAGAGTCAAATTTTGGATATTGGTCAACATGGGTCAAAGATGACATTTATGGCACAAGGCTGGCAGTGGACCTCCGTGAATTGACAGAAGTGGAAAGTTGCCTTCAAGCACTGTTGCCTCGTAACAAGAAGGTTACCGATGACAATGTACACTACAGTGCAAAAGTTTGGGGTCACCTAGAAATGTCCTTATTTTTGAAGGAAAAACAATTGTTTTCAATGACATTAAACTAATCAGAAATATACTCTATACATTGTTAATGTGGTAAACGACTGTTCTAGCTAACGTCTGGTTTTTAATGGAATATCTACATAGGTGTATAGAGGCCCATTTCCAGTCTAATGGTACATTGTGTTTGCTAATCGCGTTAGAAGGCTATTGGATGATTAGAAAACCCCTCTTTTGATGAATGAAAGTGTGACTTTTAATGGAAAACACAAAAGAAATTGTATAGGTGACCCCAAACTTTTGAACAGTAGTGTATATCCAAATCACCACCCTGTAGCAAACATTTTCTACTTCATGACAACTCGAGTGAAGAACGATTTGAATCGTAGCCTTTTGATAATAAGATGTAAGAAACATTCACACCACACATTCTCTGACACTTTCTCTTGACACCCGCTTTTTTTTTCCCAGACTCTTTTTGCAGCTCCCTATTATGTGACGTGTTTGGCTGCTTGACAGATGATTCAGACCACAGCTCCTTTCTGCAGTGGATGTTTAGGGATCTTTTTAATCATTTTATTTTATTATTATGACATTTTTTATTTCCTTTTTCTACATTTCCTCAGTAACAGTAATACTAATTACAGAGACAATCAGAAAACTCCCATAGTGTGAACCAGAACTTGGCAATTAAACAATGATAATTATTGCAATTTCTTTTTTGTTCCAACAGCATGATAATGTTATTGGCTACGTCCCTCAGCTGTGATTTAGGCCCTCACGGTTCTTTTTATTTTAACGCGGGGTGGATATTTGGGTTGTGAATACATTTTGAATAATTGTAAGTATATTTTTTGGAGAATTAAGAGCCAATATTGGGTTCATTTAGTTTAGATTTAGTTGAAATGATTAATGCAGGATTACTTGTTACAGTGTGATATGTGAACAATTAAAGTAGTTTATATATATTTTTGTATGTGGTATTGTTGACTTTTGAAGTTATAAGAGAAAGGTTTATCGATTATTATTTGGTTTCTAAATTAATCATCAACTATTTTGACAATCGATTAATCGTTTTGAAGATTTCTGGTTGTTTCAGCTTCTTAAATTTGAATATTATTTTGCTCCATATTACAAAGAAATCATTAAACGCTGAATCATGTTGGTTTGTAGACAAAATAAAACATTAGAGAACGTCATAATTTGCAGGTTTGACAAACACATTTTTCAACTTTTTATGGACCAAAACCAAAACGATGGCTCCATCAATCGTGAAAACAATCTACAGATTAATAGATTATGGAAAATAATCATCAGTTGGAGCTCTATTCACAACCTGGAACATCAAGGGAATATTTTTTATGTGTTGTTGGTCCAATAGAGGCTTGGATGTGGATGGAAATATAACCTGGATGCACGGCAAGTGGAAATAAATGTGCAAAACATGACTCCTTCCTTGCCTTGATGATTGAGGAATTGAAACCGTTCCTACGAGGAATCTGCCAACAGCTAACGACTTTGGGTGTCTTTGGAATTAAGTTTTTTCGTTTCGCCATGACGTGCGTATTTATTCTGCCGAAATATATTCGAAGCCATGTTATTTACTAGAAAAGCAAATAAGGGGTTTTTACTTCAACCTGCTCATTTTCAGACGCCACTTCCTTTTCAGTTTTCTTGTTATTTAATCTTCAATTTCGTGTTTGAAATGAAGAAATCCATTCATTCATACGTACTCTCTCGCACCGGCTACAAACAACCTATCAAAAAACCTAAATAAACAAACGCACCATTCGAATCACAACCACATTTTGCCCTGTGCATATCAAAGTCTGTACTGTAGACTTACAGTACATGTGTGTAATGTAGGACGGCATGCGGTGTGTTTTTCTTCTTCAGTTTTAAGATTCAAATTTGAACGCAAGCAATCACTTCTCACTTGTCAGATTTACCCACGACAGCTTCCAAAGTGTCGCAGCCTACTGTCATAACATCATTTCAGTAAAAAACATACACAGTATTGTAGGTTTTTTTTTTTTTTCCCCTCTGTCGTTGTGCTGCCGTAGCTGGAAGAGAGAGAATAAGTAATGTGTCCTTCTGTAGTCATGTTTACACAACATTAGGTGAGGCAAAGAAACTCTGAAAAATGTGTCGACGACAACAGAGAGGAGAGTATAATGTAGGTGTGAGTTTCCAGAGACGAGCCCGTCAGAAATCCTTATGGTAAAGTGCATTAGAAAGGCGTAATTAGAGTTTGTCTTACGGGAGGACAGACGATCACATTCTCTCTCGGAGTCATTAACGTGGATAGGAACTTGGTACATATGGAAAATGGCCAGACACAGTGACTCGGGGGAATTTTGTTTCTCCACTAGTAAATAATGCAGGACGTTTAAAAACGGCCTCCAGTTTAATGTCAAAGAACTTTTTCAATTCTTTATTTTGGAGCAAATACATTCTGTGATAGGATGTTTTGCCCTCCAGCTAATGGAGCACTTGTTTGCACAATGCTGCCTCGGTGTTTTATCATACACATGTCAAGTGCATACTGCTCGGGGGCGGTGAGAATAATTGCACATTGGTTTTGGTTTCAGGAAAACTTTAGCAGATCAGTTATGATGCTTAAATCGTATCTGTTTTTTTTTATTATTATTATTTTAAATAACCTTTTACTTATTTTGCGTGAGACTCGGAGGGAAACCTCCAAAACACAGAACTCTACATTATAGACTATATTGCAAATTCTCCATTGATTTTTTTGATGATGTTCCTCCTCATCATGTGACCTGCCAACACAGTTATGAAACACTCCGGTTGCAAAGTTCATGCATTTTTCTCAAATGTTAATTAAATGGTAGTCTGTAAATGGCATAACATAAATTATAGAAATGCACACCCAGAGGAGAGAGTTTGTCACGGATGACTGAACGTCTGTTTTAGTGCTCTTGGATGCATTTTGAAAAGTAGTCACAATTCCAAACCTCCTCCTTTTATCCAGGCTTGGGACCAACAAAAGTGACCTAAAAGAGACACTCTGGCAGAGTTACTTAGGGGTTTTTTTGTCGCTGGTGTTGTTGTTTTTTAGCTTTTTAGTGCAGTGATTTATTTTAGACAAATAATTATACATTTATGGATCAGGCAGCGGCGAGGAGAGTGCTTTGAGGATGGGGGGAATGGGTCCACGGCTTTACCAGATGCTAAGTGAGGAGTAAAACGATTTGCGCTTTCTTCACGTCTCGAAAAAGTCTCCAATAACAGCAGAAAAAGTCGCTAGGTTTGTCGGTAGTCACTTTTTTGAAAAGAGTCATGAAATACTCACTAAAGATTGCAACAAAGTCGCTAAGTTGGCAACACTGTGCACTTTGACTTCTTCTCCCGCCAGTTACGCGAGTGCTTTGAATGATGTGCGCCCTCTGCTGCTTGAAGTCATAACTACGCAGTATGTGAGGTCCAGGGAAATGACACAATTTGTATAAACGACAACTAATGGACTAAAGATGATTAATTAGACTCTCTAATTAAACCTATATGCCTTTGTAAATCTTACTCTGATCAAAAATGAGTTATGTTATGACCCTCTTCCTCAGGGGAATAGTGCACTTTATGGAGCTGGAGCTCATCGGGAGATTGCCGGCTAATCTGCGTCTGATTCTGATTGTCTCCAGTCAAAGTCGCGTCTTTGAGCTTTCTGACGGAGCATGAACTCATTAAAAGCCGCGTTGATTGAGTCTCGTGAAAAAAAGATCCCTAATGGATAGATGTTTCCCCGTTTGATAATCCTACTTGCGTTTGTGTGATTGTTTCATTACACACCTCAATTTCCTTTAAATAACAAAGAGTTTAAGAAGGCAATCAGCAAACCATCTGATTGATCCGCCGGGTCTGTTTTTAAGTCATTTCAGACTGAATGCCACCTTGTTCATATATTATTTTTAAGGATCTTTAAAGGTCCACCGTGTAAGACATAGTAACAGCATAACGATTATGAGACTGCCAGTTGTAACAAACGGAAGGCTCCCCCCGCTCACCTCTTTCTTCCCCAAGTGTGCGAGATTTTAACACTACGTGACACTTAAATAAACACAGTAATGGGCTAGTATATTCAATTTGCACACTTGACCTTTAAACCGTCATAACAAGACCAGACGACCAACATGTAAATGGTTGCACAAAATGTTTTCCACTGCAATAAAATACCCATGTAATGCACACGCTGGGACTTGATTAGCTTGAACAATTTTATTGAAGTGACTATAAAATGCCTCAAGAGAAATTTAAATTTGTCGGAGATTATAATTTGATCATATCTTTATACTGAGGTTTATTAAAAGAGTCACTGTTGTGCTTTAGATTCAATAAAATTAAACTTTTTGCCATGCACGCATGTTTTTATTAATGACCCTTTTCCACTATGGTCCCAGCTCGCCTCGACTCACGGTTTAGGTTAGTTTTACTCTACAAAAATAGTACCTACTTAACGTGGGCGGAGTCATCACTGCATGAAACTGCTTTGACTTTGTTTACACGCGACACGCACAAACGAGTGACTAGTGACTTGAAAAGCAGTTGTTTTCAGTGTAACTGAATCAATCAGATAATAATCAGAAGTACTGAACAAATTAAAACTATTTGTTCAGTACTTCCTCCATGACCAGAGTGCACAGTCACTGGACTATAGACACCAGACTCCTCTGTTAAATATTGAGATTTTAGACATTTCCCTGGTAATTGTTGGACATTAACCCACGTTTTGTTAAAGGTCCCATATTATGCAAAATCAACTTCATAATTTAATACTTATATTTGGGACTCCTACCAGTCGCAAAAGTGTTAAAAAAAGATAACTCACTCATGTTTTTGTGGTCCTCCACAGTCTAAGTACAGGAGATAAAACACGCAATGTTGACTTCCGCGCTCCTTGGGACGTCACATGACGCTAAATTCCTGGAGTTGATTTCTCACAGAGTGCAGGCGAGGGCAACGGCATCCGAAAAAAAACGGAAGTCCGCGAAAAGTTCTATTCTTGGCTCCACAGTGCAGCACAGAGTGCTACACAAACTTCCAGCCTCAGAGGATTTATCTGTCCAGTGGATACATGACGGCAAATGATCACTTTTCCAAATGCTGACTGCTGTTAGCTCCCAGTAGCCTCTGTGGCTGATGTCATTTCCTGTCCCTTAAGTTTTGTTTTATTTTTTTTTTAAGGTGGACCTTAAGTTCCTTATGGTATTTTGACCAAAGCGTGTCACAGACATGTTCATTAGGACACCAGGGAACTAGTTTAACTTGGAGAAATAGGGACATAATTCTTGAATTTTGTGTCGGACGTCTCTTCCCGTGACAGCGCTCACTGTGACCAATCAGTGGCTGGCAGTCTTACGTCGTCACACATGGTATCGTGCCAGCTCGCTTGGAACCTCGCCAGAGAGCAGGTACTAAAAACTATGCTAGTGGAAATGCAACATCTGTGGTTCCCTTCTGAGGTTGGAGGTGATGCACTTTTGCTGTCTTTGCTCTCAGTTTTGTGTATTTACCTTCACTCTCTCTGTGTGTATGTGTCGTTTTAAACACAGCAGCAGACACACCGCATGGATTTTACAACACAGACAGATATGGCCGCCCCCCCCCCCCCCCCGCCTCCTTCAGTCCTGCTGTGTTAAAGCTGCAGGTGGTGAAGAGAGAGTAATATTCTGTGCTCCATCTCATTTTTTAGTGCAGCTAAGTTTTTCCCCCACTCTTACAACGAATATAAATGCCTGTTGGATGTCACTATCTTTCATTCGTTATCATCTGTTATGTTAATGTGACACTAATGATAATGGGTATGATCAAAGTTGGGCATAATTTACACTCTAAAACAGAAATACGCTTTACAACAATCATAAAGGGGGGGGGGGGAAAAGCTGTAAAAGCTCAAAAAGATAGAATTCATTATGATGAATTAGTGACAGGCCCTAGAACGAAGAGTCCCACAGATGTACCCCGTAAAGGAACCGGTATAACTAACGCCACAGAGTACATTGGGTCAGTGAGAGTGCAGAATAATAAGCAGCAATAAATCTACCTCAAGAACGAAAGCACCTGGAGGAAATGTGATTACGTGAGTGTGAACATATGTGAAAGAAGGACGGGCGTCACTCTGTGGGAGACTTAAACCCAAAAACAGCGTCCATTGAAGACTGTGTCTGTGCAGTTGCAAATAACTTTGTTTATGTCAAACAGCTCTTTGAAGGATAAATGGGTTTCACGTTACCGAATAACAAGGTTGTGTGCCTGGAAAAACATATTGAGTCCTTATCAGAAATGAGGAGTATTTTCAAACCTGAGGCCGCTGTGTATGGATTCACAAAAGCCTTTCAACGCCCGCATTTAATACGTCGCATCACTCTCGTGTTTTCCCTCTGATGAAAAACGGTTAATTAATTTTCATACAAAGGCCAGTTTACTGCCAAGGAAAAAGAAAAGAAAATTGCTCTCTCGCCAATCCAATCTTTTGTGCGTTAACCTTTGGTGAGAACTCGGAAAGATGTGTTTAATAAAATGCTATTGATTCGTAAAGAGGAAGGTTAATATCTGAGCAAAGGTGGTGGAAACAAGAATACATGTTTTACATGTGGGGGAGCAGCTTAAACATCATCACAACAGAACATGCAGTAGCACAACATTATTTGGATTCTAATTATTTCAAACCAGCAGGAAAATACGATAATGTGGATGAAAACATTTAAAAGTCCCCTGAAGCCTTAATTGTAAACAAACCAGTTTTATTTAAAGTCAGCATTTCTCACTAAAATTACCGTATTTCTCCTCGAGGCTTAGAAAACATTTCTCTGTGTTGTTGTAAATGATTTTGCAAGTGACAAATGAATGCTTGTACATCACATTTTGGGGGGGAAAGTTAGTCAAAATTGCACCAGATTTCCATTAAACAGTATAATGACGCTTTTGGGCGGTGCCGTAGATGAAGTGGTTTTGCCTCGCTGTTATTAAAAAGCAAGTCTATGACTCGTGGCTTGTGGTTAAAGTGTAAAATGTGCTCGTCTTCAAAACGTACAGTTTTAAAATGTGCACGAGTCGCTCACGTGTGAACACGTCCACCTATGTCGACATGTAATTTAGTAACGCATACGTCCGTACCTGGTGAGTCAAGTGGAGTTTTAGGGCATAGTGATGTTTTTAAAAGGAATTATGTCATTAAAAAAATATAACCCACAAACTCTGGAATTGTAATTGGCTGGGTCACTTTTGCATGAAGAGGAGAAAATTAAAGGAAAATATTTCTGCTCTTTTCCTGTAAATGTAGCCTGAATTAAACATGAGGGCTTGAATGACAAAATATTCACACAGCAAAAAAAAAAGGTCCTCAGTCATCCGGATCATTGTATCTTCAAGAGTGTAGAGTGTTTATTTTATTGCTAGTGCAGTGCCTGTAGGAAGTATGTATTCCTATAGTAGGAGCTGAAGAAGGTTTTTCAGTTATGGTAATGCATATAAGGAACATAAAGGCTAACAGATTACAAACACTGACATGGCTGAGAGTTACTAGCTAGAAAATTAAAACATTTGCGTTGTGCCAAATGAGGTTGCACAGTGTTTGTATTACGTTAGCCTTACGCTAATGCTAATCGTAGGCTCGCTAGCTTACCTCTCGAAACGGGTTCGCCAAGATAGCCGCAAAGTAGTAGCATGCTAATGCAAAATTAATATGTGCTCGCGTATCGATGAATGGACACCTCGTCGTTTCAGTATAACACCGTGAAACCATGTGAAAATGTGAGGACAGCCTCTTCACCCCCACCTCCCCGCTCCAGACACGCAGCCGCTGCTGATGAGCCGCTGTCTGCCTGGTGTAGCTTGATAAATCAGCTAAAATTAAAATTCCTCCAATAAATGTGAAAATTAAGGATGCACACCTTCGTGCCATGCTCAACCCATATCCAAAGTCTTAGGGCGATCTGACTAATGGTCAGTGAGATATGCCTGTCACAGACACAAAGACGTAACTTGCTTTATAGATAGATTATTATTATTATCATTATTATCATCATTATTATCAGTCCTCCATGCATGTTGTCAACTTGTACAGGTGACAGCTATGACACACATGAGGGGGGGATGGATTTGATTGTAAGGAATTATAATGTGATGTCAGTGATCTGCTACTGGTGGACAGAGCTGTTGGAAGGTAAATAATGTAATGGGCTACTCGAGCTGTCAGAGCTGACACTCCATTGAGATATATAGCCATGTCATTGTCCCTGAGATGTGTGTGTGTGCACACGTGTGTGAGAGATGGTGCACACACTGTCTTGATTGCTGTGTGCCGCGGCTGCGCTTGGACCTACGGTTGGATGTCAGTCTTGAGGCCTGACTGTGACACAGACGATTTAGAGTGATGCTGATGGATGGCGAGGTGCAGGATGACGGCGTGAAGTGGAAAATGAAAACATTATCCCACCAGGATGCATGCAGACATGAATAGGGGGCGTAGAACATTTAATGGTGTCGTGATTCTCGAGTATTTAGCTTGGATGGAGCGGTCGGGGGGAGGGGGGGGGGATGCGATACTAAATCACCTGCAGAGTGCGAGCGCGGAGAGAATAGTGATTGAAATGCATGACAGGCTACAGTGGGGCCCGCCTCTCCTTATTCATCTGGGATTCCCTGCTTCAGTCAGAACACAACCGTCCACTTGTCTCCACTGCTGCTTTGGGAGAGATAAAAAAAATGTTGTGCTTGCATAGGCATATCAGTCCTGCTCGAGTGTTTAGAATTGTTTAAATCGAACCAGATCGTGACTTTGATCCAATAAAAGTGTAACCCGGTAAAGTAAAGGAGCCCAAATTGGATTTCCACTCTTAATCCTTTCCCCCCCCCCCCCCCGTGCATCGCAATCATCGTTTAAAACACGTGTCCTTTTGCTCCCCCGTCAATTTTCTCTATGCTGCAGTGGTCAGAGATCTGGTACCACTTTGCCCCCCATTTTGTAAAGCCTACAAACATGCGAGATCTAAATTATTCACAGTGCAACAAAGCGCTCTGGTCTGCTTCGCTCTCTCTGAAGACTCACCCTACAGCTAATGGTGAGGCCTCAAGCAAGGCTCAAGCTTTTAAGAAAAAAAACAAACAAAAAAAACACTAATAGCAAAAAATAAATAAATAAAGGTTCACTTTTTCTTCAGTTTTGTGCTTGATCAAAGTAAAATCGCCTCCCTCTCTAATTGTTATCTTTCAGGCACAGCAACAAGGGAAAAAAATGTTTTCTTCTCTTCAGCCTCCAGCCTTAGAGAAAAGGCCAAATAAGATGCTTTAAGAAGCAGAATGCTTATTAATAAACAGAGTTGTATGAAGAGTCCCCAAATCACAACTGTTGTCTTTGATTCTCATGCACAAGTTGATTTTAATTACAACTTTGTGAGAAGCATGTGTCCTGCACTTTACCTTGTGAATAAGGCCTATTAATTCATTAATAATATAAATAATACTTAGATGTATTCCTGTAAGCCGGTTAAATAATGAAAGACACGATTGCTATTGCTATTGTTTGAATATTGAGATGTTGACATGCCCTTAAACATACTCTTGTTGTTGTCATCATCATGGAAGCTGTTGACATGCTTGCAACAAATGCGCGGTCGCACGCCGGCGTTGCTCGGAGGGAATTCAGCACGTTTTTTTTAAATGCCTCAGTTAGGAAACGAGCAAGGGATTGCAACGCTTACCTGCCATTGGTATTCTGTGCCACGCCGCTCACTGTAGACACAGCAGTTTCTCTCCTCTCCAACACATCACTCTCCATCCGACGCTCTATCCCTCTGTGTTCCCTCTCAGTGTCCAGCCGGGTTAACTGATCCACACCAGCTGCTTTTTCACTGCCTGGCATTAGCGCCGGACGTCTCCTCTCTGTCTCTGCTCTTCTTTATCACCCTGCCATCCACTTTCAACACCCACTGCACGTGCACTATGGTGCCGAAAAGATCCGTCGTAGCGAGAGTTGTTAATGTTGATAAAGTGATGATACGATGTCGGCAATGTGAGGTGCTTTTTGTCGGTAGTTGTGGCGAACCACCTTGTCTGGAGTTTGTGTGTGTACCATCTGTGCTGGAATATTTGTGTGCCGTGATTCGATTGCCGTACGATTGGAAAGTTTGAAAATATGGCGACACTTGATGCCGCTCCGTTCAATGTGAATGAAACCAGGGTTGGCCCTGCTCTGGTCCAGACGGCAGTAGTGACACACTTCAAGATAAATCAAGTATTAACTCGTTTTACGGAGGGAATTTAGCTGCAGCAATATCAGTTTGGCATTTGACATGTGGAATAACTGCTCAAAATGGTGTCGCTTCTTCTCTGACATGTGACCATTTAGTGATCAAACCTGACAGACGAAGGCTCCGTGCGTCCTGCGTGTCCCGCGTTCATACGTGTTGAAATCGCCGGAGCTGCCAGGTGAAGAAATTATCTGTCAGCAGGGAGAACGGGCAGCTAATGCCAGCTTAACGTTTAAGCTGCCATTATCACAGGATACAGACCATGGGGGACAGATGCTGTGAGCAGCTCCTTCCACAGTTTGCTCCCTAACGCAGTTATTACACCGGTGTAAGGGAAGATTAAACAGGTTTCCGACCAATAAACAGAGCCAATGTTTCAGCTCTGCAGGTGAGGGCTGTTGCCCTGCATCACCATTGTTCATATACCTCCATAGTGCTTTAGGCTGTCTCGTTTCTTTTCGAGGAACACCATTTTTTTATATTTTGTCGTTCTTGAAGCTAATTGGGCATCAGGCTTTGCACATGGGTGCCAGCTTAATCCAAATTAAATGCGCCCGTGTTTCCATTCAAAGCCAGGTGTTTCTTAATGTCACCGCTCCTCAGAAGTGAAGTGGTTAATCTGAAAGCCTGAGAGAGGTGGTACAGGAACTAAGATTACATTTAGACACACAGTACGAACAGGAAAGTTGAATTACATCTGAACAAAGGCTCTGAACCCTAATATGTCATGGGAGAGCGGCAGCACTGTGGCTCACCCTGTTCCCTGACTCTTTTGAAGAGAAACGCACACGGAATGTAAGAAAGCAAAACTTCCTTTTTTTTTATGCCACATTTCCTGTCATGGGAAATGCAGTGTACTTCAAAAGAAATAAGAAGAGTTTGGAATATTGTCATTGTGGGGAAAAATAGGCAGAGGGTGCTATGTGCAGAGAGAGAGAGAGAGAAGTCTCCCTCAAGTATTATAGGCTTGCATCTCTGACATGTTGTTGCTGCTCCGCCTGCAGGAATGAAACCAAATGTCTCATGTCAAAATAATATCTTATTTCTAATAAAAAGTGACAGCTCTATCAGGAAAGGATCATCACAGTTTTCCTAGGCCTAAATGTATGTCCTATTTATGAAATTGCAATGATTATTTTGACGGTACATCAAATGTGAATGGCACCTCTGAGCAGGTCTTCATCCCCTGCATTGGCGCTATGCATCTTCTGGTTTTGGGTTCATGCCACAGAAAGAACCACACAACATCCTAATTTACAGCATAATTCACAGCCATTTGTTTCAAATATCCACCCATCCATGCATCTTCTACTGCTTATCGGAGGTCGGGTCGCGGGTGTAGTAGCTTGAGCAGAGAAGCCCAGACTTCCCATCTCCCCAGCCACTTCGTCCAGCTCTTCCGGGGGAATCCCGAGGCGTTCCCAGGCCAACCGAGAGACAGAGTCTCTCCAGCGAGACCTGGGTCTTCCCCGGGGGTCTCCTCCCAGTGGGACGTGCCCGGAACACCTCAACAGGGAGGCGTCCAGGAGAATCCGCCATCTCGTTCTTTCAGTCACTACCCACAGCTTGTAACCATAGGTGAGGTTGGGAGCGTAGATCAAATCTTCAAAAGTAAAACAAGGTGATCATATTTGTATTAAATGCTATTACATAGGCTTCTGTACCTGGTCTGAAGACATGGTTCATGTTGGCTTGTCAACAAATGCATGCAAGTCAGATACTGTTTGTTTTATCGACTTTAATCACTTTTTGTTAATGAGCATTGTTGTTGCACTCAGACTTACCTTTTCGAAAAGGGCAGGAGGTCTGTTCCACTAGCTCTTATTCCACTTTGCCTATTTTTCCTCACTGAATCTCCATGACAAGCAAGAAAGACAGCCACTTCTAATTATATGCCAAACAAGTCCCTTCCGTAATGATGACTTGCACTGCTCTGGATTTGGCTGTAGCTTTTTTTTTTCCCACTTTATTTTTGTTCAGCAACACCCTTCCTTCTCTCCTAGCTTTCTCAGAGAGAAGGCAGTGTTTCAAGGTCATAATATTGTCTTAACTTTGTTGCACACTGTACAGGTTGTACTTTTTTTTTTTTGAAACAGGACAAGTGTGGCCTAATTATCTCAAACTTCAGTGAGTTATTTGTAGATTAAAGGAACAGCTCAGAGTTTTTTGAAGCGCTGCCATATGAGGTATCGACAAATTATCAACACTGACCTCGGCCACTGCGTGTTTCGCTGTTTCATTCTCTGTTTTAACGTGGTCGTCCTCAGGGACAGAATGATAAACAGATTTTAGCCACTTAAAATAATCATCTAATAAAAGCTCCACCTGCTGATGTCTAAAATATCTTGCAAGCATATGTTTCCAGCTTTTTCTCACTTTGTCTGGCTGTAAACTCAAGTTTGTTAAGTGCTTACTTTACCACATCAAAGTCCAAAGAGAAAATCTGTGATTTTTACATCGCACCACACAGTTGTTAATTTACTGCTGATTTATTACCCGAGTGGCACAGACTTACCAGATATGGCAGACCTGTGTCCCTGCAACTAAAAAACACTGATATTCACGATGGACTTTGGTGCTGGAGAGTGTAGTGTTTGGTGTGGAAACGTCAATTTCCAGGTGGCAAAGGCTATCTAACTGTGAGGAAAAGCAGCAAATGCTTAAATAGGTCCTTTGTTCTGGTGGCAGCTATGTTATCAGTAAAAGGGTGTTTCCGTACCTCATACAACCAAACTTCTACAACATTTTTAAGACCAATAACAAAGATGTCTGTTGTGACACGTGAAAAAGTAAAACTTGGCTTCAATAAAAACGATCTTGGAACGTTGCAAGTCTGGTTGGTTTTTCCAGCCTTCTGAGGGTGCTTTCAAACCTACGGTTCGTTTGCGTAGGTTAGATCGGTCCTCTGGTGCGCACCTAATTCAACCGGTCCGAGACCTGCCTGAAGGGGTTGTCTCGGACCGCGTTATTCGTCCTACTTTGGTACGGTTCCTCTGGTGTGAAAGCAACCAAACCAAATGGGACGAAACTGTCCATTTCAATGCATTATGGGTATGAGATACGGATTTCGCCGGAACCTGAGCGGCACGGTTTTGCGGAGTTCTCTGCCACTTCAATCCCCAATGTGCCCGGTCATATTCACACAAGAAGCCGCGACATGCCCAGTGGAAATGCTCCCATTGATTAGAGTGGCATCGATCAGCTCCGTTGACCGCGAACGGTGTGGCGCACACGGTGAAAATCGGGGGTTGGTCCGGTTCCAGTGCCGATGGTCTTCGCGGTCTATTTTCATTCATTTAGAACTATGCATATGTTTGCTACTTTGTAAGCCAGAGCCGGCGAACACAAGCCATGGAGCTAATTCCTTGTAGATGGAAGAACAGCCATCCACCAACTGAAAACTAACCAGCAACCACTCATAAAAACAGTCAAATATACATAAACGCATAGAGAACAGAGAGTTTGCTTGTGTGTTACCCCTCGCTTCCTCTGACATCGGTTTTCTCTGCTTCTTTTTCGACGGCTCTGCCATGATGAATGTCTACAATAACCTGGTGTCTGTGTGTGTGTGTGTGTGTGTGTGTGTGTGTCGTGCCGTTAAGCAATTTGTGTCTCTCACGAGACCCGAGGAGGAACTCTGACTCTGGGTCGACAGCCCTTAGCTTCCAAGGCTGGTTTTCCACCAAAAAACGGTATGGGGAGTGGGGAGTGCGCCCAATCTCTCCACAACAAACCATTTAATGATCAAAATGACTCCGAAGCCGTTAAATTAGGTTAAATAAACTGCATATATCTATTTTAAAAAAGGACGTGACTCGAGTAGACAATGGTGGTGAAATATTGTGAGACAGATGGTAGCCGAGAAACAAGTCTGATTTTGAAGTGTCAGTTCTTGTACGTATACAGTATATCACAGAGACTGCAGGGTATTCTAAAGTGATGATGATTTCTTTATCAACTCAGCAGTGGTTTTGTTAATAGCCTTTTTATGTTCCCCCTGTTCGGCTCGACTTCCTCCTCAGGTGTTATATAAAAAGGGCTAATGGATTTAATCTGAAGTCAGCACACCAGATGATTAGTGTTGTTAGATTTCAAAGTTTGTTGTAATGGCATCGACTGGAACAGTGTTTGAGCCATTTGTCAAAGCCAGTGGAACAAAATGTTTTTCTTTGTTTGTTTACGCTGCCTTTCATTTTTTTTGCTTATTCGCCCATGCCTGCATTTTAGATTGTGTGTACGGCCAGTTTTACACTGGATGTGGTAAGAGACAGCAGCAGCAGCAGCAGCAACAGCGCTGATCTACTGCGCCTTGCACGCAACTGTCAACACCGGATTTGTCTGTCCTGCTCACCTGGAAAAAGACTATGTGTTGTGAAATAACTAGGTGACTGAAACGCTAGGGTGCTTTTATTTGCTGAAAAGGAGAAGATAAGATACACTTTTTACTATTTATTTTAGCTGTTGAGACACAAATATAGGTCTCTTTTCTATTGTAAGATGCGTGTCAGTGCCTAAATAATAGATGATAAGGTCAATGCACTGCAAACCGACCTTACTTTTCAGTCAGACAAAGGTATTTATCCTTTTCTCTTCATTGCCCAATCTCTATTGCTATATTATTGTCATATCTTTCCTGTGGCTGTGACATGGAATGATAAAAGTCAATCACCAAGGCAAAAATAATAATTGGCTATGCTGTGTTGTTCAACTTGATAATGAGCTGAGAAACACACTCAAATGAGTCAATTATCACAAAAGTATTTATTTGATATTCCTTTGACAGTTACACTTATTCATTCATTGTCTATCACATGAGGATAGAAACTCAGACTGCACAGACTGACTGTAGATGTTGTGCATAACACTCTTAGAAATAAAAGTGCTAAGTAGAACCATATAAGGTTCTTCGGCTTCTCCTATGAGGACAAGCTGAAGAACCTTCGGAACCCTTTAAAAATGTAGCCTATTTTTAAAGGGTTCTTGGAGGGTACCAAGAACCCTTTAAAAATCCTTTATTCGGGAAAGGGGTTTTAAAGAGTTCTCTGGATCAAAATGGTTCTTACTGGAACCATTAGTGTTACCACAAACCCTTGAAAAACCCTTTCTTCAGAAGCAAATGGTTCCAGGTAGAACCTCAGCCCTTGTAGAAGGACCCTTTTAGAACCCTTATTTCCAAGAGTGTAACATCACAGCCTTATACATACAGAACAAGCTGGATCACTGAAAAACAGAGGCCATAGTCACGGGGTTTGGCAGTTAACCACAGAACACCACAGTATACTGCGGAAATTGTCTTTTGCAATGTTGCAGCCGTCCATGCCAGTAAAAAGTAGGGTTCACTGGACATTGGATGCAATTGTGTGCCATATGCTCTATGTTGCTGTGACTGCAGGTATCTCTCATGCCTCTAGTCAACCATTACTCCACTTAGAGAAAAGATGAACCACTGAAATAACTGCACTGACCTCCATTCTTAAAAGCCTTTTTGGACAAAACGCACTAGACCATGATTCATTCAATGCTCTGAGTCTCTGTGGAGGACAGTTGTATACAGTCTTAAAGGTCAGACAGACCATGCTGTCGGGCGATGATGACATGTGACAGAAATTAGACTGTCAACACTCAAGGCCATTGTAACAGCATTAAAATCCCCCTGTGTCTTGTCATCTCCTCCTGATTTCTCTTGTTTTACAATGATTGTGTTGGTAAGATTAAAGTACCAGCTTAATTATGTTCTCTACGCCAAAACACAGACAAGGAGGTAAGGAGGGTGAAGGCAATAATGCAATATTATGGATGCAAACCGCCATAAAATATGGAATAATGTCGTCAATATTGAAAGAAAAAAAGAAAATAACTGTCTTAATAATTATTGAACTGCCCCACAACCCTTACCATAATCAAATTATTTTGTGTACATGGCTTGAAACGGTTAACAAAACACCAGTTCTCAATGTGACAGTTAGACAAAGAGGAAATAGAATTTTTGGTTAAAATTTGCAATTTGAGGCAAGGCAAGGAATAAAATCAAGAGAACCACTTTTGTAAACAGAAAGAAACAATGCATTGCTTCTGTTTACGGGGTCTTCAGCTGCCGTGGAAAAGCCGAGGTGTGTCATCGATTTCTCGGCAGAGATTGGTGAACAGATGTTTCTAAGTGGAAATAATGCATCCTACCTGTCATCCATGTCGAGGACTGTGATAAACAGAAAGTAATCTCTCTATCTCTTACATGGCAATCTGTCTCAGAAGCTAAATGCGTTGTGTGCCACACTTCTTTTTTTGCTTCTTTTTTTTTTTTTGATTTAGTATTTAATACCCTGTGTAAGCTTACGCATTCAGCTTGAGCACACTCCCCGGCTGGTGCAGAGTGAATAATGAAAGAATTTTGTCAGCTTCTTGTTTCTCTATGCTGTCAAAAACATACTTAAATATTGCAGTTTTTTTCGGGGGAAGTGTGGGACATTTCTGAGAGCCTTGCTCTTTTAAAGACCTGACGCTGAACCTCCAGCCCTTCTTGTCACAGTATTGCATCGGTAATCATTACTGTGACAGTGGACTCAAAAGAAAGCTGCCTCGATGAGGAGGCGGGGCCAGATAAGAGCCCGGGCAAGTTCACTCAGCTGTTGACATCTCCTCACAGCAACTCCCCTGGTTCTAATTGGCTGCTGCTGATAAGATTCCCATGTTGTAATTGGCAGCTGCTGATAAGATGCTGTCAGCTGCTGCAGCAGCAGTCAGCAGCGCGGTGCGATGACAACAGCTCAGGAGTTGGTGGGCGGACGGGGCTAAATCCAGGGCCTGAACCTTATTTTTCCAGAGATACTATTCAAGTCAGGGGTTGCTATAGTGGCTGCAACAGATTCTCAGACCTTAAAATGACTGCTTCTATATCCTAAAACCGTATTTTATCAGCCAGTTCTTCACATTTATTTCATTACAATGATTGCTTTATGGCAAGTTTTTGGTTAAGAGATTCCTCACCAATCACCTACCTCTGTCAACCACGCAAAATTCTGCATCATTTTAGTCAAAATGTGAGAAAATATCTCTGCGTTGATGTTGTCAAGACCGATCAAACCCATGCTGAAATTCAACATCTTTCAATTGGGATTATGGTGATATTCCAGCAAATATTTAAAGGTTCAGTATGTAAGAATTAGAGACTGCAGATTATAGCAAATGGAGGACTCTTTCGCTCACCCCTTCTTTTTCCCAAGAAAGTCAGGGAACTACGGTGGCCTGCATGTACCATAAAGGATTTGGCCTACTGCAGACACATGGTGGCACAAGGTGGCGGCCTCCTTAAAGTAAAAGCCATGCCTAAAGTGATTCTACAGTTGCTAGACCTTCAAAGCTGCAACAAATGACCTATTGTTTTTGGCCACTAGGAGGCAGTGGAGACCAGTTGTGAACAAAACGTGCGTATTCTCAACACAAGCCGTTATGGCTTATCAACAAAACCCAGCCGTCGCAGAGCTGCGTTATCATTCACTGAGCGTTTTGCTTCAAAATCATCTGGCAAACGAGAGTCTTGTTTACATTCTTTTTGTTCTCGACTGATCCCCGGTGGAAATATCTGACTATTTCTTCATGTGCCGCCATTGTGAGCAAAAAAAAAAAAAAGGGTTGTGTGCAGTGAGTTTCAGGACCATTTTGCCTGAAACAAAACTCGCTCCTACCACAAATGAGATAAGAACGGTGAGATTGAATCAAAATAATACACTTAAGGGCGACGAAACTACTACATCGAGAGCTCTGTAGAGCTGCACTTCTGCTGAAGGTTCTCTGTAGATTTGTCAACACGAGTTAAATCGCTGTCACACTGTTATATGGGTGCATTTTTTTATTCATACAGCAATAGCCACTCTATGAGGGACTCTAATACAAAGGAGTTGAAATAAAAAATGCAAAGGACATTGACATAAACACAGAAAGTGGTCATTTTAACATGTTATGTTCTTCTAAAAGTGGTATAGTCATTGAAATAAAAGTATTTTTTTAATGAGTGCAATACTGTTGCTATACCATAGTATATCTATAGTTAATGGGCGTAAGATGGTGACTGGTTATAGTCCTTGACTGGTAACCATAGCAACAAGGAACCTACCAGATCCCCCCCCAGCGAAGTGTGACATCACGAACAGTGCATCGCGAGGTTTATGACCCGTATACGGCCGTCGAGACGAGTCCTATGATAAACCTGGTGTCGATAACTACAGTATGTAGAGCATCTCGTTGTGACGTCCTGGGACTTGGTCTTGTCACGGTGATAAATGCCTCTTTCATACTCCACTTTCTCGACTTTACTATTAAAACCGCTGAGTGCGCTGAATCCCGGCCACCTTTTTTGTCGAGATTCCAACCCATTTGGTCATGTTTGAGACCGTGCTCCGATTTAGCAGATGTTTTTCCGCTGGCAGAAATAGTTACACGTCTCCTGGGTTTCGTGCTGGATGTGCTGATAAAGAGATTTTCATGCTATTGTGTCCTTAGCTTCCATTGCTGCGTGATTATTATATATCTAAACCCCCTGCATCTACTTCCTGTCTGTCTTCCTTCAACTGTGGGCTATTATTCCTTATTGTCTTTATCGTGCACGCGAGCATTCGGGGCTATTGTTATTATTTTTTAATTGATCTTGAGGAAGTAATTATGCTTCTGTTTCTTGCTTAATGGAATCCACAAGAAAGTTTGCCTGGTGGACAAACTACTTCATATGAAATCTTGCTCCAGTCACCAGAGCCTCTCTAATGGGAAGGTATGTGGGTGTGTGTGTGTGAGAGTATTAACGGTGGGTGAAGGCATTTCTCTGAGGATTTCTCTGCTCCCAGGGGAAGGAGCACACAGGCTTTTCCCAGCACTCTCTTAAAAAACAGAGTGAGGTAAAAGTATTAAATATATTACTGTCATGTCACGTGACGTGTCGGCGTCAGAAAGCTTTATATTTGTTCCTTCTGTTTTGTCCCCTGATACCAGTTAATGAGCGGAGAAAACACAAGAGTCATGCACAGCATTGATTCCTTACCCGTCTGACGCATCCTAACGGTTCTCACTAATGAGCTCAAGAACCCTTTCACTGTCACCACCTGTCACCGAGCAAATGTGCTCTTTTGAGAAGACGGCAAACTAAATGCAAATGTAACACTTTTAAAATAGGATCCTATCGCATTTATTGCATCGCGTCCTCGCGGTAGACTTGTCGGCACTGGAAGTGTTGACATTCGTCCTTCGTGGCGTCTTATATGCACTGTTCCACTGTCTTAGTTCTGAGTGTATTTTTAACTCCAACATAAAAAATCTGCCCCAGTGCAGCACACACACCAAAGACAGAAATTGACTCTGTGACGGATTATTAGAAACTAGCCATTCGACAGCTTACACGTAAGTTTCTGCTTTCTTCAAACTAACTTCACACCTACGCAAAAGACACTAAATGTTTCCGTTTTGTATCTTTTGTTGAATATTCAGGCCTGTCCCTTTCAATTATTGAGAAGACACACGTTTAAAATGAGTAGCGGGCACGTTCGCCTGTTAACGGCGTCAACGCTAACGCACATTAACGCATAACGCGTTTCCATGACGACTGACCGGGAAAAGACGCGAGTGAGGTCATGTTTGCGTGACTCCCGATTGTTAAAATGAGTCTATAAAGTAACGCTAAACTTTAAAAACAGACCGTTCCAGTTCAACTGTAGGAGCGCTAACAGCGCTAGAGGAGCTAATGCAGCTAACGGCGCTAACTGGTAAACAGTGCCTGGACTTAACAGGACATCACACCCTTCTTTTTCCGGTCAGTCGTCATGGAAACGCGCCATACGTTGTGTATGTGTGTTAACGTTGACGCAATTAGCGGCGGTTAACGAAGTCAGCGTTAACGCAGTTCCCAACACTATTTAAAACATTTATTTTCTTCTTCTTCTACACTATAAGACGTTCGATAAATACAGAACATTATATTGTAACATAAAACTGTTTTTCATGTTATTATTGGAAGTCACGTTGCTTGTTAGAACTGCTGTTTCTTTGTTGTTTGAAAAATCTTACCAGAATGCAACGTCGTGACATGTTTTGTCTGTACTTGGGAGATTGTCTGCTCAAACACCCACCAATGTGCCGTTTTCTGTGAGACCTTTCCAGCTTTTTTTTATTAACCATGACCATTAAAGATGTGTCTTCTTCAAGCACCGTATAACAAGCTGTAAAGAAGGACAATCCTTCCTTCCAGAGTGACAGTCACTGTTTTTTTTGTTTTTTTTTGCTGCAGCCCTTGTTTCTTGTTCTGACAGTTTAAAACTTCAAAGAAGATGGGAAAAAAAAACTAGATTTGAAGGCGCTCTCAAGCTTGTTTTTCTTCCTAGAGAGTGCCAAGCTGTCCTTCAGGCATCAATAGACACATTTAATTTGCGTGGCTAATAATAAACAAGGTTTTGGCTGTGTAGTGACTACTTGTTAGATGGCAATGACAAGAATTCAAACTGGACAAAGGCGGTCTTGATTATATACCAAGTCCTAAAAACACTGAAGATCTCATTCAGCGCTCAACAACAACACAAGTATACACTTCAATAAAACACAGTTTTGGGTTCGATATTACGATAGTCCCATGTTCACAGGTAGTTTGGGGGTTGTCTTTGTGTCATCATCTTTAGATGTTTGCCTCAACCCCCGTAAAAAGACGTTGTCAGACTTCTTTATGTAGAACGCAACAAGAGCAACCCCATTTTTATTTGATTTATTAAAGATGAATTGCTGTTAAGGAGAAGGTAAGCATCCTTTAAAGATACATTTATTGATGAAGTTGCGTATTGCAGTTGAACATCATTCACCTCACCCACCCCTTCCAGGCATGCTTGAAAACCTGTTTTTGCATCTTTATTTTTTTTTGCCAAAAATAACTTTATTTATATGTTTCAAACCAGACTTTTACGACTCACACATACATGCAAATGTTAAGAAATGATGAAGTTTAACCTCCTCTTTTGAGAGGAGGGTAGAACATGTTTGTACTGTAAACTGAGCGGGCCATGTCGGGGAGCTCATTGTGTGTTGGAAGCGGATGAGTTCTGCAGTGAAGAGCCAAATTTAAATTCTGCATCTGTACTCCGAGGCCGCCTGAGGTATCAAGCTACATATCAGTGGGCTGCACAGTTGATCCGACAACACTTGTCCCTTTTGTACGTTGTTTGTAAGAGTTCTAACCTCTCACGGAACTGAGCGCAGAGAGGATTTTTTATCGTCTGCTTGACATCACATTTGGGATCAATTATATTTCACAGATGTTTGGTTTTCTATCCGATTGAACCGGCTCTGAACCATAAACTATAATAAAGTTTGTTTGTGATGTAATGTTTGTGCCCTGAGTCTGGAGGCTTTCCCTTTTTAGATGGGAAGCAGAGCTTTTTCGAAACTCGTATTGATCGACTGTCTTTCTTCTTGGATTGACGTCAAGCTTTTGGTCATTAGAGACCATGTCAGATAAATAATTAGGGATCGAACCAATCAACGTTGAACTGAGGTTAGGTATTATAGAACTGCTTTGCTGTTGCATAGTGATATCACTTTAATGGTTGATAGTTTGAAGGTTTTTATTCAGGCGTCTACAACTGACAGCAAAGATGAGCTCCTTTGCGAAATCCAAGACATGGTTACCTCCTACTCAGAAAAGTGGATTGCTGATTGAGCACTTGACCATTACATTTCAAGCACTGGAGGTCTCCCGCAGTGCCTTATATAGGCGATTGCACCACTTCGCTTAACACAACGAGCATCTCCACTGACATGTAGTTTAAAGTGATTTACTATTTTATGGAAACATCACCTGAAATGTCAGTAGATGGGAGCAGAAGTGATTTTGTGTGTCTGTCATCCATGCAATAATATGCAATAATCCAGATTGGAACAAAACTCTTCTATATTTCCATTCCCCCCCATTAGAAAGTCCCTGAGCTACTCCTCAGTAATATGACTTTCCTCTGTGGGTTCTGATTTCAAAGTTGAACATTCAAAATCCACTACCATAACAGTTCTGGTTCAGCAATTAGTTTTGAAGTTTTAGTAAAGTAACCCACATGGAAGGTTTATCATTACTTTCTGCTGTCGCACTGCTGTGAAACAATACACTTTGTTGTAAAAAACGCTGCAGGATTTTTGCAGTCCCCTCTCTGTTTTAATGTGATGTTAATGGGCAAATCAAAGCAGAATTTATCTTCTACTAATGCTCTAAATTAAAATCCATGTCCCCAAATGTATTTTCATAGATTCCCATAGTTTTATCATTTCACACATTTAGATTTTACATGTTACAAACGTTGAGTCTTAACATCTGTGGCTTGAGCACTGACACTGTTTAAAAATAAGTGATCTGCGACTGCTCTCCTGGGTATCACATTGATTCCTGTCAACTCGTGATGAGTTCTACTGAAACTATTTGTCTTTTTAAGCAACTGGGCTCCAAACACGAACATCCATACAAGAGAAACTGCCACAAACCAGGCCACAGTTCCACCGAGAAACAACATCATGTGTTTCAGACAATACTTGTTGGAGCTTTTTCTCTTGGCTGAGTTTACCCTGATTGCTTGGCTCTATAAGAAATGAATGGGCTTAAAAGGGACATGTTGATCCTTTTACTTGCACTATAGTACACAGTGTAACATGGACTTGCCACTTTGTCAACAAACTGTCATTGAGTATTTCACTACAATGCATCATCTTGACTTTATCAATCAGCTGGCTTTTCCTCCACATTAATGCCTTCCCTGGGAATAGCGCTGAAGGGAATCAGACGAGGAATTGAGCAGAATCAAAGACCACAAGAATATCTTCTCATACAAGAAACAAAAGGCAAAATATGTTATTTCCAGAGAAAAATGGTCAAACCCATAAGCATGCAATATTGCAAAAAGCTGTAAGACAGTATCAGTCTTGCAGAAATGCTCTGCATGTGTAACTCTATGAACAATCAACAACACTTCATCATCATTTCAACTCACAGGCAGACTCAACAAACCTCAAACGCCTTTAGCAGGATATTGCAAATGGTACTAATTTCGCACAACTGTAGCTATGTGACCCAAAAATGGCCAGAAAATTCAGGCCATCCAAGGTTAAGTCAGTACAACCAGAGGAAGTAGGAAATGTAGCATGTATTTATTTATAGTTAAAGGTGCATTATGTAATAAATCTAAAGCAACTGGCCATAAAGTCCTCCTAATATGTCACAGAGACTCAGGGATAATGTTCATATAATAAACTGAACTCACCAACAACAACAGTACAGCCAAAATATTCACATTATTTTTTTTTTTTACAGACTGCAAATCATGTTTATGTTTTGAAAACATGTTTTGGCATGTGGCGCCACCTACCGCCATCTACCAATCATTGCAGTCAGTAGAGTCTCAGCTGCGGAGCATAGCTAGCATTTGGTTGTTAGCCATCTTAGCAGTACCGTAATAACTCAACGGTTGAATAACAGCCAGATATCTCGAAAGTTAATGTTATGTTGGAAAAAAAATGAGCAGAAGCACTCACTCATTGAACATTTTTTGACAATTCTACAGCATTAAAATCAAAATAAATCCAGGCGGCCTGATTATCATGACGGTTATAAGAGGGTTAAGCTAACAGGGCATACATTTTGTCTCCTTGTCAGACCAAGAGATGTACTGGTCTGGATTTTTTTGACATGTTTTGTAACTGTTGTCTTCGTTTTCCGAGTACAAGCTTCTTCTATTATTTCTGTGTTTGTGCTGGAAGAGGGAACACAGAAAGCCCCGGCCAGCTTGAGTCTGACTCTTGTCCAACTGGACGTATACACGCAGTAGTAATTCATCCTCCAGTTCCATTATCTCAGTGTGTTCGATCTAGTGCCATTTTTAGCCAGACTAACGTGTTTAGATCTGTGTTGAAGCCAATTCCAGACTTGTCTATGCAAATAAATAAATAGGATGCTTTACTGATCCCTGCACATTGAATTAAAAATAGCTCATGGTTTTGTGTTTTTTTTTAACACAACTCACTCTAAATGATCAAACTGGCTATTTCTTCTCTTCGTCTTTGATTGTTATTGTGGCGATAGAGTGATGTTTCACACAGCGTATTAGATCGCGTGCCCACAAATCAGTATTTACACATCTGACAACTTCGCCATTATACAAAGACATATGTCAGATAGATATTCTCACTGTCGCTCATCTGCTCCCTCCCCCCCCCCCCCCCCCCAAGTGCGGTGAAATAGATGCTGTACATCACATTTACACGCTCAAATGAGAACCAGCATCTCCTGCTTAATGAAATCTCGAGGATCCTTGTTTTTATTGTGACACAGTGTAAATGTTTAAAAAGGTATTTGGAACGAATTGGCCTAGAAACCTATTCTGTGTCAAGCTTCATGCAGTTTTATGTACTGATATCTCTCCCCCCCCCCCCCAACCTCCCCCACCCGGTTCATTGCACCCGTTTGAATTGATAAGCCGGCAAATGAGAATAGAGTTTTATTATTATGTGACGCTTCAGTGATCCATTTGCATGTTCAAATTAATAAGGCAACAAAGGGGGGGGGGGGAGACACATAGACCCAGTCCCAGTCTGAATGTTTGTCTCGCAGATTTTCCAAACTGTGTTTCGGTTTGTGAGTGTTTTTCCCTCCCCCCCCCGCCTTTAATTGGGTGAATCGTCATTGCTGTCATTGTGGACAGATGGTTACCAGCAGCCTTCTCTGGAGCTGTTTGTTACATTGAGATCAATTGTACACTACTCCCCGAGTCCCAGTCATGCTGTAATGGTCCTGCTTGTAGATGTCAGCGTCAGTTAAAACTGTCAGTTAAAGAGGCTCTGTTGTATTGATGAAATTAGAGAGGTTCAAATCAATCTATTGTGCGTTTAGGGACAGCAGTAAAACGGTTGTCCTAAAAGTGTGTGGTTAAAAAAAAAAAAAAGGAAGCTGTAAAAGAGAAGAGATTGTGGTCAGTCTCTCTCTATCCTACCTGATGCCTGTTTTATGTGTGAGCTCAAGGTGATATTTCAGCCTCTTAATTATTTATTTCTTTATGTCCTTAAAGTAATGTCACCATAATGTCAGGGTACTTTAGCCATAACAGTTTCTTACTTGTGACTTGTACGTTTGCTGTCATCCGTGTGTGTGTTCGGCGAGAAAGGAGAAATCATTTTTATGAGTGTAAGCACGTCCTAAAGGATGATTACGTCGGCGGCAGTCTGTGACGGGTAGTAAAAGAAGCGGCGGTAGATTCATTGTTTGCTCGGATTCACGTTAAGGCAACGTTTCGGGGTTCTCTGTAGAGGAAGTGGAGGGCGTTTTTTATTGGTCCTGTAGCCGCTGATCAGGTTTAAACTAGGTTTTGAGGAGTTATTATCTATCAAAGTCGAATCGGTAGGCTGAAATGTCACCGTCGAACTGGGATAGAAATAGAAACGAGCACGTCAACAGCACTTTAGGCTTAAGTGTTGGGAGTTTGTCACCTCCAACCACCTGATCACTTGCTCTACCAAAGCACAGTGGGAAGCATTTGAAGCCATGTGCACACTTTAAGATTATAAGCATGCCGATGAGAACATCTCGCTGCCAGTCGCCCCTGATCAGCAGGTGGTCCTCTATGAGCACTTACCAAATGGTAAATGTTTAGCAAAACACTGCTAGCACCACTGCCCCCGCAACTCTTTCTCCAATGAGGAGCACATGTGAATCAAACACGCAATCGTTTATTGCTCATAATGGTTTGGCACCGACTTACCTCACGGAAACTTATTTTTCTTCACGCTCCATCCCGAGCTCTGAGGTCCAATAACGGGCTGCTTTTAGAATTCCTGACTAAAAAACCTGGGGCGATCTGGCCTTCTCTGTAGCTGCACCTCAACTTTGGAACGGGTTACCCATGGAAATTAAATCTACCCCCACCATTGAACATTTTAAAGACCCATCTCTTCCGTTGGCCCTCAACACAGGACACTTCTATGTACTTTTTACCATTTTACTCTTCTATTACGTCACTATTTTACTTCTACTTTTATTGATTTTGTTGCTGTACCTTGAAATCTGTAAAGCACTTTGGTCCACCTTGGATGTTTTTAAATGTGCACTAGAAATAAAGTTGACTTGATTTTTCCCCCTCATAGTTTCTTCCTGGGTACGATGCAAAGCTCAAAATCAAGCTGCTGGAAGTAAAAACAACCATTCACTGAATCTCTGCAGTTAATGACAGAGACGCCGCTGTGAGGGAGACAGGTCCTCTCCTGCTACAGCTTTATGACACACACACACAGACAGACAGAGACGCTGTCTGCACGAGTCAGGACTGTGAGGATTAGCGAGGAAAATGTTGCAGGTGCTTCTTGGCATTTTCATCCAAAGGGGTTCAGGGCAGTGACATCAAACTTTCTCCACTCCTCAGGTGAGCCGGCACGGCTTTCTGAAAGGACAAGTCGGGGACCGTATTCCATCGCCGTTATGCTTAAGCCTTTATTTGTCAGTTGTGGCATTTGCGAAAGACACAAAAACAAAACACTGCTTTACTAAGAAATACAGGAAAAAAAAGCTGTGTCAAGCTTAATCAGCATGGGGGGGGGGGGGGAACTCATTTGACAACTGTTTGAATGTAACAGACAACTGTTTATATTTACAAGTTACACATTACGGCTTTAGCAACCCACGGAGACCTGCTTAAGCCTCTCTGACAACCAGTTCATCAGAGAGAACAGGGTGTATTAAAAAAAAGAGCAGTACGACATCGGAAATGTGACGGAGATTACGGAACACGGCTGCTGCTGCTGCTGCTGCTGCTGCTGCTGCTGCAATACAAACCTCAGCAGTCGACTTGTCGACATGAAAGTGAATTAAATGAAGTCTGGTTTTTTACGCATCATTTCTCACGTCACATTTCACACGCGTGTTGCCGTGGTGAAACACACACACCACAGCTGGTTACTCGTGTAGCGTGAACTCTAACGAACTAACTGAAAAGACTCCTGTCACAAGACAGCCTTTCATGTTATGTCGGATGCAAAGCCGTCCTATAACTCCGAAAGCCGCTCGTGTGAACTTGGCTTTAGAAACCTCTCTAATGAGGGAAGACTTTGTTGATCCTTTCAGATAACTCATCTTTTGCTTTGTACATTAACGCTTCAAAGTCCTCGCCGCATCAGAGTAATCTGTTTTTGTCTCTCACCTCTTTCTGGCCCAATCAGAAAGGTATATGTCATGCTTGTTGTCAAAATGTTCTGCAATGAATGTTCATCTTCAACAGCGCTGACAAACGCAGTAGAGCCTGTGCTACGATTCTGTATATGAAAGGTTCCTGATAAGACGATATAAACTTAGAATGTTTACAAAAAATGATCTGGCCAAGGATGTCTTCTCTACTCAGATAAACGCTGATGTCCCGTCTGCTACCGTCTCGCTCATATTTCTTTAAAGACTACAAATTTATAGTTCAAGGAGGCTTTTGTCATATCAGGGAGTTTATGGCTGAGCAGCTCTTGATACTGTTGAATCAGTCTTACCTCAGCCCGAGCATGCAGTGTTTATAAAAGAGGCAACTGCAGCATTTGTCCATTTAGAATTTCACTCAAAAATTTAAGGTAAAGTAAATTAGGGTTGACATTTTAGTAGCATTTAATCCATCCACACTTTTATTTTGGCTTGCAAATATTTTCAACCGATCCTTGTTCAGGGCGATGCCGACTATTATTATGGTAAATTTCAAGTCATTCCGAGATACTTTTTGTTTTTGAGAAGAAAGTCAGCTCACTGTCAAAGTCCATCAGGGAAAATAGATCATTTCCTGAATTTCAAAAATTCATGAAAATTATTCCTTAAAAGGTTTGCAAATATTTTCAATGGATCCTTGTTCAGGGCGCTGCCGACTATTATGTTGGTAAATTTCAAGTCATTCCGACATACTTTTTGTTTTTGAGAAGAAAGTCAGCTCACTGTCAAAGTCCATCAGGGAAAATGGATCATTTCCTGAATTACAAAAATTCATTAAAATTATTCCTTAAAAGGTTTGCAAATATTTTCAACGGATCCATTTTCAGGGCGATGCCGACTATTATGATGGTAAATTTCAAGCCATTCCGAGATACTTTTTGTTTTTGAGAAGAAAGTCAGCTCACTGTCAAAGTGCATCAGGGCAAATGGATCATTTCCTGAATTTCAAAAATTCATGAAAATTATTCCTTAAAAGTTTTGCAAATATTTTCAACGGATCCTTGTTCAGGGCGCTGACGACTATTATGTTGGTAAATTTCAAGTCATTCCGACTTTTTGTTTTCAATTTGATGTCCATTGGTACCCACATACTTATCTATAACTCACTGCTCAAAGACTACAAGAAAACATAACTGAGTGCATGTGTTGAACCCAGACAGAAAAGTATGACCGTAACCACATGTGAAGCGAATTTTGCAGATGAGGCAAGTAAGACTCGGCGCTCAGTGTAGATGATTTATTGCGATTCGTTTATGTAAGAATGATTTCATCATTTCAAACGTAAACACTGTCTCAGTATAATCATCCGAACTTCCTGCATTTTAGTCCAGACGGAAGGAAGGAACATATATGGCAGTCCATGTACAATATAGCTCTCCTTCCTGCTTGTCTTGCTGTTCAGTGGCTGTCGATTTGGTGATGCGGTTTCCATTCGGGTGACTGGTGTGGTGTTACATTGATCGCGTCAAGACTGACAGTTCTCCTCTAAATCTATAGGAATGCGTGTTCTGTCTGCTGACATGGATTTATTAATCACGTAGAGCAAGTGAAGACTGTAGTTCATCATGTTCTGATGAAGGTCTCCGTGGGTCACCAAACACATCACGTCAGTCTTCTGGTGAAAGTCCGGTTTGCTGCATTTTTGAGTAGCTGATTGAACTACAATGTAGGTCAGATATGATATCACTCTTTTAGCAGTTTGTTAATGTTTCAATCGCAACGTTTTCCTGTGGATCAAGTGAAGTTTTACCAATCCAGTTTGGAGACAGCCAACCTCTGTTGCCACCAACTCAGTAAAACCACCCATTATACACATTAACTAACAGATACTGTGCATTTTAATCGGCCACCATTACATTGCATTCAACACCAGTATATTTGCATGCAGCTGTTTTCCACAGTTTTTTGGCAGCAGCGCTGTGTGCACTCAGTCATATGGTCAGATCTTTAGGGCAGCACAGAATACGAAGAAGGCCCTGCCCCATTTAAATTCTCTGAGCAGGAAATGCCTGGGATTCTCAGTGAACAATATATATTCAGAATCCCCTATCAGGACATAGAGTATTTAATGTTAAATAATAATTAAACCAGATGTTACTTTAAAAGAAAGTTACCTCATAGTTCCTCTAATATTAATGGTGCAAATACTCTCAATGGTCTACCCACTGAAGACAAACATGCACCAACACATTTTATCTGACAAAAAAGGCAAATTTAAAGGAAAAAGGGTACAAAAATGGTGCTTTTCAGCCAGATATTTCAGGCCAGAAGGTCATTTCAGATTTAATTAGTCACTTCAGGGAGTTATAATGATTCTTATGTTACCTGTCACTGGTCACAGGTACTTTTTCACCTCTCCACGTCTAATAATTACAGGCAATTCTATCAACTTCTATCACAAACTTGACCAACAGGAAAGGTGTTTATCCATCTTTGCACGTGTCAGCTCAGCGTGGGAATTTTAAGAGGAAGTGTAAAGTGATTTATCGGAAAAGTATAATATTTATATTTACTCGTATGTATTAGTAAAATATTATATTTGGTCATATTTAAAGACCTGGAGCGAGGTCACGGTGTAATTTTACGGTTTTTAAATCGTTCAGATAAACGTTTATATCTGTTATGTCACAAACTACGTCTTCCTCTGAGTTCACATTGGTTAAAATAATTGCCCTGGACCGTGATTACATTGGTTACATTGAATTTTTTTTTTTTTTTATCATGCACCTGCTCCTGCAAAGTTAATCCTGTTTGGATGAAGCGTGAGCGGTTAACATTTTGCTTTTTACCTGAAGCAACAAACACAGCACCTGATAAACGTGGGACAGTTTTTTTTGCGTCTTTTGTTTCTTCCTGTTCTCTCCTCTTATTCACAGTTTTAAATATCAGACATTATATAGAGGATTGAAAACCAAAGCAGGGATTTTGCTTTTCCTCTGGAGGCCAGGCTTCCTCTGTCGTCTTTACATCTTCATTCCGTTGTCATCTCCTCTGGTCCTAAATGAGACGTGTTGTTGTCGAAACACCGAGCGCGCTCTTCCACTGTGCCGCCACTAATCACCCCACCAGTTTTATCATAATTAACAGATCAAAGACGCACAGAGAAGGCCAGTCATACATTATTAACCAGAGTGTGTGTGTGTGTGTGTGTGTGTACAGTTTGTACATGCGTGTGTATGTTAGATTATATCGTGGCACACAAACGCGATCATCTGCGTTTAGAACAAGATGAAGGTCAACCCGCTCGCAGAGAACGGCTATGCGCTGAGAGCATTTTCTTTATAAAGCGTACGTGCTCCCCATACGTACGAACACTTCTTTATTCTTCCAAGTACAATAATCACCAACGATTGTTGACGCAGAACATCAATACGCGTTTTTATCAACAACTCTATGCAGATTGTGTGAGGGACGCGAAAACCTAATCACGCTCGTCTGTCTGCTCGGGCAAAAATGTTTTCAGCTGTGCCGTTATATTATCCGATAATTTTAGTGTTTTTCCACTCCGACTGTAATTAAGCCTGAGTAATAGCCTTTGCTTCAGCGTTTGAAATTCAATACGAGGTGGCATCTATTCTCCTACTTCACTTTGCCTTCTGTCATTTTGTCCAGTCAGCATCACATCTGTCTCCTGAATGTGCCCTTTTTTTTTCTTTTTTTTGTTGCTCTTCCTCTTATCATCTCTGGCCCTCATCTTTTTAGCTCAGTCCTGAACTTGCTCTCCAGTGACTGTAATAAACCTGTTGTTAGCTGGTAAATCCATGCGCGTTTTAGACTAAATGGCCCCCAGCGTCTCACTGCCTGCTGTTGGAGCTCATGGCCAATGGGCCTTAAAATGACTTAATTTCCTATTTGACTCCTGGGGGAGCTTTTAGGGGAAGCTAATGCTGGCCACAGCCCTCAGAGACTGAGTATCAGGGAAGGCTTTGGACTGGAGTGGACCCCTGGCTGAATCAGATATTTCTATCACATCACTTGTGTTGGGCAGTATCAGGGTGGTCTATAACCAGCATGACCAGTACTCTGTTACTTATTGCCCTTGATACGCCTAGATATCCTCCATGTTTACATGGTGTATGAATGTATTACTTAATAGTAATATTTTATGTGTATTTTCAAAGGTATTTTGTTTATGCAGTTACTCATCAGCCACTTAATTACACTCTTAGAAATAAAAGTGCTAAGTCGAACCATATAAGGTTCTTCGGCTTGTCCTCATAGGAGAACCCCTTTTATCTCCAGGTAGAACTTTTTTTCTCCTTTTTCCCCTTTATTCAGGAAAGGGGTTTTAAAGGGTTCTTTGGATCAAAATGGTTCTTACTGGAACCATTAGTGTTGCCAAGAACCCTTGAAAAACCCTTTCTTCAGGAAAGCCTTTTTCAGAAGTAAATGGTTCCAGGTAGAACCTCAGCCCTTGTAGAAGGACCCTTTTGGAACCCTTATTTCTAAGAGTGTAGGTACACAGGACAGCTAAAATAAAAATAATAGGAGTGTGGTCTTCTGTAGCATGGGAATCAGTATCAATGGATCTGATATCAGAAAAAGTAAAAGTCTATATATTGCATGCTCACACTATCCAAAAAAAACGTTTTAGTTGAGTCATGTTTGGGCTTTTGGGGAAAACAATATTTGTTGGAGTTGGAGAGTTGGAGAATTGTGTCTTTGACATGGCTTAGCACAAATTAGTTGTTAACACATTCATCGTTCATAAATGGTCTAAAATGACAGTAACAGACTGATATTGGTATTCTCACCAATTACAAAGTTGAATCACAACAAAATTATCGGACACATCCCTAGACCTCTGCTGCTGTTGCACTTTAGCTTAAAGCAAAACGTGCATCTAAATGTGGTCTTCCGCATACCTTAGTTTTAACAAGTTGGGTTTATTTACTACCTGTTGCCTTTCTATCCTTTCAAACAAGTCTTGGCCATCTTCGTCCGACGAAGATTGGCTTCATATTTTCAGATAAAAATGTTGACAGACATTGATTTATCGAACTGACAGCATTGTGTCTCTTCCTCCTGTTCGGCAAGGTCCGGCTGCGTCCTTGCTGACATGTATCCCTGTGTTGACTTGCGCAGCGGCTGTTTGCTATTCCTCCCTCGCCGTCTTCATATTGATGCTACAGTGCGGAATGGTTTCCTTTTAAAGGCGAGCCAAGGCCGACTCCTGCCCTCAAGGTCACTTTGACGTACCGAAAAATCAAAAGCCCCCCCCCCCCCCCCCCCCCATCGATTGACGCTCAGAGCTGCGAGCCTGAAAAGCGTAACTGTAGTGCAGAGGGGTTGTTTGCGAGACAATAGCGTGGCAGTTGAGTTGATTCAGGCCTGGGCAACAGAAAAAAATATAAAGAGCAGAGTTTAGCACAATGAGAAGAGAGAGGGCGACACAGATTCTTTGATGAATGAAGCACCGACGGATGAACTGCAGGATGTATGACTTGAATGCAGACAAAATGTCATGCGGCTGTAGAGGACTTAACTTGACCCAGCTTTTACTCTACTCTTTGACATCTGTAACCCATCCAGTCACATACACAAGTCTTTGAATGTCAGCCACACAGTCGATAAGTAGTCTGCGCTCTATTGAGGAACAGAAATGAATTCGCCTTTTAAAGCCTTGGACTTTTTCCGTGGTCCCATCGAAGACGACACCTTGTGTGTTTCATTCACAACTCGGTAGATAAGATGAGAGCCAGATGGAATATGGATTACTTCAAAAGAGCATTAGCAGTAGTAGTATGCATACTGCAAATATGACAGTAGAGGTAATTTATTGTAAAAAAAGACCAGATGGTTATTGGCACTGGCCGACATTTGCAAACAGATTATGTAAAATTTACTGGAACAGTCGGGCCAAAAATAGTATATCACCAACAATTTTAACAATCATTTTAGCCGTTTGTCAAATGGACGTTCAAAACATTTGCTGGCGCCAGCTTGGCAGAGTATCACTTTAGATTTAGTGCTTACTAACTTGCATATAAGTAGCATACTTGCCCTTTATTAGTAAATATTAAGCACGTATTAACACGAAAAATCTTAATTCATGTCGTAATAGAGGTAGAATAAGGTACTTAATATGTGCTTAATGATTAGCAATAAAGGGCTAGTATGGTACTAATATATGTTAGTAAGCACCTAGTTAATGGTGAATATGTGTTCCCTAATCTAAAGTGTTACCAAAGTAATTTGTTATTCGACTCAAGTAATGGTGTGCGACTTTAGTGCCTCACGATTTGATTATGATAACAGTTCAAGGGCCAAGATTAGACTATTTTTAACAACAGTGCATTTGTAAAGAGAAACAAGAATTTAACTCATTTCCATTATCATTCATTAAACTAAAATGTGTAAACTGGAAAGTTACAACTGCATCGTAAAGAAGTGAAACTTTGAATTGCACAAATTTAAGACAAAATTTAAGATAAAATGAATCTTGCTTTTACCCCTAATATGTTTATTTAACAGCTGAGCATAATCAGCACATTAGCCTCCAGTAATCGGTGATAAAGTGCGCAGTTATAGTGACGTACGAACTATGTAATTTCTGTCTGAGAAATGACATGTGATTTCACCCGTGAGGCAGTGACTTCTGTTTTGTTTAAATTTTGGTCTATTAAACGTTTCAAAAAATCAGAATTAAAGAATCAATGGTTTTCCCCCGCCTCTAGACTCGAGTGTGACCGAGAGTATTTTGTCAATCAGCATCTTTTTTCTGTCGAATAATCATTGCAGCAGTGCAAAATATCAGCATTTCCTCCAGCCGTAACAATCCCTATTTTACCCGCAACTAAGTGGACTTAGTCACGCTGAGAGAGTCACCTGTCGAAGCCTGAGTGTGTGATTTCATCCACACATCAGGGCAGACAGTTAACCTTCTGTAAACTGTAATATATATGCTATAAAACAGCTCACCACCTCTCCTCTCCTCCCTCGTTTCAGCTCCTCGAAAGCGTCCCCCTTCCGTTAATAGGGTTTGCGCTGCTTAACAAGGCAGTGAAGTCCTCGTCAACACGGTTTTTATCAGGCCTCTCTATGGCAGCGGAGGCAAACGGCAGCAGAATGCTCGAAAATTAAGAGCGCTAAGAGGGGGAAGCAGAGAGGCAAACAGAATTATTACACATCACCAGCTGTGTCTGGACTCCAAAAGCAATATAGCGGTTGTTGTGCAGACAGATACACATGCATTCATACACGCCGAGCACAGTTTTATCTCCACGGCGAGGCTTTTGCCAAAGACCTTCTGAGGTGTGAAGTGTGTGCAGGGTGCAGAGCTTCTCATTATAGGCAGTGGTGTTAGCTCTGGCACGAGGAGAGAAGAGGGCAGCTTGGCTCAGGCAGCAGTCACAGCAATTTACAGGTCTGTGCGAGCGAGAGAGGTCGACCAGAGGAGAGAATTAAAGATCATTTGGAGCTGTGAAATAGACGGCAGACAGGGAAAATGAGCCACTAGCGGATGTATGGTGTGCTCATGTTGACTTTACTGCAGGCTTTTTTTTTTTTAACTGCAGGGATCCTATGTTGTTTGCTTTATTATTCACCACTTGGGAGTCTGGGTTAGTGAGTTTGAGATGATGTGCAGGTATTTGTTGTGCTCGCTTATTTTTTCAAAGTTTTTCCGGGGGTTTAGTGGTAGCAGAAAACGCCCCGGTCGCATCAGCATCTGTGCTCGGCGCCATTATGATCTCGTCACATTGTGTGTTATTACGGCTTTGTGCTGGTGACAGCTGTGGCTGGAGGCAGAATGTTTTCAGGGGGCGTCCGTGTATGCAATATCTCAGTCGTGCCTTGAAGGACTTTTCTCAAATGTTTCCTCGGCTTCAACTGAGGATCGGTTGGTCATAAGTGACACCGACCTCTGCATTATTCATGAAGTCATTATATCAAACCCTTTATTAAAATCCTTTTTAAAACCATATTTATGAATAGGGAGCGGCGTGGATGCACAATGCTAGCGCATTGACTGGTTGGCAAGCATTGTTAATTATACATACTGAGTAAGTAGTTATTCTATGTTTTTTATTATTTATACCCTGCCTGCGAGCAAGATTCAACACTTATTTGACAGTTTCTTTCATGGGTGCTGCAATTCCAGTGGAGTATGAGTATAGGTCACGACGACAGAAAGGAGCTCAGCTGGTGAATCTCAGCGCGAGAAACCGAACATGCAGCAGCAACCGGGACGAGGCGTTTTCGACTGACAGTGTTGTTGAAATGGCTGTGGTGTCACACCGACTGCAGGGTCACTTTCTCTTTTCTCTCGCCGACTCAAAGGGGAGATTTGTACAGGGGAGGCAATGAGAGAAGCCGTGACACGACCAAAACAAAGAAACAAACAATCCTCAGGCTTGTTGCGACACGATTCGTCATCCACTGCGACACTGTGTACTGATGACAGTTGTTTGTTTGTTTGTTTGTTTGTATATTTTCACAGACGGGATCTGTAACATGGCGATGGACTCCAGCTCCATAACGATGCCCATGTCCGACCCCAACCCCTGGGCAACAGCCATGAACAACCTGGGGATGCCTAACATCGGATTGACCGGACAGCCGATCATGCCAGGTACCACACTGCTCAGACCAGAATAACCCCCAGACCAGAACCACAGGGAACCTTCAGCTGAGCCTCTGTTTCATTATTTTTCTGGGGGGGGGAAAAAATAGCAATTTCCAGCCAGATCTTGTGCAGCCAGGAATGTGACATCGGTGATGTTAGAAAGACGGAATGCTTCACATTTCT
Organism: Microchirus variegatus; assembly: GCF_963457635.1. NCBI lineage: Eukaryota > Metazoa > Chordata > Actinopteri > Pleuronectiformes > Soleidae > Microchirus > Microchirus variegatus. The sequence continues at coordinate 5,098,779 of NC_139807.1, read as the reverse complement.
TTCTCCCTAAAACCTATTATTGTGTGATTTTTATCGTTGATCAATTTTCTGCCGTTCTGTAATAAATGTACAGCAATGATTGTTTAGAGCTGCAGCTTTAGCTTCCCGTCGTAATGATTTTTGTGCATTTTTCATTCTGGTTATTTTTTCATTCAAGACATGCATAGGGTTGATTATTTGAAAAATAGAAAAACCCTCGCTTGGATTTGGACCGATTGTATTTTGCATTGTTTCTTCTAGCGTGAGCTTGGATTTGTGATGCGATGAAAGTGGAAGTTGATACGTTTGGTAATTAGCAATGCATGATTTCAATAGCATTAGCATCCAAGGGTGAGGAATAGGAGTGGATTTTCTTTATGTGTTGCCCGTGCAATATTTTAGAATAAACTAGATCTGAGTCACATAGCAGGGATTGGGATGCCGTAATGATTCTCAGGACAGAATATTGTGCACAGGTGAAGGCTTAAATATGACTCACTGCAATCATTCCAGCTCAATTTGGGAGTGGTGGAAAAGGATTTTTTTTGGATAATCATCAATAATGCACATCCATTATGACATACTTTAAGTATTTCTTATTCTTTGAACCTGATTTCACCCATTACTGCCAGCTGGCCATAATGTGTAGATAAAATGAAGATCTATATAGGGTTTACTACAATCCAGCTTCAGTGTTACCAAACCAAAATGTGTACAAATTGTATATATTGTCCTATTGTGGGATTAAAAACAATATAATCAGTCATTTTTACCCTGTTAGGAAAACTCGAGCGGCATTTTGTAAGGGGCGAGGTTGCGCTTCTGTGTTCGGATCTGCCAATTTAAAAATTCAGCCTCGCCGATTACTCTGCTATCTATAACATTACGTTCGGCAGCACCCTCCCACTCTCCATCTCAGAAGAGTTATTCTGCCATGTCTTTTCACCCCTTCTCAGGAGAAAGCCTTTCCCTAAAGCCTTTTATAAATCACTTCCCACTTCTTAGCTGAAATGCACTTTCATATTTGAAATATGCCAGACCTTTGTGTGTGTGTGTGTGTGTATTCTTGCCTTTGTGTGTGTGTGTGTATATACACTTGGAGATGAACATCCTTCCACATGCACTTCTTCATGAGAAATATTAAGGGACGCACACACACACACACACACATATTCAGGCCTGGCATATTTCAAGAACAGTAAACAAAAGGCTTTCCAATTTTGAGCAGAGGAGAAACATATGAAAGGACCTCATACAGTCAGAGTGACGCACAGGTACTGAATCTAAGAGTAGAGTTGAAGATGGAGACCGGACACACATCCATTCAAGAGTTGGTGGTGTAGATGAAGGTTATGCATTAAAGGTCCAATGCTTTATGGCTTAGGAGAAGAAGAAAAAAAAAGGTCTAGTGTGTAAGAATGAGTGACATCTAATGGTAAGACTGCTTAGTTCAGCAAATGTACGACTCCTCTGCTCACCCTTTCTTTTCCTCCAAGCATGTCAGGGAACTATAAATGCCTTCACATACCAGAAAGGAGGTAAACACTCTTTCACAACTCTCTCTCTGCACTTTCCCACTCCTTGTCCCATTTCCTTCCTGTTCTCCGCTAGTTTCTGTGTCAGGTTTATGTGGGCTGATCTGATCTTTATTTGTACGATAAGCCCTCTCTTCAAATGCAAAACACATGTCTGTGCAAGCTACTATAGATGGCGATGGCGTGCAAAATGCCAAGCATCTAGGCCTAACCGAACACTTTTTTTATTATTGTTTTAAAGCGATGATCCAGTTTTACACACGCACTTATGGTTCGTTTGTTCAAGTTCTGCCAATAAAGCCTCTTAAATGTCACACGCTGGACCTATAATGCTGAAAACTTTGCTTTAAAACCTTTATGCGGCGCCATTTCTATCCTGTCACTTGAGAACAGGTGTGACTAATTACATTAATAATGGCTCTGTTCTCCCTCATGTTTGCTGTTAGGCCATGTTAGCGATTCCAGCATTCACAACACCAGAGCCCTGACGCACGCACGCACACACACACACACACATAAATGGAACCTGGTAATTAATGATGTTATTAGCAGCACCTGTGTTTGGTTTAAGGTCAAAGAAACTGCTCTTTAACTCAATAACGCATCTCTGCCAAGTTCCACCTCATTCGTACGCACAACCAGCTCCTTATGCGCCAGATGATTTCAGTGGAAAAGGAAACGCAAGGTAAAACATTTGTGTGTGAAAGAATAAGTTAAAACCCCGCTCACTTACGCGGGTGTTTGACACGGTGAGAAGCGGCTAAGTGCACGGACTCGAGCGCTGAAGCGATTTTAAGCTAGTGATAACCCAATGTCATGTCGCAGGTCGCCATAGGAAAAGCGCACTTGTGAATAATTAAAATATTTATGACGGTGTTCCATCCTGGGTTTCAGGTTGAATGCTGGCTCACTGTCAGGTGAAGAAATATGCTAGTTCAGTTTTATTTGGAATGACGAGACCTAGTTTATCCTCTGTTAGCTTGAAACTACGGTCAATTTAGTGTCCTAAATTGACCGTAGGTGTGAGTATGAGAGTGAATGTTGTTACGGTTGGACGATAAAGTGGTAGAAGATGGTTGGTAGAAAGACACAGAATGGCTCTCAACATGCTAACATCTAACCACAAGCTAAACTGGAGAGTTGAAGCGCCTAATGCTAACAAGCTAAAAGGGTGTATGTGTGTGTGTCTCCACCTAGTGTAACAGAGATATAATAATACGTATAATCTATATATATAAGACAAGGACATTAGTTTAATTGAATGGCATAGTTAAAGTTGACAAAACACTTTTCTTAAAGGTGCATTTGTAATAAATCTAAAGCAACTGGCCATAAAATCCTCCTAATATGTCACAGAGACTAATTAATAAGGTTCATATAACATACGGAACTCCCCAACAACAACAGTACAGCCAAGATATTTCCATTAAAAATATACATTTTGCAGACTGCAAATCATGTTTTGGCATGTGGCGCCACCTACCGCCAACTACCAATCATTGCGGTCAGTAGAGTCTCAGCTGCCACGCAACCCCGGGTTGCCAGTTACGTCAGAAAACAAAACCTAAAAGACCTCGGTATTTTGAATTTGAATGTAGTAACCGTTTTTTGGCCACATTCTTACATATGGCACCTTTAAAGAGCCAAAGCATTCGTTTAGCTGCCAGTTAGTAGCCATTGTTTCTGCCTGAGTACAAACAGAGTTCATGTGACGTGATGCTTGCATGCCATCCTCTGCGATGGCCTTAAGTGTCTCATTTATGTCATGACCATAACAGCCCTACATCCACTAATGACCATTCCGTGGAATACAGATTTCGGACACTTCCACATTGGCTTGGCTCTCTGGACCCGGGGACAATGTCCATTTTTCCTATATAAGTCTGTGCTTTGAAGTATTTGGGGGGGGGGGGGGGGGGGGGGTGTTTGAGCGGAGTTGCTCCTTTTTCTGTTAAGTGCCCCCATCCTAAGAAGTGCATCAAATGGGAACAAGGAGAGCAGGAACAGACTGTACACGTTCACACAGCCCTGAGAAGAGCTCTACTCGGACAAATATTATGGACGTGTCCTGTGTGGTCTTTACTGTTGGTGCACTGCCCTGAAGCCTAAACTGCTGCAGCATCTTCAGCCATGTCTTCTCTCTGTAATCATTGAAAAAGAAACAATTTCTGTTTCCTTCACCCTTCCGTCCTTCCTTATCCGCCACCCCACACTCGTCATAATTACCCGACATCTCATTCATGTCTCATTACAGCGGAGTCAGTCACTGTAACCCAGAGCTACATCATAACACACACTGTTCACCTGCTCTCCACAGAGCTCAGCTCCTTTACACACTTTAGTCTGCACTTAATTGCACTTAAATGCTCGTCTGGGCTCAAACGGCTTCAAAACTTGAGCGATATTAGATCCAACAGCTGACATGTAATTATATTAGTAATGTATTATTAATGCAAATGAGAGCTAATTTAAAATGATGAGGCAATATTTTTCCCTCCCCTGATGAACACGAAAAACTACTTCGGCAATGTAAATTTCAGAAATGCTACGCTGCTCTTTCATCATCTCTCCTCTGCAAAGCAGTTTCACATACATTACTCAAAGGCCTATGTATATTCCACGCATTTGCCTTTCACTTCAATTAAGCCACAATAACTTTTTACTTGTTGAACCCCAGGAAAAATATGCATGTGAGAAAAGATCTGCTTAAGCATTGTGTCTCTTCCTTGCCTCGTTTTCAGTTTGCAGCTCCCGATGAGGATAAAAATAAAAAAAACAAATTTGACCCTTAAAGGCGTCATATTATTCCCTGTTTCACCAAGTTAAACTAGTTTCCTGGTGTCCTAATGAACCTGTTCAGAATGCTCGGTTTAGTAGTATCTCTTTAGCTCCGCCTTAAAGGTCCACCTTAAAAAAAAGGAAAACAAAACTTAGGGGACCGGAAATGACATCAGCCACAGAGGCTCCTGGGAGCTAACAGCAGTTAGCATTTGGAAAAGTGATCATTTGCCATCATATATCCACTGGACAGATAAATCCTCTGAGGCTGGAAGTTTGTGTAGCACTCTGTGCTGCACTGTGGAGCCAAGAATAGAACTTTTCACGGACTTCCGGTTTTCGGATGCCATTGCCCTCGCCAGCACTCTGCGAGACATCAAATCCAATGTGACGTCCCAAGGAGCAGGGATGTCAACATTGCAGTTAGCATTTGGAAAAGTGATCATTTGCAGGCTCCAGCAGGCACATTGACGTCATATATAACATGTATCCACTGGACAGATAAATCCTCTGAGGCTGGAAGTTTGTGTAGAACTCTGTGCTGCACTGTGGAGCCAAGAATAGAACTTTTCACAGACTTCTGGTTTTCAGATACTGTTGCCCTCGCCATCACTCTTGCGTGTTTTACGGACAAGACAAGAAGACAATTTCAGGAACATTGCGTGTTTTATCTCCTGAAAATCCCAAATATAAGGATTTAAATGATTTAAAAGTTGATTCTGCATAATGTGTCCCCTTTAACAATGTCCCAGCAATGTGCAAATTTTGTTTGTAAACTATTTATCTCTGTGAAAGGCCCGCACTGTGCTAAAAATATTGTTTGCTGTTTATAAACGCTCTGAAATCTCTGTGACCAGAAAGGTATATGCACACACACACACACACACACACACACACACACACACACACACACACACACACACACTTTCTCCTGATGTCACACAATGTCTAAATGCCACGCAGCTCTCGGTACAAGCTCACTATGTGCCTTTGACGTAATCCAGGAGGATTAGTTATTGATTCTCCATCATGACTGAACATCATGTTTGCCTTCTTTTTATTTCACCTCCAAACAACAGAGGAGAATTTAGTGTCTCTCTCTCTCTCTCTCTCTCTCTCTCTCTCTCTCTCTCTCAATGGCATCTGCTGTTTGATCTGCGAGCACATTCGTGATCAGTGATACTAGCATGTAGGTTCACGTCAGGTTTTTATGCGTTAGATACAGCTTTTTAACAGACTGCCTATTCCACAGTGCTCTCATTACACATTAGTTTGCCGCTCTTTCATCCACTGTGTGCACGCCGAATGTGTGTCTTTTCTTTATCTCTGGTCAAGTGGATTTATCCGGACAGACAGCTGGATAAACAGACCACTGTGAGCAGAGCCTTTCAACACTTTAGCAGCCTTGCGCAGCCCTGCTGCACATCGCCATTGATGACAGCTTCATTTCTATAGATGGACTGGACATGGTGGTGCTTGTTAGGAAGTTATTATGCCATGTTTGTATTAGCAAAGTGTGTATACACACACAGAGAGAGAGAGATTAGAGTCAGGCATAAATGAAGTTTATACTGTGTGGCTTGACAACACGAAGAAATTCATCTGCAATCCATGTTGTTATTTATGTTTACAAATGTGCCGTAGTTTCCTAATATTCTCATCCCGTCTCTCTGTATATTACCTCTACTGCTTCCCCTGAAATAAATATCCCTCCTCTCTTTCTATCCTAGAATCTCATCTTTCTCTTTGCTCCCAACTTGTCTGTAAGTGAGGTCAGTCCTTTTCTAAGGAACCCCAGGGCTGTGCTGTCGGTGGGAGCGAGACAATGAAATGTGATCCAGGAAATGCAGTTTGAATAATAGATTAATGTGTCTCAAGGCCTATTAGATGCCAAAACAGTCTTTGGGATGACTAGAAAAACAGCTGGTGTTTCACACATCACAGTGACTACTTTCCCCCCCTTTTTTATCAGGGCAATTGCACTGTAAACGACAGAAATTCCCGTTTCACATTCAAGTAATCTACTGGGATACTAGCCTTGACAACACAGTGTGTTGCTGTTTGTATAGCTGAGCCCGATTCAAGTTTTTTGGCAGACAACTCGTCACTGGCACCTGCGCTGTAAAGCTGTTAAGCAGCGAAGCAGTCGAGAGGGAAATTTGTTATTTCAGACTATAAAAGATCAAACTTAATTCTGCTCGTGTCGCCCCATTATCAGCAGCGGTCTCTGACCTTGCTCAAACTCTTTTTAACGGATACACTCCACCCAGAAAGAAAGAAAAAAAACTCTGGACTTGAGGAAAAAGTAGTAGTGACCCACCTTTTTCGATGACTAATAAATGCATACAATGTCAGTTCTTCACATCATATTGAGTCTTCTGTGCCAAGCAGGTCAGGAAGAAGAGTAATTGGACAGGGCAGCTCGGCTGATGTAGCCGACAGTCGGGGTCAGTCGGGGTGGCCGTACCGGTGGAATAAAATGCAGAGCAGTTTGCAAGGTGGAGGAGGCGCTGGAGAGCAGTGCATCATGGGAGAAAATACAAAAAAGATGATGGGGAAAGAGCCAGACAGAGTAAACTTCAGACCAGCAAGACCGAAAAAAAAACCTTCTGGGACACGTGATCGATCAGGAGGCGAGACTTTACTGCAGAGCTTAAATGTAGGAATCTGATCCACATGCGTTGGGGAAGATGGGGTCCATTGTGTCTGTGGAGGGAATATCGATTGTGTCTTCTGCCCTCATAACGGCTGCAGCTGCAGACCGAGATGATCCGCTTTATTGTTGTACATCATCAGGATCAGTTTTAGCGTACAAACTTGATGCAAAGACTTTGTGGTAAATGAAGGATTATCTCATGAAGTCAAGACTCCTTGGATGTCGTGGACGCTACACAAAGAAAGTTATGTTGAACATTAGCACACTCTAAATCCCCCCGGTAAGTAGAATCGCAGATATAGTGTGAAATGCAAGAATGCAAGCCACAGCACGAATCAACATCTGGTTTTGACATCTTTGACATCTGACAGAAAGAATATTCAATTCCAGGAGTGTTCGCCATGTATTTCCCCACCCTTCATCACTGTTCTCTCAAGCATGACCAGACTATAAGCACAACCAGATGTACAGCTATAGAGTTCCTTCAATACATGTCTGTGTGGAAAAAAAAAAAAGAAGGACCTCCCAAGAAGGATTTTATTATCAGTAACACCTAGTTTAATACAATGCTGGCATGAAAAAAAGCAACAATTGGATTAAAGTCATAAAAATATACATCATTTAAATGTGTCTGTTGCTGTCGACACTGGTGTTAATTATGTTATATCGCACTGAGATCATCGTCGCCTTGATTTATTGGACTGCATCATATTAAGAGTTTTCTCATGTTTTGCTCTGCGATTAAAAGATTTGAAGTATCATGCAGTTTTGAGTAAAATGACAACAAAAACAAACATAGAATTAGGCTTAATAAGATACTGTGATCACAGAGATTATCTCAGTTCCTTTCAAAGTTTGTTTAACTTTTTTTAATGTGAGCGAGGAAAAAAAATCGACATTTTTTTGTGATTTTTGGAATACCATTCTGATTGTCATAGCGATGACGTCCTTGGCCATATTTAAACTATTAATGCCAGATCAATTGTTACGAATCGCAGCAGATTGCACAGTTGGCCACCGACCGAGGTATTCGATTAGGTTACGTTTTGTGTGGATCTAACAAAAGGAAAACTTTTTTTGGGGAGTTTTTAGACACATGCATTTGCAAGTGTGTCAGAATTAATTTGAAAAACACAGACAAACCCATGCACCCCCCGGGGGAGGAGATAAGCAGGCTCGGGGACAGATGACTGTATTCTGAATAAACAACCACTCCTTTTTTTTTGTCCTGCTGCATCCAACTCTTCCTCCCCTTCCCCACGGAAATCCACAAACCTCATTCATCCGATTTACACGCACAAAGCCACAGTGGAATATATATGAACTTTGTGTCACACCTTATAACGGGTCATCTCAAAAGATACTTGCACACACACACACACACAGAATATATGAATCGGGGGTTTTCTCATTCTCACGCGTTAGCTCACCTTAACATTTGGAAATTCATGCCGTGACTGTCATTCTTTTGCTGTAATCATTTTCCAAATTCTCGTGCTGGATGCTCTGTCCTTTTTCTGCTGACTGCTCAGGTGCTGCGCTGGTACAATGCCAGAGGTTTTTTTGGCTGAGTGTAGGTGGACAGAGTGGAGGAGCAAAGACTCCCCTTGCTTTGAGTTTACAGTACTGTATGTCTGGCAAAAAATAGAGCAGTACTTATAGGGCCACTGAAATGGTTCTCTCTGACAGTTCTTCCTATCCACGGCAAGATTGCCGGGGCTAGTTATTGGTAAAGGTCAGATTTGTTATGGATTTTTGAGTAGTGTTGGACAAAGGTGATGGATTTGGGAAGGCAACATAAAGAAGTGGATTCTTATTTATGTGCAGCCGAGTGGGAAGACTTTTATAAATGGGATGTTGTTGTTTTTTTTCTGTCCTGCTGAGTGAGAAATGTTCTTGTAAGAAAACCCAGAGATAGATATGAAAATGCATAGAGAGTGACTCCTGGCAGTGAGTAAGTGAGGCAGCTTTCAGCCATTGGTAGGGTTCCAGGTGGTGTGGCTAGCTCGCCTCATTAGAGAATATTATCCAGCATGCCTCACAGCAACCACCTATGTCCTCCTCCAAAACCCCCGCCCGACTCTGACTGCTAAAGTGGACGTTGAGCCTGAAACCAGAGACGAGAGGAGGATGACATTAGTAGCTGGGAGCTTCAGACAATCAAATGTCACCATTTTTTTTATTAATCTCTCTGCACCTCGTGATTGATGGGCAGTTGTAAATGTTATTACTTTGAACAAACCTCCAGGATATAGATTGTTTAATGTCAAAAGTATGTGGTGGAGAAGAATGAGGCGCAGAAGGAAAGCAGGGGGATATGTATCATAACTTTGTGAGTTATGCGTGCTGCGTGTTACCGCACAAGGATGAGGTATTAATAGGGTGATGTTTTGTGGATTTCACCTTTCACATAATATAGAGAGGAAAGAGACTGGAGCTCCTTGAGGAGTGAGGTTCTCGTGAACATGTGTGGGTGGAACCTGGCCCCAGGTTTCTTTTGTTGTTGTTCTTCAGGAGGACTCTTGTGCTTTCTAAATCTCTCTGTGGAGTAGCCACTGAGTCAGAGTCAGAGACCCACTCTTACTGTGTCTCTCACTGAGTCCACACAGCATCACAGGCAGCCCCGGTATATGCTGCGTCTCAGCTCAGCTGATTAGTATGCGCCTTTTATTATCCGAGAACTGAGTTTGCAAAGAAAAAAGTAGTGAGTGTGTTCAGTATGACATTGCAAAAACAAAAAAAGAGAGGGAGAGCGACCGTCAAGTGAGAAACAAGTAGTATTTTTTTCTTATATCCCTTGTATATATATATATTCTTATATATTTTAATCAGTTATTATTAGCTTTATCTCTGGCATCAGTGGGAACGTCAGACCCAGGTGAACGTGCTAGTTGCTTCGTTGTCTGCTCTCTTTTTCTGCCAATATTTGGCAACCATATCTGGCGCAACGCTATGACACGCATTCATTGTCCAGTTAGCGTTAGCATAGCCGAAAGCCTATAACTGTTAGCAGTGATATCCTTTATTTCATTAATTGGATCACCTAAACCAGTGGTTCTCAACCTTTTTTATACCAAGTACTACCTTCTTCACACAAGGCAGATTTATTCCCAATAAAATAATGTTACATTTTGTGGTTAATTTACCTGTTGATTTTAGTGTGAAACAACAACACTGAGCTGACGTCTCATAAAATTATATATACATTAGTGCTGGGCGCGATAACAGCGCCAACGTTAGTGCATGGCGCGTTTCCACGACGACCGACCGGAAAAAGGCGCGCGTGTCGTCATGTTTACGTTACTCTGGATTGTTAAAATGAGTCTCTAAAGTAACGGTAAACTTTAAAAACACAGGCACACATACGCAGTACACAGGTACGCTGGTTATTTGTAGCGCTGCTCTTTTCGTTAAAGAAACAGACTGCTCTAGTTCGACTGCAGACGTGCTAACCGGCGCTAAAGGAATTAGTGCAGCTAACGGAGCTAACTGGTAACTGGTGCCTGGATTCCGGGTCTTTTTCCGGTCAGTCGTCATGGAAACGCATTATGTGTTAACGTACGTTAACCGAGTGCTCATCACTAATCTAACATATATATTGCAAAAAAACATTCTAGTCAAGAATGAATTACTTATCAGAAACGTGATCATTCCTGTTCCCGTAAGAGTCAAACTAAATCCAAAATGTCTGTAATGTTGAGAAATGGGCATGAGTCTAACTCTATGTAATGATTCTGCTGGCAACCATGGCTGTGTTTGGTGTAAAAAAAACGATGATGTTGATTTTAATTCGGCGTAACAATTTGTGGACTATTTTTTTCTGGACTACGGATGGATTTGTTGTGATATTAGATAAAGTAACTGTAGATAGTCAGTACCACACTCTCACTCTCACCGACTCATACGGTTGCAACATGATTGTTGGGTTAGTGGATAGGAGGTTGTTTTTATATGAAAGTGAAGCCCGGTGCTAAGTGACGTCGACCGTTTGTTGGCATTTTCACTGAGATAGTTTGCACTGCAGAGAGGGGAAATAGATTGTTGGCAACATTTTTAAAAAATGACCCAATTCAGCTTTAAAAACAAACAATTCTGTTTCATTTCATTGAGCCACCATGATATGAGCATTAGCCATTCTCTGTATGTATTATTTCTTTAACATCCTTTGAGTGCAAACATCAAAATATCTGCATCTCCTTGGGATATTATTGTAAAGTAAACCATTTATTCCTCTGGTGTAAATGCAGGCTATGGACTTGAGGGTCCTTCAAAGTTTCCCGTTTCTCTCGTAAAGTTTTTCCTTTTCAAAATTCAACCTAAAAATTTAATTTAGTGGGAGGACATTTCTAGAATCTTGTAGAGTAAGAAATCAATAACTGGGGTTTTATTTCCTCAAAACTGCAGCTGTTACAGGCACAAAATAATGGATTTTTGTACAGCTTATATAGACAAATCTACCAGTATAAAGCATTCTATGCGCTGTAACAATTTTTAATGTGAATTTAAATCTGAAGAAGTATCTTGGAAATCTGCATAAATTCACAAAATTGATGAAATAAACCCGTGATGATGTAATGATTAAGAAGGCGGATATACTGTTGTATCTCAGATGAAAAGTGTCCTCGAGCTGTATTGTCAGAGGATGGAGATGAGAAAGCTGCCAGCAGCGATAGCAGGGAATTCTTAGGAAGAAGTAAATCTCCTTCATTATACAAGCTTGTGTTACATGCTTGCTTCATGACTCGGGTCCCTAATGGACGGGGATAAAATGTACAGACACACACATATACACTCCGGAGGGATACATGAGCAACACTGCGAGTGAAATTGCACCAGCCGTGCACTGATGTAACCAGATTTTTTGTCCTCACCGTGAGCTGAAATCTACTTTGCTGTGCACCACAACACATAACGTATGAACCCATAAGCATGGTTCTTTATTTTAACCCCAGAACGATTGGAGCATTGGTTCGCGACAGAAAATGGAGTATGATTCTCCAGGGAATACAATTTCGTGTGCGGGACAACGTCCCCACAACACTCCAGTCAGTCTTGGTGTACGCTCTGTTTTGCTTCCACAGTCCTGTTGTAACATGCCGCGTTTGGTATTCAAGCTGGCAATTGCACCAGCCTCGCATCTCCAATCCACCCGTTCTTATCATCCCTTCTGCTATCTGTCTTCTTTTCCTTCACCCTAACGTGCAAAAGAAGCCATCAATTGCCTGGCAACTCGGGTCGCTCTTATCACCATTCCTCTTACTCTGACTCCCAGTAAAAGATTGATGGCGAGGTCATCAATGGACGAATAGTTTCAATCCATTTTCCTTAAATGTAGCTCTTTTTTTTTTTCTGTCGGACTGTTTTCTTTTCTCCGTTTGACCTCTATTTCTCTTCTCATTTTTGTCCTTTAGCTGCTTTTATCAGTCCCACAGTATTTATTACACCATCCACCTTCTCCTGGGCACCTATTGCAAGTCGCCTGTAATGTGCGCTTTAATCTTCTTTGCTTTGTGTCCTTTAATTCCCCCGTTTTCCAACCCTTACAGTAGATTAAGAGGAAATCACTTTTGAGGGAAAGCACAACCCTTTTCCTGTTAAAGAACATTAGCCGTTATATTTGCCTTCACTGTGGAGTGTAAACCCAAGAAGGTCACAGTGTAAATAGAGCCCACCTCGTCTTTGCTGCTATTTTTTTCCCTCTTTTGTATTGTAATATTACAGTGACCTATACTATACATTTGCTCATGTATTGTAAACTTTAAAAATAGTATTATTATTGAAAATAGTTACCCAACAGTATTTTCATACAGGCAAATATCTACAATAATAAAATGATAAAAAGCTAATTTAAAAAAACTTACATTCACCTTTCTGGTGGTTGAACTAAAAGGAATTGCAAATTTAAACAATACTTTGATGATATCTCTAATTATTTGTTATGCTAGGTACGTTAACGACGGTTAACGGTGGTAACGTTAACGCATGATGCGTTTCCATGACGACTGACCGTAAAAAGACGCATGTGACGTCATGTTTACGTGCCGTGGCACCGGAGTACAGGCACCGTTTACCAGTTAGCTCCGTTAGCTCCTTTAGCGCCGTTAGCGTGTCCACAGCCGAACTGGAGCGGTCTGCTCATTAAAAATTAGCATTACTTTAGAGACTAATTTTAACGATCGGGAATGTCACGTGCGTCTTTTTCCGGTCAGTCGTCATGGAAACGTTAACAATGCGTTAACATGTTAACATTGACGCCGTTAACCGCCGCTAACGTGTTCAGCACTAATTATGTGACATGTTTGTATATGCATTTTAATTTTCTCTATTTAATCAGCTGTCACAACAACAACAACAACAATATTCACGTGTGTGAGATTTTTTTTACATGTGGAGAATATATATCACATACATTTTTCCTAAAGTATTTTTCTTGGTTTCCTGCAGCCACACACACACACAAATGTGTAAACATTACTCACCTACTGGCATAATTGTCGAAAAACCAAATCCTCCGCGGGTGATGTTGATGCTCATACTGCAGGGCAGCATCATTTCCATTTCAAAAAGCTCCACACTGGGGCTCATGTGTGCACATGAAAGCACACGTGGCGGCTAAGGAAATCAATGCTTATCCGTGTGCAGGTGTGAGCGCATTTTCCCAACCGCCAGTGTAAGTCGGTATCGTAAATAAAGCTTCTCTCTTACGTACGCATTAGATCCGACTGTTTCCATTATCATTCAAACAGCCGGAGTGACAGAGAGAAGAACGACTTGGTTGAAAACATATTAAAAATGCATGTTGTTTACATGTTGATTTGTTCCTGATGGCTGTGGTTGCCATTTGATGTTGGCTGTTTGTGTATCACTGCTGATACCTAATCTAATATTGGCTGTTGGAAACAAGTTAGTGGATGTTACTGTGTAGTAGGCGTTCATATCGTTCCAGTTGTATTCACGTTTTCCTCCTGCCTACAGATTTTGACCCCAACCTTGGCATGATGGCTGGAATCACCCCCATGAACCCCATGATGCCTGGCCTCGGTATTGTGCCTGCGCCGCTCTCCCAGGAGCTGCCGGTTATCAAAGAGATCATCCACTGCAAGACCTGTACGCTGTTCCCTCCGAACCCCAGTAAGCCATAAACTCATGCCACTATACACCACCACCTCCCACCAGCATCACTACTAAATAATCTGATTATGTTACTCCGTATAAGTTGCAAATAGCAGTGTGACAAAAGCATCCAAACAAGGTCCAACTTTCTAGTAGTTTTGAAGCTTGGAGTTGCTCGTTTCTCGAGGCTATGATTTTGGTGTTTGTTTGGTTTATTGCTTTTCCATTAAGGATAAAACCTGGTACTTTTATAGTACCTGCTCAAGCGAGCTGAGCCGATACTAAAATCCAACCGAACAATATTTTGGACCAAAACATTTTTTTGAAGAAAATTGTCAAATGTTGGACGGCATAATATAGTATATTGTTTTTGTCAAATTTTGGATGACATAGTATAGTATGATGTTTTTGTCAAATTTTGGACCAAAGCATTTTTTTTATATTAAATTGTCAAATTTTGGATGCCATAATATAGTATATTGTTTTTGTCAAATTTTGGACCACATAGTATAGTATGACGTTTTTGTCAAATTTTGGACCAAAATTGTTTTGTTTTGGGGTTTTTTAAAAAAAAATCGTCAAAAACTGTAGATCAGTTAAAAAAGACTTCAAATATCCTGAAAACATGCGTCTGGTGTGTTTAGCGACACCACTTCAGAAAGCCGGCAATCGCAAGCCAAGACCCCTTTCTGTCGTATTTTAGTTTAGTTTTAGTTCGTTTTAATGAACTGATTCTAATTATTCCGTACACTGAAAACAACTGCTTGGCCCCGTTACTTTGTGTCGCGTAGAAAACAACGTCACATACTATAATGTAATGGAAAACCAAGTAGTGCTAAAACTGTAGTGGAAAAGCGCCATTACTAGCCTCCTCTGCAAAGAAACTTTTTTAAAAAAAGTACAGAGTTCAAAAAGAGAGTCAGACAATAAACCCGATCGCCTCATCTGTCACATATGAAATGAAGGTATCTGTCTGCGCTTGTCTGCTGAGAGAAGCTTGAGACGGAGAGCTGCAACCTCCAACGTCGAAGCGTTCTTGCTGCAAATGAAAGTGAACAAACAACAGTTTTTGTAGCGATCCTGCCCAACTCGGATACACTTCATTAATCACTGCGTATTATTCCTTTTAATTTTCTACAGTACATATTAGAAATCCTCGAGACAATTCCCTTTGGTGAGCTGCACCATCTGTTTATATTTATCTCACCTCCACCTTCCAATTATCCAGACTTAGAAAAGAGATAGGGTGGGGGGGGGGGGGTCCTCTGACTGACGCCACCTCTGCTTTTCAGATTTTCAGCTACAAAAACATTCTGCTTGGATGCCTTTTTTTTTGTTTTGTTTTTTTTATCAAACATGTCGTCTTCAAAGTGAACTAAAACAAAAGCTCCACAACTCTGCAGGAGCATCAGGGAGTTAACGGTCCTTACACAAAGCAATACACACACTATTGCACTATCAAAGGGGAAATATTTGATTTAAACCGCACCCATGAAGCTGTGTTTAAAGTACGTCTACATGTGTTGTCTGTGCTGGGTGACCATAAACTTGTCACTGTCACGATTCAGTGCCGGGAAAAATGGCTAATTAAAAGTTTAACATGACTCGGGAACATCTCGCTGACTACTTTTCAGGAATAAGAAATTATCCAACAACTCTGGTTAGGTTGGATTTACTTTATTGCCCCACAATTTATGATATTGTCTGGGATTTCACACAAAAAAGCAGGATAGAAATTCCAAAAATACAACAACAATTTTAAAAAGAAAGACAGTAAAAAACTGTAGAGCTTGGAGTTTACTCCACATGTTGCACATGCCTGTTTTGAATGAAAGTCTATGGTAAAATGAGCGTTCTTCTCAATTATAAGCTAACATTTAAGTCTGGATCACTAGTTTCAGGTCTTCTTAAGTAGAATGTGATGTTAATTCATTTACATTATGATCCCATTTAAAGTAAAATAGACAATAAAACACTTCACTTTGCAAATGGAAGACAGTACGTCCACTTTGGATGTACAGTTTCATATACTGGACATTATGTGCACCAGAATCTGATGGTGTTTGAATCCTTAATGATGCATGGACGCCACGCGTGGTCGGTCGCATACCTGTCTTACTTTCTACTTTCCCTCCTTTCAGCACTGTCCCAGTTGCTCGTAACTCACTCTTTTGATCTCCATCGCTGCTTAAGATCCTCTGTGCTTGTCGTGCCTGTCGCCTATTTCAGTGTCACAAGAAGCAGTTCGTCTCCGAGCCAAGTATTTTGAATAGACTGACATCACAGGCTTAATGCTGCTGCTGTTGCTCGTGGAACTCAAGTCCTCAAGAAGCCAGAGAGATATGGTTACTGCCTGAACATGGGGGGGGGGACTGTGTGAGGCTGTGACCCTCAGAGTTGCATCAGTCTTAAGGCCACATTATACTTCTCCGACTGCGTATGCGTTATCCGTCTGCGTCACCACGGAGACGCCTCGAGCATTTATACTTCTGCGTCGTGGTGACGGACACTCGCTGCAATTTCCCGCCTGATCAGTAGGGGTCGCTGCGCAAGGTTGTTGTGCTTCTGGCTACAGTGAGCAATGGCGTCCGAGAAAGAAAGAGAGCGAAAGACTGTTGTTGTTGAAACAGTTGCCGTTTCTCACTTTTCTGTGTGACGGAACGCAGTTTTAAGATAATTTGAGGCGAGAAATTGGCCATTTAGGGTCTAAACATGTGCTGTGTGTGTTAAGATATGACGTATTTATAGTTCGGCAGCGGCGTTATCGGCGGGGATCAGCTCCGCCTCTGTCAGGACGCCCGGAGCGCACTGAGAGCCGGCACAGAGCAGCTTAGCTCAGCCTGTCCTGAGGACCAATCGCAGCTCTTGCCGTCTCCGTAGTCCCTTGACGGAGTGACGGACACTTAAAAAATATTTCGTGCAGACGGAGACGACGCAGAGGCTCTTTGACAGTCTCTGCGTCGACGCAGAGTCTCTACGTAGCCTACGCAGAGCACTTTACGCAGAAGTATAAATTGGGCTTTAGTCCCAGCTGAGAAGACTTGTATAGATCGGAGTGTCTGCGAAGATTGTGGCTTTTTCACCTAGTCTAATTGTTCATGGTCACTCATCAGAGATTTCTATCTCTGCTGAGAGAAGATGTGTCAAGCGTTTTTTTTTTGGGGGGGGGGGGGGGGGTTTCCCACTGGGGGTGCTCCTGGATTGTGTTTCTGCTTGGTCTCTGTTATGTTCTTCTGTTCACTTAATTTGACTCTGACCCCCATCCGGCATGCACTCTGGTGGTTTGCAGCCATCTGGAAACATTTTGTGGTGAGAGTCAGCACCTCTGAATCTGAAAAAAAAAAAAAAAAAGCACCTAAAAATATCTTAAGGTGTGGGGTTAGAGAGTGATAGATGGCACAATAGACACATATCCAATTACAGCTGTTATATTTCCAGCAGCATTCTCCCTTAAGATGAAGCATGAGGTTCAAACAGCTAAACTAGTGGCAGTGATGCCTTTTACTTGTCTGACATGATGAAATAGAAAGCTGAGCCTTAAGATAATGTCCTTGATCTACTACTCCATCTACTTAGAATCCACACCCAAAATCTAACGTTTTCGATGTTTTAATCCTGAGAAATCACAGACTAGACGATCCAGTCAAGACGCAGCACCACGCACTTGGCGTTCAATCAAACTATTTCAGGGTGGAGATTCCCGGTATTTGGGAAGGGTGATTTAACGTGACTTCAGAATGTAAACAGACATGGAGGCGGACTGCCGGCGTTGCCATTTAGTTAGCTGTGTCTGTGTTTGATGTTTTGTGACCGAGTCATGGCTGAGAAGACAAAATCAACTCGCGGTTGTTATGGTTCTAAACAGAAGGACTGTATTCCTAACGTCATAGTCATAAATATAAAATCTGGGAAGATTCTGATGCATCCGATGACAAAATCGTGTCTGTTAACCCTTCACACTACAGGATAATTTGGCCAGATCATTAGTTCAAACCAGCCTCAAATCAGAAGGGCCAGATCTTGACCGAAATCCACCCAAAGTGTAGGGTGGGCTTAAGTCTGTTAGTCCAACTCAAATTATACGAAATCAAATTTCTCAAACTCAGACTAACACCCCCACGTAATGCGAGTCGGCCTCAATTTGGCTAATACCTGGGAATAATAGAAGATGGTACACAAAAGACAGAATAAGACAACCACTAAAAAACATGGTGAAATTCAGGCTGGTACATGTTTTTGGACTGATGAGTTCAGCGTAAAGAATGTGATATTGTGAAGTGATTGGATGGTAGGAAGAAGCCAGAGAGAGATATGGTTACTCAGGTTCCTTTGCTGGTGTCTTGGTTGATCTTTAGGAACAGGCAGAGAAACTCCTTCATTCAGAACTTTTGCTGCTTTTTCAAACTGAAAGGAAGCACTTTGAGGTGGACCGGCCACCTGCTCCTGATGCTTCCAGCAAACCTCCTCTGTGAAGGTATCCTGAGCATGTTCAGACAAATTTTTTAAATAAAATAAACACAGGATGTTATTTCAAGCAATGAAGTGAAAAGCTCTTTATCTGTGAAAATGGTCTGGTTTTCTCAACCGTTTATGATAGTGAAATGATTATCTTTTGTTTGCAGAGTGTTTTGTGAGACAAAACCCATTTTAAGAGATCTTAAAAGCTCTGGGAACTTGTTATAGACATTTTTTTTTTTCCATCTCTAATTGCAAAATTCTGTGGAACAAAGAATACTAGAGGTTTTATAACATTCATTATGTTAACGGTTCGTCCACAAACATCACTAGTTTACATACAAAAGCCTTTTTGCCACATGCAGTGTAAAATAATGATACGCCTCTGTCATAAAGTCCTCCTCCCTCTGCCTCATCAGTTTGCTCCTACTGGCAGGTGACTGCTCTTTAATGTAACATATGCTACGATACAAAACAAGACCCAGAGAATCATGTAGAGTGGGTGTATAAACCCCCCCCCAAGAGTATCCTCCCTAAAGAGCTGCAGTGCTCGGCTGGAGAGAGAAGGACACCTGGGAATATGCAGTATCCTGATGAAATGTCTTCTTGGGCTGCAAGAAAGCCCACACGATCATTTCACTGAACACAGTTAACCCGATACCTGCCATGCTGTCACTCAGCAAGAAAACTGCCAATGGCACGTTCCATGGTGCGGCCCGCAGTGTTATTTTGATAGTTTAATATCACAGAGATACCATCAGTGTGCATCACCATCAAGTTATTTTCTCCACACAGCTTTGACCCCTCGTTGACCCCCTTTTTTTTACCTTCACTTCTTCCCACTCGTTTATTTCATTCCAGGAGTCGTGCAGAACTTCTTTCTTTTTTCTTTTTTTCTCTGAAATGTTTGCAAAGACTTCACACTCAACACTTTGACCCTCAGATTTATTTTATTAATAGTCAAATGGGACATGGAACTCGGGTGTTGTCTGTCTCGCTTAAAAAATCTAAACACATATATTTTAGAAAATTACCTTGAAGGGAAGACAATACTTCGGAGCTTTGGAGTTGTTGCGATTCGCACTCTCTGGAATCTGACCTTAACCCTGAAAATGTTTTTTCCTTTCCAATTCTTTTTACTTTCCAAACAAAAAAACAACTTGCAACTTTATTAGATTGTTTGTGTCTGCAGTGCTGGAGAAAGGTCATTTTAAACATCTAATACCTAACATTCCTGTTAAAAATATCTAAAAATATATATATATATATATATATATAATATATTTTTGAGTAGTACATTAGCCAAAATGTTTCCAACACTCTATAAATCCATAGAAATCCGAATTTATATTGAAAGGAACAGCTCTTTCCATTCATTTCAGTGACCTTTTAATGATCATCTGCTCTGTGGAGTTGCTGCTGCATGTAGCATAGGGTTTGCCTTTGAAAAGTGCAAGAAAGAATAATCTTTGAAACACTCTTCGGTATAAAGCTACGGATCCGCTGGTCCTGCGAAATACTTCACAGCCAAAGAATGAATGGAAATAGTGCTTTTACTTCACATTCTACAAACGTCGATCACTGTGTGGCAAATACAACTCCAGAAAAGCTTGGATTCAAAGCAACATTTGGAAAACAACCCAGAGGATCAGTCACTTCCTCGGGAAGTGAGCCCAAGCTCATGATCCTGCTGCTCCCTGACATCCTAAGGTCTTTTGCTATTGCTTTGAGTGATCCCTGTGGGCATAAATTACATACTGTACATTTAAAGTCCTCCTGGTATTGATTACACCTTGAAAGCTCACCCCTGAGCTAAACTAGTTCCATAGCCTTACCTTGAAACGGCTGCAACTTTAAACGACTTTACAACTTAATTAGTACTAGTGGAGGAAGTCGGTCACTTCTGTCTGCACCCACCTCCTATATGGAAATGTAAATCAACTTCAAAGAGGAATACATTCAAACATATTGAAATGCGTCAGTAATTTAAGCCAAAACAGGTGTGTTTCTCCATGTGTGATATATTGATGTGTGTAGGCTGACGCTTATTCTGTGTCCATGTGTAATGTGAGGAACTAAAGGTGTTACCGTGAGAAGGTCGTTTATCTTTTAAATGACCGGTCCTCCACTGGCTGAAGCTTGTTTCCTGTAGCCAGTCCCACAGACTATAAAAAATGTGTTTAGCCAGTCCAGTTGATGGATGGTGATTATGTGTTGGAGAGGCAGACTGGTGGGTGTCCACACAGACACCAGAGTGACTGCAGCCTCTGTATTTATCCAAAATTTTAAAGGGAAGCACATCCACCATCCTAAAAATGTAGTTGATTTGTTCTTAACATATCAAATTGCACTGTAGTGATTACAGTAGATAGTATGCGTGTGGATAGATGAGGGAGAAAAAAAATGTCACAATCATAATTCACTTCAGGTTTCAAATGCTTTAATGTCTCTTCTTTTTTTTTCCAACTGTGGACCCTGCATGTCCCCTCCTCCTCTCAGCCTCTCTGTCTGCATTTCAAAATTAACAGCCTTGAAGTCTGTCTCACAAAGTTTATCTGAATCCTCTGTGTCGTGGATTTGCATAGAACAGGCTTCAGCCGCCCAGTGGTAACCCACTCAACACAAGCCAAGACTAACCACAACTTTATACTGCACAACTAAACAAAAAACCGTCTGGGTTGCATCATTTAGTTATTGCTGCACTTTTTTTCCTTCCTCTATTCTCTCCGTTCACCCCATCATCATCATCATCATCATCGTCATCAGCCACCAAAATGTCAGATCTTTTTGAAACTCTTGACCTTGCTACGGCAAACTTTTTCTACCCATCTCAACTCAAAACAAGTTTAATCCTCCTAGGAATGAAATTTCAGCCCAAATTTCAATCATTTCATGGATAGATGGAGCCAGAGAGACCACGAAGAGGTGAACAAAAATGAGTGTGAAGAGCTGCAAAAACAACCACGGAAAGAAATAGAAACGGACAGTGGGACACAAAACAACCACATACAAATGAGAAGTGGCCGTATATGCAAAGCACCTATGATACGACCGCAGAGAGACCATAACAAATACTGCAAAATGACCATAAAGGGAGAGAAACACCTGCAAAAGTATCACAGAGAGACACAGCCAGGGTGTTTTCACTCTGTCAGAGGAGTGGCTGTGTTTTTGCTGGAGCTCGTGCGTTGTCTCATAATATCTGCTAGGAATTCATTTCTTATCCAACAGTGAAACACACTCCAAGCACACTTCAAGTGCACTTTTCACAAGATTCTGAATCTGTGTCTGATTATGAGGAGGCATCTTCAAGTCCAAACAACACAGACTCAGCGTAAAGCAGCAATAACCCTGCACTCCTTTTCCTTACCCGGCCTTGTGGAATTACACCAACAGTCATGCTTGGAAACAGCTAGGGGTGTGCCAAAAAATGTACATTTACTATTCAGAACCGATATAAAATCTCCCAGAATTGATTTCTTTATTTGTGTTAATTATGCAATATGTGATATTGCTTTTATGCAACAGCTACAACAATTCCATCCAAGCATGGATAAATGTTTTTAAACTTAATAAATCTGAAAAAGACACTTTCATGTCTCCATTTGTAATTCTGACTTGCAAAGCAGACACACATAGATATGGATTTAGACATAGATTTGCACACCTATAGATTGAAGCAGAAATCGTTATGGATCGATTTTGAATCAAGAACCGATTTTGAATCGAATAGTAGCCCTGAAAATCTGAATCGAATCGAGGCCCCAAAAATATGAATCGAATCGAGTGGTAGCCCCAAAAATATGAATGGAATCGTATCCTAGCCTCAAAAATCTGAATTGAATCAAATCGTAGCCCCAAAAATCTGAATTTAATCGAATCGTAGCCCCAAAAATCGGAATCAATCAAATCGCAGCCCCAAAAATCGGAATCGAAACGTAGCCCCAAAAATCGGAATTGAATCATAGCCTCAATAATCCGACTCAAATCAAATTCCGAATCGAATCGTAGCCCCAAAAATCCGAATTGAATCGAATCATGAGATAGTAAAATATTCCCACCCCTAGAAACGGCATCATATTAATTGTCTTCCGCTTAACCTCCCCAACAATTAACCAATCAAGTTTGTGTCAATGTGCAATGGTGATGCAAGATGAGTTGAAGTTAAAAGTACGAGGGATTTTGCTGCAAAGAATCATCACACTTTTACTTTTACTGCACTCAGCCGTTGCCCAGTCCTGAAATCCATTTCATCAAAGTTCTCCTCTTGGTGTTGATTAACCAGACCCAAGGTCAACCCCGGGTCTTCTCAGCCTCGTCGATATCTACAGGAGGAGCAGGAGGAACCGGTAACATTGTTTGCGAGGCCTTTTCTAACAGACTTCCAAAAGACATCATCCCCCAACCTTCCTCTGATTCGGTCATTCACTCCTCATAGACCCAGCTAATCACATTCATCATGGATGAGAAGCCTGATCTATTGGAGATTAGATCAGTCAACACTCGTCTGTGTTGAATAAGTGATTTGTGTAATGCCGGGAACCTTCCACATGAGAGGATTTGCAATCACTCTGTAGCCAAAAGGATTTCATTTTCATGCATGGGATGGTTTGATATTAACATTTATCTTACCAAAAAAAAAAAAGATATGAGCACATTGCTCCCAGTTGTTGTTACTCATGCGTTAAACTTCATAATTTTGAGGTCATAAGTGCTGCGTTTTAAATTAGACCTCATTGAATGCTGTGGCATCTCAGCCTGGATGTTTTTATAGTTTGTTGTTTGGTTTGTAGAATAATAATTATACAACGTGGCTAATTTCAGAAAGTCTTGCACTCTCGTTATATTCTTCTTTAATTATTCTCTGCATGTTTACTCCGATAAAGCACCTGCTAGCCATAGTTTGCAGTATAACCACCTATAAGCATTTGTAATTTTGGTGAACACGATTTTAATCAATAATTCAACTGATATATTTTTGGTTTGAAGCTACAAATGTGCAGCCCACGTTTTCAGACGGCAATATTTGGATTTTTCTTTCATCCACCACACATTTATCTCGGAGTAAAAACATTTTTTATTTATTTTTTTTCAACAAAAATCAGACAGCTTCCTCAGGTCTGCCAGAATAATTTACAGCTGCAGTGTAATCAGAATTCTTGCCATCGGATATTTTGTCTTCAGCTTCTCAGAAATCATTTATTCACACTTAACAGTTTCTGTCTTCTCAGTGGTTGAATCGGCTTCTCGAATTACGTGCATTTCAGCTGAATTATCTCGACCAAAATGCACACTTCCATGTATTGCACATCATTATTTTTCTCCAAAGCCCAGTCCTAATATTCCTTGTCCACCATTACTTCTGCCCAGACCTTCCCCCTCCGGCCACAAGAGACCGCCCTCCCGGGTGTAAGACAGTGTTTGTCGGGGGTCTGCCAGAAAACGCCACAGAGCAGCTCATCATGGAGGTCTTCGGACAGTGCGGCGATATCACTGCCATACGCAAAAGCAAAAAGAACTTCTGCCATATCAGATTTGCTGAAGAGTTCGACGTGGACAAGGCTCTCTTCCTGTCAGGTAATCTATCACGAGTGTGTGCGACTGTCATCTTACTCATTGTGTAAGTGCTTTTTTTGAGAAATGTTTTCATTCTATTTGTGGAGAAACCACTTAGACGAGTGTCAAGCGGAAAGAAAAAAAAAAAAAGGCACAAAAGAGCGAGACCCTGATTAATTTTTCAAAATGGTATTTGTCTCGTAGTCGGAGGAGATGGTCATGCGGCTTGAAAAGAAAAATACCCGTGTCAGAAAAGAAGTGGCTGTTCAATCTGATACAAGTGTGTGCCCTAAAAATAAAAGTTGCACTTGTGCGAGAAACATAAGTGGCATCAGCGGCATCATTGTTTATGGGCCGCGCATGAAACAACAAAGTAAATGTGCTCCTGTTTTTGTGCCGTCCTATCTATAGCTACAGCTGCACATGCTCGCGTGTATTGTATTATTTTAAAGGCGCCCACAACGCAATGCCCAAACCTATGCAAAACACTTTTAAATGTTGAAATAACGCAAACCCTTAGCAAGCCATTCCGCAAACCCCTTAAAGGACAAATAAATTATTCAGGATGCTGTTGTGTTTTTATGTCGAGACGTTTTTTATGTCAAGACGATGAGGAAAAGTGTGGCGAGAAAATATAGAAGAGATGGAAGCAGCCTCTTCATATTTAAAACAATATGGGGTTAAAGTATAAATGATCTGGTGCTGCTAACTGACACATTTACCTCTAGTTTTTAGCTTTCAGTTTTGCAGCAGCCTCAACAGTCCAGATGTGCAAACTGCTTAGGCTAGCATTAGCATGTGCGTGCGTGCGCGTGTACATGTGCCAATGAGTTTGTGCGATGCTGTTATTTCTTCTGCCTATATTCTTATCAGGAGATGTCGGAGCTGCGGTCCGATATATTAGTCAGATGACAGACCTGCGTAGTTTTCCCATAAATTATTTCCCACCCACCGACCCATGCACACACACACACGTTTGTGCAGCGTTCATAGTGAGGACACACACAGACATAATGCATTCCCATAACCTTAATCAACCTAAAACCACGTCTAAACCCTGAAAACGCACTTTTAAAGGGTGACAGAATGGGAAAATGTCCATATAAGTTTTTTGGTCCTCACAAAGGCATCCATACAAACACACACACACACACACACACACTGTAATGGCAGCCCCAGCGCACTGAGATCTACTTATATGAAATATTGAAGTAGTGGTAAATTTGGAGCCTGGAGTAGAAACCCCCCAGACCCGCGCTCATTTCTTTTTCCTGTTTGCTTTCTTGCCAGCCTTTTTTTTTTTTTCTTCCTCTGCACATGAGAATGTGTTGTGCCTCTCACTGAATCACAGTGAGCTTCATTACTGCATCTGGCAAGAACACACACCCACACACACACACACACACACACACACACGTGCGCATACATGTTTACGCAAACACTCACGCTAAACACCCTCTCTGATCATTTCATCCAATTAAATCGCAAAATGGGCATGATTGCACTTTGAATGTACAACCAACCATTAGAGAAAATTGAGTAACAGCAAGAGAAGATGAAACTAGTGATGAGGAGAGGGGGGTAATGAGGGATATTGTGGTCTTTCGGTGCCACTGGAGATGTAATTGCCCCCCTTCTAAGTTTCTCTTGTCTATTTTTTACGAAAGGATGTTGCCCTCCATACGACACCCGAAACGACGAAGTGTATCTCCTCAAAGACGTCCGGTAATCACAATAGGTAGCACTGGTGATAAAGACGATATTAAAGATGCACCCCTAATTAAATTACTTGTTTTTGTCTTATCCGTAAAACAGTCTGAATATAAATTATGGGACGTGATTGAAAGTGAAATTGGCTCCCACATATATAGACTGAAGCTCGTTTGTTTACCTTTGTGATCTCATATCTCTTATTTCCCTATTTTCCCTGTTCAGGTTTCATCAAATCCACACCTGCAGGCACGCTTTTCATTTGCATTAAAATGATGCATTGTGTTCCTAATTCATCTGATGTGTTTTGCCCGGCCCCTTCCTGCGTGTTCTATAGAAAGTCTCTAAGATGTTATCATATATAGTGATGTGTATTTGCCAGGTTGGTGAAAATGTAAGTTTAATAAAAAAAGTGTAATTGTATGAAGTTGGCAGCTGTGAAAATTAGAATCGCCTGAAGCCTCCGTGTGTCTGAATCTGACCAGGGACTTTTGTCACATGTCATCCTTTATTCTTTCCTTTCTTTAGGCGCTCAGATTTGAAATAACATAACTGAGAGTCCACAGAAAACAGTCTCTCCCAGAGGTTGTTGAGACATCAACTCAAAACTATTATGTGTTAAACTTCCAGTGGTGCAATAGTAAAAAAAAAAATACAAAAACATGTAGGCTCCATTTGTTTGTGCATAAATCTTCTGGCAATCTCGACATAGAGTCATGCTGACAGAGAACATAATTTGATAAAAAATTACATGTTTTTTCTTTAAAAAGCCAGAGCATTTAAAAACCTGCAGTGGCAAACCCACTGTGAAAATCACATTAAACTGAGCAGGCAGATTTAATCACTTTAATTGCTAAGTCCCCCCCCCCCCCCTCTCCCTCAACCTGCCTCACCCCATTATATTAATATAATATATTGTACCTGTTCCCCTTTTCCCACCTCCTGTTAATTACCAAACCTTTGTGTGCACAGGTTATCGTATCCGTCTCGGCTCCAGCACGGACAAAAAAGACTCCGGCCGCCTTCACGTGGACTTCGCCCAGGCCCGAGACGATCTGTACGAGTGGGAGTGTCATCAGCGGATGTTGGCCAGAGAGGAGAGGCACCGGCGCAAGATCGAGGAGGATCGCTTCCGGCCGCCGTCGCCGCCCCCGATTGTCCACTACTCGGAGCACGAGTGCAGCCAGCTGGGCGACAAAATCAAAGGTTGGTGGTCATGATGGCAAAATGTCATAGATAGAGCCCATCCAAACCAGTTGGACGTGGGACCTTTCCTTCCTTCAACTAGAAGAAGTGCACTGGAATGCCTGTCGAAGTGGGACCTCCTACTAGCGAAGTCGGGTCTGATTGACCTACCCCTACTTCACCAAAATGAAGTCGGATAATAATGGCATGAGTAGGCTCTAAACTTTACTTTTCTGCATGTAGAGTTGTTTTAAACACAGCACTTTTATCACAACTTGTTTTTCATGTTATGGCGTGAAACTATGTAGTCGTCGTTATCTGTTAGCATGAAGATATGTAGGGCTACGGTAAAAGTATACTCATGACGTTACATATCGATATGTATCGCTTTTACATATGTACGGCTCGCTTGTGTATGTAAGTAGACTGAATCGCTGACAGTCAAAATGCCTCTTCAAACGATCGTCCATGTTTTCTAACATTCGACTTCAATTGCTGGAACGCTTTGAAGTAGGAGCTAGTACAATTCAGGTAGGGTAAGTCACACATCCCATTTGTTGGGATGGGCTCTGGAACACAGCAATACTGTGTAGGGCTGCAGCTACAAAATTATTATTATTTATTTATTTATTTTAATCCAGTTAATTGAATTAGAATACTTAATTACAAAAAGATTAGCTAGCTGCAGCCCTAGCAAGCTACATTAAACCAGCTAACATCAATGTTTACGTTAGCGCGTGCCAGCAACGTTAGCAACTGAATGCTATCGGCTCAGACGCTGAATCATTGAGGACGTGCTGTTGTGTTATTCCAGTTGTCGTTTACACTGCACCTTGTCGGCTTCTTGTAAAGTTCCCACACATTGGACATTTTCTGCCTTTTATGGGCTGTATCACTCTGTAGCTGAAATCCGGATGTGCGTCTGCTAAAACCGTCCGTGTGGAACAATGATCCCTGCGCAGAACAGGCCACGCGAGATAGAAATTAAACACATTTTTGTAATCGAGCAATCGCTGCAGCCCTGGTACGGTGCAAAAAATGCTGGCGATGACACAAAGACAGAGGAGAAATAAAGATGTTGGCACACGGAAGAGGATTTTGGATGTATGTGCGGTGCTTGATGCCTGATCTGCTGTCTTGTTCGCACACAAGTGCATCTGCTGCTCTGTTTCACGTCGAGTTTACCTTTGAAAATGAAAAATAATTACTCTAAAATCCTCCCCCCCCCGTACTCAGCTAAATTCCAGGACTCTTCGGTGTGATGGCGCGCATCCATCTGTCCTGTCCTCCACACATTTCACACAAAAAGATTTGTTGAGAAGAAATGAATGGAATTTACTTCCAAACAGGAACGAGACGTGTTGTGTGCGACATGTGAGATTGATATTGACGCCAAAACTGTGCGGCAAAATCATTTTAGCTGTCAGTTTCAGTGGTGAGACGCGTGAAAAATAGGTGAGATTCCCCAAAAAAAGTGAGATGCACGTCTCGGGTCATGTTATTAATGTGCAAATGGAAAGCGCTCATGCTCGACTGTGACTACTCCAGACAAAGTGAAGGGATAAAGGAGAAGATGTGTGTGTCTACTTGCAGGAGATAGATTTTTGATGTTCTGTTAAATTCAGGATATCTGTTTTTTTAAAGACACAAAGACTGCGAGACATCGTATATCAGTTTACTCTGCCCTCGGTGGACTCTCGTCTCTCACATTATTTCTCTTCAGCTCTCCTCTGCACTTACGGTTTCCATTTTCTCTCCTCGTTTCCACGTCTCCTCAGCTTCCTGTCAAGTTTCTGGCTGAATACACTCTTGTCACTAATGAGCAATGACACTTCCAGGTCTCAGTCACAGTTGCCCGATGACAAAATGGCTGTGACTTTATGCCTCTCTACCATCTGCGCGTGTCTTTTTCAGCGCTTCCTTCCCTGGCAACTGATGTAAAGACTCTCGCTGGTGTTGTTTTCCGCCAAAGGATTTGTTTCTGATCACTGAAAGACAGCACCCTGGCTATTTGCTTTGCACATTTTGAGTTCACTGTCTTCTCCCATCAAGTGGAAAAAGTGGTTTGGTCTTTTTTTTTTTGTAATTGTCACTAATATTTTTTGCACTCACATCTAGCTCATAAGCGGGAGCTCACAGTGTCTCCTTTAATCTAGACCTGGCTGTCATCACTTCTTTTTGCCTCTTTGTTAATATTGTGTCCTGTAATGCCGTTTATTGTGATACATTTATAGATTTTCTTTGTCCTCTTTATCTCCCATCGTAACTGCCTTTGTTTCCTAATCCATTTTTATCTTTTCAGTGTTGCCTTTTTAGTAGGGACCTAGATACGCTTCTTCTACTTCTGCTTTCCACTTAATATCTGGGCATTTATGAGATGTTATAATCATTTCTACCTCGCTACCGACTCACGATTTTTAACCTTGTGTTTTGTGGCTGTAGAGAAAAGATTTCTCTTCGCGCTCTTTCACAATCTGACCTCTCTCCTTTCTATATCTGTGAACCCATTCATCCAGACGACGGCAAGTTTGCTGAAGCGGTGCGCGTGCTCCTCACGTGGCTCGAGCGAGGCGAAGTCAACCGCCGCAACGCCAACAACTTCTACTCCATGATCCAGTCGTCGAACAGCCACATCCGCCGGCTGATGAGCGAGAAGAGTCAGCACGAGAAGGAGATGGAAGAGGCCAAAGACAAATTTAAGACGGCTCTGGCTGGCATACTCGGTCAATGTGAGTCCTCCGTTCTTTACATTAAGCTATGGATCTTATTGTGGGGAGAGTTAACTCATTTTGAGAGAATAACGTCCTCTCTTGGCTAAGTTTCTGCTTCAGTGTAAGTTTTTAATTCTTAGTTGAGACACACGACACATTTAGCGCATCATAGGCTTCACAGACGTCTTCCTGCAGCGCTGAAATCCACTAAAAAGTAAGTATATTATTGATCACAGCTGCCTACTGACTCTCACACGATTTACAGTAA
Source organism: Microchirus variegatus (assembly GCF_963457635.1). Lineage (NCBI taxonomy): Eukaryota > Metazoa > Chordata > Actinopteri > Pleuronectiformes > Soleidae > Microchirus > Microchirus variegatus. The sequence continues at coordinate 5,068,833 of NC_139807.1, read as the reverse complement.
TGTAAATATTAAAGCAATAGACATCATTGTAGAAGCCATCCTGTTTGGTATGAATGTGTTTTTTGGGACGATGGTGTAAAGGTAAGTTTAATCTCTTTCCTTTCCTCGAAAAACCTTCACTTCAAAACCCACTAGTTCATTTTTTTGTTATTTCTAAGAAACAGGAGTATCTCAAAAATCAAAGGATTACAATCGATGTTTTGCGAGCCAGCCTGGATGGAAAGAAGACTCGAGGGTCAATTTTAATCAGTTTTTCTTCAGATTAAAGTAGTAAGTTGCCCCCGACACATTCCGCCGCGTGAATGCAGCTATTCATTCGGCATAATTCATTCTTAGCAGCGTTTAAGTTGCTAAACGCCCAAAGGGCAACGTATGCTGCTCCTACACCTTTGACAGGTTCAGCTGTGCAGCTTTTAGTTTACAGGACAGCCTGCGGCACAGTGTCTCCAAACATCCCAACCCATGCATTCTAAATAGAATGTAAATATCCTTCAACACAAATGGAAAATTTTGCCCTTTTTTTTTACTGTTTATTAGGTAAATAATCCATGCAGAGGGTATTGAGGAAAGGTGGCAGAGGATGTACGGGAGTGTGAATTTGTATTAAAGCGCAGTAACAGAGTCAGATGTGCCTTTATTTACGGGTTATTAAATGATGACACTGGGTGACCTAAAGCTGATCTGTAATGATTTTCTTTTTTTCTTTTGGCTTCTACTCACCTGCATTTCATATTTTATTTGGCAGAGTTTTTTTTACACTGGATGACCTTTGTAACCGTTCCATTTATCTGGGCTTTTCCACTATACAGTTCTTGCAGGACTCAGCTCCACACTGCTCAAATCTATCTATCTAATCTCGGTTTATTTTTGCTTTTCCATTTGCGATAGTACCTGGTCTGGTGAGGTTTCAAGCGACCTGAGCCGATACTAAAATGTGACGTCGACAGAATGCCGGCCACTGATTGGTCACAGAATGTCGTCCCTGGATTAGCTCAACGTCCGTCACATGAATCAAACCAAACAATGCTGAACTGTAGATCAGTTAAAAAGGCTTAAAATATCCTGGAAAAAAATTAATCTCGTTAACCTCCAACATTTAGGACAGATATTTTAAAAATCTCAATATTTAACAGAGGAGTCTGGTGTATATAGCAACATTACAACCCTTTCCACTGTATTCCGCTTTGTGTCAGACGGAGTCGGCACTCTGGTCATACAGGAAGTCCTAAACTGATCTTTTTAATAGTAATCAACGTTAACGCATGGCGCGTTTCCATGACGGCTGACCGGAAAAAGACGTGCGTGACGTCATGTTTTCTAAAGTAATGCTAAACTTTAAAAACAGATGCACACATACGCAGTACATGGGTACGTTGGTTATTTGTAGCGCTGCTCTTGTCGTTTAATAAACAGACCGTTCCAGTTCGACTGTAAGCGCGCTAACGGGCGCTAAAGGAGCTAACGGAGCTAACTGGTAAACGGTTTGATGGTTATTTGTAGCGCTGCTCTTGTCGTTTAATAAACAGACCGTTCCAGTTCGACTGTAAGCGCGCTAACGGCACTAAAGGAGCTAACGGAGCTAACTGGTAAACGGTTTGGTGGTTATTTGTAGCGCTGCTCTTTCCATTTAATAAACAGAGCGCCCCAGTTCGACTATGGGCGCGCTAACTGCCGCTAAAGGAGCTAATGGAGCTAAGTGGTAAACGGTTTGGTGGTTATTTGTAGCGCTGCTCTTTTCGTTTAATAAACAGAGCGCTCCAGTTCGACTGTAGGCGCGCTAACGGCGCTAAAGGAGCTAACGCAGCTAATGGAGCTAACTGCTACGGCACGTAAACATGAAGTCAGGCGCGTAAGTCAGGAAGTTTCGTGCTATGTTGACCCTGCCCACGTTGAGGAGGTATTATGGAATAATGTAGAGGCGAGCCGTGCCGAGTAGCGCTAGAACTGTATAGTGGAAAATCACATAGGAGAATACTGTGGCCTGTTGTGTAAATTGGAAGCAATGGAGGTTGACCTGTAGGGATTCGAACCAGCAACCCTTGGGTTACAAGCCACAGATTTTGAGAGTGTGGCTGGTGATCTGAACGTAGCCTTAGTCCTTAGTGGTGTCTTTATGTGCCCATATTTTGAGGTATTGGTATATCAGTCCTCTGCAGCTCCTTCTCTCTACAGCAGTGGTGCTCAGTGTTCAAAACACTGGGGAAAAAAAAACAATTCAAAGACTGTGTCACGTGTTACCAAATATAATGTCCTTTTTTTTTTTTACTCTGTATAATCCGCACTACCGTCGACCGTATTGAAAGCAAGTAGAACACTTGTATGAAAGCTGACAGCCCTGAGAGTTGTTTCTGTACCGCTCCTCTTTTTTCTCTGCCTTCACCGTCGATGTGCTCCATCAAATTACGGACTGCTGGGGAGATGCTATTGATCCCTGTGGTGTTCTACTCTCTCTCACTGCTCAGCAAACATACATACACTCTTGGTTGGTGGTCTTATTGACCCCCAACTCTGTACGTTTTGGACCTCTCGGATACACAGACCAACCATTTAGTCCTCCGTGACCACCCACATCACAGCGTATAGACATAGCTAACACGCAGCGCGTCTACAGACGCGGAGCAGCTGTCTTCACACGCATTACATGCACATCCTGTTGGAACCTCAAAGGGTCGGAATACTGATTAAAAGTTCAGTGAGGAACTTTCTCCACTGCCATTTTTCTTCCAGTCTTAGTGAAGCTCGCTGTTGTTGTTTCTGATAAATCTGCACAGGGAAAGTATATTTGAAACACTGTGCTGCTTCACCAAGGTGTCCTTGGGCCAGATTCCTAACAGCCCACTGCAGCAGCAGAGCAGCGCTGTGGTCAACAGCGGTGGTAGATTTAAAGTAGGTTATTTTTGGCCGCTGCCAGTTGTGTACACGAGTTCCTCTTTTTAAACAGAGACAAAGTCTACAGTCGGACTTACTGAGTGCTCTGTAAGTCTGGCTCAGTAGCTCTTTGTTAACACATGCTGAGGTGTCACTTTTTGGGCGATATTAGATTGTACATTGTAGAAAAATAATAGTTTGGCAGATTTGTGGTAAATCCAGCAAGTAGTGGACACTGAAAACCCATCATCATCATCATCACCATCTCTAGCCTGGCTTCAGTGTTAAAGGGACAAACTCTGTGTGAGCCAGTATTTCATACATAATTTAAGTATATAGGAAGAATGATGTATGATTTATTGAAGTAAATCTTGCATATGGGAACAATCTGACCGTCCATCCACAGGATGATGCACTGGCATCAGTGGGTAAGTAGATCACACGCTTGTGCACACCCACAAAGTATGACCGCACCCACACACACACACACACACACAGAGAGAGACAGGTCTTTACATCCCTAGTTGACTCCACTTTCTCACTCCTCTGCTCCTTCCCACCTGCCCTCTGTCTTTCTCTCTCTCTGTCTCTGGATGGTCTCTGGTCCTTCCCCGCATCCCGCCACAGTTGAGCAGATTGTGTCTGTATTCCAAGCTGCTTCCAAACAAAAGGCATGGGACCATTTCTCCAAAGCGCAGCGCAAGAACCTGGACATGTGGCACAAACAAGTCGAGGTTGGTACCACTTTGTTTGCCCCCCTTTTTTTTTTTGTTGTTTCACATGACTCGTGTAAAGTTAGACCTTTCCCATTTTGTTCTACACCTGTCTCGTTTATAAAGCTTTTACTAGTGATAGTTAGAATGCATAAATTAGGCCTACATTGTGACACAGAGTGAAACAAGAGAGGAAAATCAGAGGTGAAAAGAACATTCTCCCTGTTACAGTAAGTACTTACAGAACAGGTGCGATCGCTCCAATCAGTGTCAGGTCTTGACACTCCAACATCCAAACCTCCTCCTCCTCCTCCTCCTTTCCTCCTCCTCCCCTCCTTCCCTATACTCCAGCACTGGAAGGGTAAAACAACCTGAAGGGTGAGTTTTCCATACTTAAAAGGGTGTCCAGCACTCAGGTAAATCTGCAAAAGGCTTCACCAGCAAATGTGATTTTATTGAAACACAAACACTGATTCATATTTTTCATCCTCTATATTGTTTTCTGTCTGTAAAATCGAGCTTTGGAATAGAAGGGTTGTGACTGTTTTGTAGGTTCTCAGTCATACAGTCGAGCTTGCATGTCAGGGTTTGCCTTCATACGGCATTTAGAAAGAGAAAGAGGGTCTGGAGTGTGCTGCAGTCCTTGGTCTAAAGGACCAATATGTGGTTCATGCCTGCTCGGTAAGTTTCTCTCCAGCTCAATATGCGCAATAACAGTTTCAAATGTAATTCAGAGTCTAAATGAAATACACACACAGTAATAGTACAGCAGACGAAGAATCAACTTGTACAAAAGCATCACTTTAAAAAAAGGTAGGTGGTCTCAGAGTTAGACTGTTAACTGTGTTTGATGCGACTGGTGTTTCTCTAACGCGAAAATCATGAAAACACTCAAATTACCTTAGTCTCAAGCGTTCTGTTACAACAGATGTTTACCTAGCTGTGTGACATCATCAAAGACCGCTTATGTATTGTTGTCCTCCCTCCCTTCCTCAGACCTTGATGGTCTCTCAAGGATCCACTCGTATAAAGCAATTTCTTCTCTCTTACACACGCTATATATATTTTATATATATAGTCAACTATTCTGTAATAGGATGAAACTATTATGTGTTTGGCAGAGTGTTTTCATCAGGCCTCGGGGATTTGTTCATTCTTTCTCAGACTTCCTTTGTGTGTGTATGCACATACACTCTTGCACACACCAGGGAGTACAACATGGCCAGATGCAAGAGAAGAATCCACTCTGGGTGAACACACAGTGCTGCTGCTGCTGCTGCTGCTGAAAAAGAAGAAGAAGAAATTGTCCTCATTCAAAAAACAGTATAATGAAAAAAATCCGTAAAGTTAACCTTGGAGTTCAAATGTACTTTGTAGGTTTTTTTTTTTTCTCTTCTGGTTTACGCTGTAAAACAGGTGTGAGAGTAGACTCCGTCATTCATTTTGTGTGTGTGTGTTTTGCATGCATGCATCCGAGAACGAGACAGATGAAGTCATTTGAGCTCTTGGTGTCGCGTTGGCCTGAAATTGAGTCTATATTTCACCGAAACACGGTAGGGAATTGGTCCCGAATCAGTTCACGGAAACAGTCTGTGTTTTACAAGTGAGGTCACACTTAAATGGTAAGCAAACAAACCTGAGTAATTACTACACAGAGATTTATATAAAAAAAAAATTAAAAAAAATACTTTTGCCACCCAGTCGCTATAATCAGCTGTAATTAACACCGTCGAAACGACTGCTGCTGCATTTGTTGTGAATAGTAGACAAATAATTATCACCCGGCTCTGCAGTTTCCCATCAGGTTTCACAGTTTTCAGCGAGGTTCAGGTTTTTCGATTCACAGTTGGCTTTTTGGGCGAAATTTACCAGCTCTACATTACCTGTCCAGCACCTTGGTTTTTTATCATCCAAATGAAAAGATGCAGTTGTATAAATAAGCACATTAAAGTACAATAGCTCACATACCTTAATTTATATTAACGTCAAGGTTTAATAATATTTGTATAAAATATGGTTTATAAGCTTTAAGTTTTTAATAAGTTAGATTTAATATGTTTTCTTGACTGTGATAAACTAAAGAAACAGTGGTTTCGACCAGTTATCAGGCTACGTATTCACTCAACAACTCTTGGTAAAAGTAAGAAGCTGTGCCTAAATGTACATTATTATTATTATTATTATTGTTATCCATCTTCTACTGCTTTATGGGGGGCTGGTGGAGTCCAGGCACCGTTTACCAGTTAGCTCCGTTAGCTGCATTAGCTCCTTTAGCGGCGTTAGCACGCCTACAGTCGAACTGGAGCGGTCTGTTTATTAAACGAAAAGAGCAGCGTTACAAATAACCGGCGTACCTGTGTAGTGCATATTTTGTGCCTCAGTTTTTTAAAGTTTAGCGCTACTTTCATACTGTTAGCGAGACTCGTGCCAATCCCAGCTGACGTAGGGCGAAAGGCAAGGAACATCGTAGACTGGAGACACACGGGGAGAACATGCAAACTCCATGCAGAAAGATTATTATTACTATTAGCTACTATTGTTGTTGTTATTAAGAATGTCACCAAATAATATCCCACTTTCACTCATGATAATTGTCTCTGACAGGGTGTTGCAGTGTAAAGGAAAGGTATAGATATCTTTAACTAGCTAGCTAGCTATAACCCTAGCAGGCAGCTAAAAGTGGAGTGAAAACAAGACGTGACATTGATTATTGAGCTATATATTTTTTTTTTTTTTACCAGTACCGACTCTAAACACTAGATGATGCACTTTAGAGGACTGGCAGTCCATGACCAGTGTAAAGAGCAACGCTAAGTAAGTAAGTGCACTTGCTCTGGGGTAGTTTATGAACAAATAGTCAGCCGGTCATATTGTATATTCAGTGTGATTCTTTAGCCCCGAGGTGAAATGTGGAAGAGAAGGCAGCAGTGTTGAGTTGCCATATACTGCTTCCAGGCAGAATCAGATAACGGCAGCCTCTCTCTATCAGCGTTTTTATGTTGTTTGTGTGTGTGTGTGTGCCCATTGTGGTCAGCACATAATCCCAGATGGTTGTGTGTCTGCATGTGCTGGTGCATGTGATGTACCTGTTTGACCTCCGCCATGGGCTCAGGCTGATAACGTCAGCTGACAGATGGCGGTTAGTTTATTTACTCTCGGGCCGCTTTTTTCGCTCCCTTTAGCTTTTAAGGAGCATTTGCAGGCTTGTTGTTGTAAATATTTGATTGCCTGAGCACTGTGTCGCTTTGCACTGGTATATGTCCATAGTCGCAGGTTGTGTTCCATCTGTTCACCTCATGCTCTTTTGACATTTGTGAAACTTTGACATCAACCCCAGTGACCAGATATCCTTGTTTACCTGTGTGTAGCATACATTAATCATGGCCAGTTGTGGGGTTTAGTAAAGCAGTTGTGTGTTGCTCTGTGTTTATGTCACTGTGAAACATCTCTGTACATGTCTCAGCGTCACAGTTTGCACCACTTTAAACGTAAAAGCAAGAAAATATAGTTGTAAAAGAGAGCATTAAGGCATGTTTCTCTTTCAAAAGCATACAAAGGCTTTATGAAAATGTTGTTCCAATAACACATAAATCTATTATCGCGCCACTCTCATAATCAACCCCCATTATGCATGTGAGCTTTAAAAAGCTGACGCCCAAGGCGTAATTTGCCTCTTCTATACAATCCATAAAGAACAAAACATGACAAATAATACTGAATTCATCAGTTAGTTCATTCCGTAGTTTCTCCAAAACCTGAATTATATCTATTTTACATGCATGTCGGAGTTATACGACCCTCTTGAATTATACTTTGCTTCCCTTCACTTTGAAAAAACAAAACAACCCAGAATACATTAGGGAGGGCTTTTATTCTTAACTTGAAAAAGTATTTTTTTCCGTTGTATGCTATCATGTCCCATTTATAGCCTAAACCTCGATTTACAGCTGAAAGCTGAATGGTATTTAAAAAGTCATACAAACACAGATTCCCCCGCATATCCCCATAAGTTATTGTTATGTGTCTAATGTCTTTCAAAGATTATGTTTGTTGTGTTTCCTCTCTTGACAGTGTTTTGGTCTGATTTACAGCCAATCCAATCGAGTGCGTTGTCCCCTTATCTTTAAACCATTTTCAAACCTGCCTCTTGTTTCTAGTCTCCAGGCAGATGTTGTCATTAGTGAGTCTGGAAGGTTGGTATTTTATGCTTACTGCTAGTGCTTTCCACACGCGCGCTCAATTAGAATAAAATATGGGCATGAAAACCGACAGTGGACGCGTGACGAGCAGACGACGTCGCCCGCTGTCACGATGATTCAGTAGCGTCCTGAGTTACAGTGTGTTGACATTTTTTGGGGAGGAAGCTGTGGTTTTTGATTGTCATTTACTCTCTTTGCTGCATTAATGGGCTGTTTTGCCAACGAACAAGAACAGTGAAGTGCAAAACTGTGGGGTCTGGCAATATTTATGCTACCATCTGCCCTATAGCTGTGCCAGAGGAGCTGAGCCCCAGTTCTGAGACCATCCTTTTCATCTTTATTCAGCTTCACTGCACAGATCTGTATTGATCTCGATATCCTATGCACCAGCGAAAGGAAACACGGTCATCGCTGATAATCCTTCACCTCCTGGCACCTCTTAAAATGTGTATTACCCGTGTTGACGTTGCAGTTCTGAGCCCCGCCCTTCTCTTTGCATTGTTTTTTTTTTTCTCCAGGAGATCAGAAACATGCACAACGAGCAGCTGATGGGCATCAGACGAGAGGAGGAGATGGAGATGTCTGATGATGATATGGAGGACATCCCTGACAGCAAGGACTCCGAGGACTCAAGTATGCATATGCATTCGTGGCACAACACTCACAGTTGACAGGCCTTACACTGCTCAGGATCTCCAGAGGGGGGGGGGTGAACAGAAGAGTTTTAAATAAATGAGGGAGACGGCTGCATTTCACTGAAATGACACTAATCAACTCCAGGAGGCTCTGACGTGCTTAACGTGAATATAAAAAAACAACTTTTGAAGTATGTCCCACCACAGCAGCTTTACTGTGATGTTGATGTTGAGAATAGCAACTCGGTGACATTCATTCAAGTCCAACCCTGTGTGTGTGTGTGTGTTTGTGAGAGAGAATCTGTCCACATCTGCCAGCTGCCATCTTATTTCAGGTCGGGGAACCATCACAGTGCCATAAACCTGTGTTTTCTCCTCAGAGGAATCTCTGTGTGTTTGCTGAAGCAACAAAAACCATCAGTGTAGCTCACTAACTCTACTCCCTTTATGATAATTCTACAGTAGTCACCGGGGCAACATGCTACAAACACCACCAGCACCAGCGCCACATGGTCCGTCGACTCCTATTCTTTTGATTTGGGGCGTCTTCTCCTTGTTGCTCGGCTTTTCTTCGTTGCGATTTGTCATCTCGGCTTTTAATCACCGCGATCACTGCCGTTTGACAGCGTCGCTAATTAGCATGCAAATGTATGTATATACAGTCACAGGCTCCGGTGAGCGCCGTCTCTAAACAACAACCTCGCTATCAAGCTATTGGTCATTAGCGCTGCTGTCGTAGGACCTGTCGTATCTGCCGCGTGGGCTGGGGGTGACGAGTGTTAATGTGACATTTCTTGGTGAATATGTTAACAAGCCGACTGGTGCTCACCTTTACTCGCTAACCTTTAAGAGAAGGGAAGTGTTTACACATCAACCAGCTGTGCTAAAAAAACAAAAAAACACCTGTGTCATTATTTCAGCCTCTTTAAAAAAGTGAATCAATGATCTGTGTCTTGACTCTTACAGAACAGAAAGTAAAATAACTGCTAATGTGTGCCACTGTATGCCTTCAGGTGTGTGTGTGTGTGTGTGTGTGTGTGTGTGTGTGTGTGTGTGTGTGTGCACTCATAGATACCTTGAGGTCGATAGCGCTGCCTGTTAAGTAACAGAAAGGGGAATTGCTCAGAATCTGGCCAAGCGGTTGACATCTCCTCGAACCAAGCTGATGAGGCTCTCGGATCAATACTCTCCTCACCTCAAAACCTTCATTTTACTGGGAGAAATGCACACACAGATACCACACACACACACACACACATACACGGCCAGCAAGAGTTCATTAACACAGCCCATGGTCTTCCATGATTGAGTGTAGGCAGCACTCGTGAACACCCACACAAAACTGAACCAGACTCGCTTTCATGCACACACACACACACACACACACACACACACACACACACACACACACACACACACACACACACACACACACACACACACACACACACACACACACACACACACACAGGCTCACTCAGGATGGGGCTTATCTCCCAAGTACAGTCAGTGTATTGCTCTTTCCCTAAGAGCTTTCACTCGAGCACCGCAGGAGGGGAAGAGAGAGAGACGAGCTGATAATGCTGGACATCTCTAGAGCCGAAGCAGGTCTCATACAATAATAACTTCCACTGTCTCCTCTCCTCTCCTTTGCTCAATAGGTCAGGTCAAAATGTGCGGTAAAGAGCTCCCGGACAAAACTCTGGGATTATCACGGCTTTCAGTAGACTATTAATATACTAGAGGTGTTTGATTATTTAATGCCAAGGAAGCAGTGGTACATTTTTTGGGGGGGATAGTAAGCACTGAAGTTTATATTTAAGCTGTGTGCTATGACGATGCAAAAGTCGCCTATAGTACTGGTTTATAGTTTTCATTCATTATTTAGTTATGGTAGAAGGTTATTAACCCTTAGAACACAGGGTATTTCATCTGCTTTTTTTTTTTATTACTATGTTTAAACGTACAGTATATACAGAGGCTATAAAAATGTGCAATATAGAGTGTCTTATATCCTTTCTTTCAGCACAACCTAGGCAATCTGATTGCAATAATCAATTATTTCCACCAACTATATTAACTATATTAAAATCTGATTGAATTTGTGAAATGTGGCGTCACAGTTCAAAGTTCACTCGTTTTTATGAACAAAACGTGTCTTATTTTGTGACTTCTGCATAATTATTGCTACTTTATATCACTATAAAGTATATGTGATACAAATGATACACAATTAATCATACCTTTAACTCAACAGCACATAAGAAGACAAAAAAAAAAAAAAATTTAAATGTGTGTTTTTTTGACCTATAAAGACAGACACCCACAGGATGTCCCTATAAAGAGTTGTGTATTATTCTGACAGCAATTTACCTTGGGTGCACCTGCGGCACAGATCCGTGCTGCGTGTGCACTACGGGTTAATTATCTAGATGGTTATTAATATTTGATTTTTAAAATATTCTGTAGGTCAGAAGCACACGTTACAGCGGAAGAAAATTCAGTGCCAACATCTGTAGCTTTCACCCAACCATGTACTATTTCTTGGCGACGCGACAGATACAAGATCGGCGTTTGAAATACTGAAAGGGGAAAAAGGCTGAGATAATTATTTCTTTTTGAACAGCCGACATTAATCAAGAGGAAATTTAACACTCTTTGTTTCAAAAGAGCTGGAGTTTTAATAAGGTAAAATTGAGCTCTACTCTTGTGCCATTATGCTTGGTTAAATTCTCACCTACTCACGATCCTTTGCAGTATTATTTCCGCTCAAAACCCAAATGAATGAGGACAGATCCACGAGGGACTATAAATATCTATAAAGTTATAAAAGTACATCTGCACAAAAGAGCCAGGTCAGAGAAAACTGGAGAATGAGACTTGAGATCCGACTGGAGAAAGATCTGCAGTGAAAGCTATACATTTGAATAACTGAAATGTGGCCAGGGAATCACATTACATAATTGTATTGTTACATATTGTGCTTCATCCCTATAGGTGTATCCCAAGCAGAAGCCCTGAAGGAGGAGAATGACTCACTGCGCTGCCAGCTGGACGCTTACAGGAACGAGGTGGAGCTGCTCAAGCAGGAACAAGGCAAGAACCAACCGCTGAGGAGCGAGGAGGACAACACACACTCGCAGCAGCTCAGCTTCCTACAGCAGGCTCTGCAAGGCATGCAGAAGGTAAAACAACCATCAATACTTATCCACAGAGGGGGGAAAGAGAAAGCGTATAAATAATGTATTTACACTCTTCCATCCTACAGTTAGGTTTCATCTCGCATTTGTTCTTTTATTACTCATCGGGTTCCTTTAAGAACAACTTAGCTCCGGGTTAACGCGCCAAAATTTTCCTTTCTAAGCTGCCATTTATTCATGAGACCCAGCAAATTAAAAGAAAACTAAAAGCTATCTGGGAACAGACAGGAAAGTACAGCTGTCTGGAGCAGATGTTGTACTTTCATGAAGAGCTACTATAAAATCATATTTTCAGATTCACTGTGGTTATTGGACGGCCTGTTGGAATCGGTTTTTACTTGAGATTTGAGGGTTGTGCGAGGCCCACAAATACTTTTTTGGAACAAACCCAAGCTTATTAAAACTATTTCAAACCATTAATTCAAAAGAAAGCTAATAAAAAAGTGTTTTTTTCTGGGTTTTTTTTCATTCTATGAAAATGTGCCTTTAATCTTCCACAGTGAAAGAAAGCGTTGATGTCTCACACTTTCAAATTAAACCCATCTCAGATCATATAAATAAAAGCACACAACACCAGGAAATTGGATCCTACATTAAACCAATAATAATATTCACAGAAAGCAATAACTACGAAAAAAAACAAACAACAATAATATGGAAGTTGTTGTTGTTTAAGATTAATTGAAGATGTATTCTCCTCACGGCCACATTATTATTATTATTAGCTACAAATTACATCCAATTAAGTGTCATTTTAACATTTCATAAACGGTCTTCTGCATTCCTTGGCTGAAAAAAGTGGTTATTTGAGTTGTTGAACCAGTTACCTCTGGCATTTATAAGACCTGTACTTAGAATAAAGTGTTTTTGGACCATTCCCTTAAACTCTAGCGATGGTTGGATGTGGAAATCCCAGTCGATTTTGTAGTTTCTTAAATCAACTTTCTTCCTCGTTCCGATTCTCTGTTTGACCTTCAGCAGGTCGCATTTGCTGCCCCGTGATCGGCTGATGAGATATTTTGCTTAACAAGCATTTGAACAGGTTTAAAGTGCCTGTTGAGTGTGATTTCATGAACAATTTAATCACTTTAAAGCTGCTGCCAGCAATCTTGCCTTTTGACTAACTTTTGGCGAGCTTCCTGCCTTAAGCGCTTCCCTCCGTCCTTCCCGTGGCGCCGCCGGAGCGCGTACTCTGTGGATTCTCTGGGTTCTGATTTAATTTTGTAAAGTTCTCGGTCCTCAAAAAGTTTCTCCCTTTAGTTATCTTTAATCTTGTTTCTCTTCTTCAGTGATACATTTCAGTCTTGTTTTTACTGACACATGTTAATGAAATTAACACCGCTTCCTGCAGAAAGTAGTTTTGTAGCGCTCATTTTGTATTTATCATAGTGCTGGGCACGTTAACGCGCTAACGGCGGTTAACGGCTCCCAATTGTTAAAGTGAGACTCCAAAGTAACGCTAAACACATACGCAGTACAGAGGAACATTTATTTATTAGTTATTTGTAGAGCTGCTCTTTTTCATTTAATAAACAGACCGCTCCAGTTCAACTGTAGGCGCGCTAACACCGCTAAAGGAGCTAACGCAGCTAACTGTAAACGGTGCCTGGACTCCGGTGCCGTGACGCGTAAACATGACTCCAGTTCGACTGTAGGCGCGCTAACACCAGTGGAGCTAATGCAGCTAACAAAGCTAACTGGTAAATGGTGCCTGGACTCCGGTGCCGCGGCGCGTAAACATGACGTCACACGCGTCTTTTTCCGGTCAGACGTCATGGAAACATTGACACTGTTAGCCGCCGCTAACGCGTTAACATGCCCAGCACTAATTTATAAACAAAGATTAAGTGAATGGCTGTAAGTATTTTGGAAGGCAGTGAAATAGGATACCTCTCCTTGGCAGGGTCCATGTGTTTTATCACACAGCTATCAGCATGTAGTAGCAACTTGGATTTTAATTTTTTTGCTGAATTGTAGCGTGTGTCTGTGTAACAAAGACATACTGAAGGATAATGACACTGCTCTGTTGTTCCCTCTGAAATTACCACAGCAGGACGGGAATCTTTTCATGTGCGCGTTAAGCAGAAAACGTCAGACGAGGACAAATTATCTGTCAGAGCTTCCTCAACATCAGTTTGTTTTACGCAGAGCAAGAATAAAACACAAATGGGTCTTAATTCTCTCCTTATATTTCACCTTAATTCATGTATGTAATTTATCAGATGATATGGCAGATTATTCCCCTTGGACACTACTACACATAGATCTAGAAAACGTTTATTAAAGATATTATTCACATCGCTGTATTGCTCTTGTTATTATAACAAGCTTAAGCTGTAATCACTGGTGTAAGGATCATATGAAAAATATTCATAAAACACTTAGAGGCTCACTGTTCGCCCCTCTCTTTTTTTGTGTGTCCACAGCAACTGTTAAAAATGAGGGACGACTTAAAACAGCGGGACGCCGAGCTGGAGCAGAGTGAGGAGGACAAACAGCAGCTGAAGACTCAAGTGCAGACGTTGAAGGACAGTCTCCACAATCTGCAGAACACGCACATAGTACAGGTTGGTTTGATTTTCTCTTGTCTGTGATCTCCAGCGTAGTTCTTTGACTCCATCACCGTGTTTGTTTAAAAACGCGTATGTAATTTGCACTCTAATAAGAAATAAATGACTTCAGAATTTGCTTCAGACCGTGGAAGATATAACAAAAATGTTGATAAACAAAGCGATGAAAGTGAGCGAATGACAATAACGTGACCTGCTTTAGAACATGTTTCTGGCCTTGTTAAATACATAGAAAATAGCATTTTTTACTTATTATTATGTGAATACCACATCTTACTACCTTGATCTGTTGTTATACTGTAAAAACACAAAGCAACATCTGAAGGAAAGACAAATCTTTTCAAAAAAAAAAAATCAAAACCTTGACAGTTTTATGTTCTATGCCAGTGACAATTGATGTATTTTTTATTTTATTTTTTTTACTTACATGGTGACACAGTTTTATGCAACAATCCCCCCCCACAAAATCTGGAATACTGCAGCTACTCAGTTATTTTGACTAATTTCTAGAGAAAAATGTATTATTTGATCATCAGACAGTGGATCTGAGACGCACGTCTCATTCCCACGACAACCGAGGAAGTCAGGACTGTCTGTCAGAACTGAAAATAAAATTGACAAAAAGTCGACGTCAAAGTCACTTCCTTCAAAGACAATAAAAACCAGACACTGCTCTTTACTGTGTTTGTGGTCAAATGTGGTCACAGCAGCATCATAATGATTTTAAGTTTATTCTTCATTTGACCAAGTGGTAAAAAAATGGCTCTGAGATTTAAAATAATGAAATAAATCGAAAAGTCAAGTTCATAAAGTAACTAAGCATTCATTTTCTTAGCTTAGACTAATATATAGAGGTTTTTTTAAAAATGTGATAAATCACAGTTAACTATTAAACTAATCTCATATTAGTGAACTCATCAGCTCAGACAGAGATATGGATTTTGTTCTCCCATCACTTGAATTAAGAGGAATCATAGAAGAGAGTTGAACCAGAGGAAACCTACTCTTTAATAATGCACGAGTGAGACGCGCTCAGAATAGACATGCTTTAAAATATCAGTTTCTCTACCAGACAAATGTGGATGTTTTTTTACTCATTTTATTTTAGGCCACACCTCTGAACTGCACGCTCTCACTGCAGCCACATTAAATCAACACGAGATACAAATGTGTTCCCTCCCCGTGTGCGGCTGTTCTCTCCAGACCTCCCGACAGTCTTATTTCAGTGAGACTTTCTGGGGAAAAATAAAGTAAATAAAATACAATTTCCTCACTAGAAAACATGCCGAGGATAAGAATGACTAAAGTCGTATTGTTTCCCGCATTCGCCGCAACTTTGTCCTCTGGGCCACATCAGACCTGGCATCCCAGAAAGCTAAAGTTTTCTCTGAATTGACAAAAAAAGCGCTAACTAAGTCATCGTATCGATCCAGCCGTGTAAACACGGTAATAGTGCGATATTACCTGCACAAAACATAGTAAATCACTGGTTCTGTCCCAGAGCCAGTGCATGTTACATCATCAGTTACGTTATACATTATTTAATCCCAACATCATATTTGTTATTTGTGTTGCATCCACTGACTGCGTGTTTTTTTCTCCATCTAATATTGATTACTGCGTGCGCCGCGTGACAGGAGAACAATGCTAAATACAGTGCGCCGTAATTTACACTCTTGTAATTTCTCTCCGTTAGCCGTGTCATGTTTACTAATCTTTCAGGTATTGTCCCCGGCTCCCAGCATCCAAGAGCTAATGTTTGTTAATGCTCCCTGTGCCGTCGGTGTAATGAGAGGGAGGGCTGTCATTAAAATGAGCCTCAGGTTCAATCACCTATTAAATTAGACGATAATAATGCAAACACGAGGCTCTCGTGCCACGTCGGGGAGCCGTCTTTTTTCGCTCTGAGTCTGACTCCGTGTGTCGTATATATATATCTATATATATGTATATATAGGGCAGAGCTGGATTAGTGATTTTCTCACATTTTGAGATTTCCCTCATGTCATCAGTTCTCCTTCACCAGTCCAATCACTGTCCCTGCTGTCTCCAAGCTGTCACCACACGCTACTAGATCGACTCCAGTGCAGGTCATCGAGGCTATTAACCTTTAAATCATAATAATGATCACAACAAACAGCTTTATCACTTCGCCGGCTATATTTCAGACAATTTTTTTATTTCATTTTTTTGATTTATTTTACTGATTAATGCCGTAATAAAGGGGACACTCCACGCTGTCGGTTTAATATTCAATTTCTGTAAAGTTGCAGGACTCGCAGGAGAAATAGTGCTGCGGCGGAGAGGAGATCTAAGACTTTTGAGTGCATGATCGTCTTTTTATTAGCACATTAGATGTGTGGAATGTCTGTAATGTTGATGCTCGGAGCTTATCTCTTTACTTTTGCCGTAATGCCTGCGCTGCAATATCGAGGTAGCTTCTGCTTATGGCTCACTGAAGAGCTGTAGTAGTGGTTGGTGTAGTGTGATGTAGAGATGTAAAAGTTTTTCGTGTGGGTTGGAGACCATTTGATGGATTTTTCCTACAACTCCTGCACAGTGGATCTCGACGTTTTCATGCCACGACCCACCAATCAGGCAGTTGTTTTGTTTTTTTCCTTTTATACAAGACCTAACCTGTGAGCACTTCACTAACATCTGGTTTAAAGCAAATATTATCAGTGGTACAGGCAGTTTAATGTAAAAGCAAATTCTAAAAGCAGTTTTATTTTGAATATACTTGTTTTCTATCTCCATAACTATCTGGCAACCCTCCTTGTGTGTTGAGAATCTCTGTCCTAGTTGACCTTTGAGTAAATGTGATAAATGAACTGGGAGGAGAACCACGGTGGATCAGATAATTGAGACACCAAAACAGTGGCTATATATGCTATAATAATATGATTCATTGCAAATTAATGACCATCCTTGTTTGAATTTTAAACTTTATCAATGAGTGACAGCCCTAGAATGCAGCAAATATGCCAGAAAATACTGTATGCCAGTGTCAGCTATTAAAATCCTCCCATTTAATTTAGTACAACCGGGGATTATTATTGTTAATTCATTTTCAGTGGATTGTTTTGTTTATTTTTGAACCCAGAAAGGTTTCTATTCCTACAAATTTGACAGCAGCAGACTGTTTGTACTAATTTACTGGACATTATTATAATTTTTTTCCCTGCACAGTTATCGGTCTATTGTGGAATTATTGTGTTTCTCACTGGCGTAATCTGTCATATTTTTCTCATGTGCTACAGCTGGAGACGTCAAAGCGCGATGACAGAAGCAGGGAGGACAGCACTAATCAAAGCAGTGTAAGTGGAAAAAGGTTGCTCTCTCCACTCCTCTCCAGATAATGCTTGTGTCCTCATTCTCTCTCTCATCTTTTTTCGGACTTTTCCCTCTCTAACCTCTTCCAGTGACATGACAGATCATTACAAGGCCAAACCCAGTTCACAGCGACTGCATTTGTCGCCGAATAAATCACTCCGACGCGGGCTGGGCTCGGAAAATAAAGGAGTCATAAAGTCAAAATGGCTTGCATATGTCTACACACCCACACATTGACACACACACGCAGGGTGTTGTGGATAGATTAAAAACAGAGAAAGGCCACCAGGCATCCAACACCATGAGTGGAAATAGTACACACAATACAAACAAGCCAACAAAATCTCCTCTGTCATTCCCCTGCCTTTTTATTTTTATTTTTTTTTTTCTGCCACCTGTCGAAGATCAGAAACAGACAGCTTGATCATTTGCCTTCCAAGTCTCTTCTGTTTGTTCTTTCTTTTTCATGTTTGTGTGACTAGGACATTTTCAACGCTCTATCAAAATTATAGCTGCTGGCTGAATATTCTCCCTCGCCTCATTATCCCCCTTCCTTATTGTCTCTTCATGCTGATGTGCCAGTGGTGAAACTTTCTGATGTGTTCGTGTTTTTTTTTTCTTTGTATTATTCTTTATTCAATAGTCTGCATCAGCTTCATTTTAATATTGTTTACTTCACGTCAGCCCACTGTTAGCAGATTAATTTTGAGGGAAAACTGATTTTTGCATTCATGCGTTTGTGGATGTGTAGGAGGCAGCAGTGTCGACGGTGGTGTCCTGCAGTCAAGAGAAAGAAGCTCCGGCAGAGAAGACTTCGCCAAGTCCTGTCCATTCTGAGAGGGAAGCGCTGCTCGTGGGTACGCCAACACCACCCTACACATTTTTCTGTTTAGGGACATTTGTGTAAAACTGAATTATGAACACCTTTTAAAAACGACATCTTACCATATCAAAGGACACAAGTCTTTATACCTGTTCCAAATGGCTACCGTGGCGATTGTAGCTGCTTCGTGCCTGCGTTCAATCGCTTCACTCATCTTTTATCCAAGCACTATTTTGAAGCTGTAGTTCAAATAAGGAAAACCACCGCAGCTTAGTTGCTTTATGATGCAGGTGGAGGGGGTAACGACGACGTGCGCTCAGACCACCGACCAAATCAAAGATGCTCAGATCACAATCCGCACAGAGGGAGTGTGACTTTGTTCTCTGCTCAGGATGTCATTACTCCACTGTATCTTTATAAATACATGGAAAATAGTTGATGGCTGCTATATTCGTGTTTGAAATTCAGCCAAACATTTTCAAGACTCTGTAAAGCAAAGTTTGGATTCGCGTCAGTTTCCATATATCCCAAGTTCCAAGACTCAGAGAGTGAAATGTGCTGCAAAGTCGGTAGTTTGTGTGCGATCAGTATTATTTATCATTAAAGTATTTTATGCTCGACATCTCGGAAAACATACTGGCAGTCGTCACGCACAGAGTGGGTGCATGTTGATATAGCAAACGTCTGCTGAAGAACATACTCACTGGGGTTTTTTTTAAGGCAAAAAAAAAAAAAGAAAACTCCTGTGGGTGGATTCACGAAATTCCACTTCTACATATCTCCATGTGAGAAATGCACAGGTTTTTAAAAGTGAAGCCTTTGGTTGTAGGAGTTTGAATTATGTGGGGGAAATGAGTCAGTAAGAGTTAGTAGTTGATAGTTGTGGGGCTTCTTCATATGTGTCTGTGAAGGTTCTCAGTCATCCAGGTCATGGTCGTGTTTAAGTGCTTAAAACGTCTGCAGAACCGAAGAAGCATTCAAGAACCTAACAGAAGAAATGTCCTCAGGAACCCAACAGAAGTCCTGTTGTCTTTGTTATTAGCACTTAAAGTCTTCTTCATGTCTCCTTGTGTATGCGTGGGTTTTTTCCAAGTTCTTTGGTTTCCTCCCAGAGTCCAAAAACCATGCAATATGGGGATAAGGTCAATTGGACACTCTAAATTGACCATAGGTGTGAGAGTGGATGGTTGTTTGTCCAGGGTGTACCATATTGCCCTATGTCAGCTAAGATTGGCACAGTGCCCCATGGATAAAGTGGTAGAAAATGGATGGATGTCTCCTTGTTTCCGCCGCATTTGCTAACCTCAAGGTGGAAACTGCTTCTACTCCTAAAGCTGCTACTCGTTTCTCTAAAAGGTCTCTAGTGACTGTGTTATTCTTGCTTCAGTGTTTTACCCGATGTCGAGCTTTGTGATTTTTAACGCTATGTGTGTTTGTTTCGACTGTTGGTCCCTGGATGCTCTATCGGTGGTTTTGTAAGCAGAGGTGGAGGATTATCTCTCCCCTGGCCCCATCTGTGGGCTGATAGCAGATGGTTTGTGAGCTGGGGGAAGAGTACGGCTTTGATGAAAGACAACAGCATCAAAGTCGTCATTAAACACTCGGTCTAATCTGGAGCCACAATATACAAGAGGCTCTTAACAGTACTGGGACTCTGGGAGAAGCCACTCGCAGCTGATGTTCCTCTCAGTCAGAACAGAAGAGGGGAGAAGGAGGTTGATGAAGTGGCGGTGTGAACATCTTTGGCAGCTTGTTCATGTTTGACAGGCGACGGAAATTGAAGGTATGTGAACTGTCTCTGCATTAATGTCCTGTTTTTTTTTTTTCCCCCGACTCTAGGGATCATATCAACATTCCTGCACGTTCACCCGTTTGGAGCAAGCATCGAGTACATCTGTTCCTACCTGCAGCGTTTGGACACCAAGGTAACGCACATCGCATGAATCAAAACTTCCACAGTGGTGCTGATGAGCAGAGTCGACCCTCGGCATCACTTCAGATTACAAGCACCCATACAGACACAGTGTCAGCCCCTCCCTGCAGACTCTGACATATGGGCTTGTAGTTTGCCAGAGTCTAACTGTGCAGTTGAGACGGAGCCTCTCAATGCATGTGGTGCTCCTAATGCTTTTCTAGCCCTCTCCATAAAAATGGATTCAATTTGAGGAAGAGCTGTTTGGCTAAAGCTGAAGCACTTTCAAGGAATAGTTTGGCACTTTGTAAAGTGTTATAGATCTTCTAATGTAACGCGTGTGAAGAAGTCAGTAAGTGTGTTTTTATACAACAGAACAGAGAGTAGGCCAGGGCAATAGGACATAGATAATAAAGACCCTGTGAAATGAACCCTGAGAGGATTTGTTTTTTTATATATCATGGGGCCTTTCACTTAAAGGTGCCATATGTAAGAATGTAGCCAAAAACGGTTACTACATTCAAATTCAAAATACCGAGGTCTTTTAGGTTTCGTTTTCTGACCTAACTGGCAACCCGTGGTTGCTCGGCAGCTGAGACTCTACTGACTGCAATGGTTGGTAGGTGGCTGCTCCAATAAGCTCTATAAGACAACAAGACACCAATTCCCATGATCCCACGTTGCTCCAGTCACCATCAACATAAGTCTTTTGTTATTCAGAATCTCCTAGATAACATAGTGTGCAATTATATACATATAATACTCTGTTTACAAACACTAGTATAGATGCCCTTGTACATAAGCAATGCAGCAACAGCAAGACCATATGTGGTTTGCATCATCAAGATTGTGAAAGAACCTGTGAACACACAGCTTTCTTTGATTGTGTCATGCGTCCGGTTAATTTGAGGAACTGCCAGAACGTGTTAGTCACCAGACTGTGAGACTTCATAAAAATGGCAGAGTACAAGGACATCGGTAGGCTACTGAACATAAGCAGAAACTAGGATAAGATACAGTGTCCGTCCTTGGAAAAAAAAAAATGCTGCCATACGCTGTTTACTGTTTATGCAAAATTGTATTGAAAAACAGATGGGCAAGTGCTTGTAACTTGGCCTCTGAATTTCTATGGAAACTGGTGTTTTAGTGACTGACCAGACAGCGTGAAGGACGTCGCATGAAGTCGACCTCTACAGAGAGCGTCCAAGGAGCAAACCATCGCTCGCAGATAGGTGCCAGGCTAAACTTTGCCAAAGAGCATGAGAAGAAGCCTGGTGAGCGTTGGCAGCGCAGTCTCTTGTCATAGTCACAGTCCTTGGTCAAATGGAACCAAAAATAAATGTGTTTGGACCAGATGAAGTCCAGCATGTTTGGCGTGGTCTCGCTCAGAACTTCTTCAGTAACTGCACACAGCACCAACTGTGGAACACTGGCATGGGAGTATGGTGATATGGGGCTGCATGAGCGCCAAAGGTGGAGAGGAGATGACATTTATATATTACATGATACCGTGAATAACCAAAGGGAAAAAAAAGGGATGATGCTCAGTCTCACGAGGCTTGGCAGGAGAGGAGCTGTCTGAACTCACAGGTTTTTAAAGAAAGCAGTAAAAACTATGGCCCCGGCCAAATTTGTCCCTCCTGCCGTGAATACAATAAATACATTTAGTATGTTTTAAAATAGCGAAGACAAAATGGCTTCAGCAAAGAGCAGCTGAAAGGACACAATTGTGAAGAACTGCAGAACATATCTATCTATCTATCTATCTATCTATCTATCTATCTATCTATCTATCTATCTATCTATCTATCTATCTATCTATCTATCTATCTATCTATCTATCTATCTATTATTTTAGCTAGCAATCATGTTAGCTAGCAATCTATCTATCATGTTAGCTAGCAATCATTTTATCTATCTATCATTTTAGCTAGCAATCTATCTTTTGTTTTATCTATCTATCTATCTATCTATCTATCTATCTATCTATCTATCTATCTATCTATCTATCTATCTATCTATCTATCTATCTATCTATCTATCTATCTATCTATCTATCTATCTATCTATCTATCTATCTATCTATCTATCTATCATTTTAGCTAGCAATCTATCGGGGTCGTACCTATGTTCCCCGGGTCCTATGTTCCCCGTTTTTCCCAAAAAAGGTCCACTTTGTATGTGACAGGGGAACATAGGACCCTTTTTTTGAAAAAGGGTAGGGTTAGAGAAAGGGTCCTATGTTCCCCGGTCACATACAAAGCGGGGAACATAGGACCCGGGGAACATAGGTACGGTACCCAATCTATCTATCATGTTAGCTAGCAATCATCTATCTATCATTTTAGCTAGCAATCTATCTTTCATTTTAGCTAGCAATCCGTCTTGTTAGGTAGCAATCATTTTATCTATCTATCATTTTAGCTCGCAATCTATCATGTTAGCTAGCAATCATTTTATCTATCTATCATTTTAGCTAGCAATCTATTGTGTTAGGTAGCAATCGTTTTATCGGGGTCGTACCTATGTTCCCCAGGTCCGGTTCCCCGGAACATAGATACGGTCCCATTTTATCTATCTATCATTTTAGCTAGCAATCATTTTAGCTAGCTATCTATCTATTTTGTTAGCTAACAATCTTTTTTATCTATCTATTCACAGTATCTAATGCCACAGTTGTGATAATAGCATAATTCTTGTTACAAAAATATATATGTATATATATATATATATATATACAAGTGTGTGTGTTTATATATATGTGTGTTTATGTATATATATATAGATATATAATTATTATTATTATATAATATAATTGTACTATTGATGTAGATGTGTGCGCTGTATTGCAAGTCAATCCATTGCGGGTGTATTGTTGTCTTTTTGTAATTCTATTAGGCAGAGATTTACAAAACACTTTCCCAAAATGTCAGATTACTCCTTTAACTAATTAGGTAAAAGATGAAGATTGTGCCAATTGATTTTTTTTTCGTAAAGAGAACTTGACAGGAATTGTTTTCGAGTCGCTGTTTAAATCTCACTTCCAGTTCCCAGTCCTGTGAAATATCCACTTGAATTAATCTGCAACACAAACGAGTCTCTTATCAAACCTTGTATCTCACTCCACACTTTTTATTTGCAAAGACCAATGAAATAAATTATCTGTCTGTCTGTGCTTTTCTTTAACCGACTGTTGTTGGTAATTATGTAAATTCTCGCTAATTCTGCTCAAACGAAAAAAGCTCCACCGAGAGACGGAGATGCATCGCTCACTGTGCAATCAGGAGTAAAAATGTTTCTGTTGTTAAGCTGCTGGGACCAAGAGTATAATGGCTCTGCTGTCGAAAACACACTTTCTTTAGGAATGGGATTCTTTTGCAATGTTAGATGTGAATTTGATCAAACGGAAAGGAAACATTCATACGGATGTATCAGCCAGACACAAACTGCATAATAAGCCATCAGACGTACACACGTATACATTTGGTAGAAGTGAAATACCCTGAGAATCTATAATAGTGAAAGTTCAACTTTAAGTCAGTTTTTCTTACTTTTCCAGCCTGAAATGTCATTTCTCTATACGTGTCTGGCCGGTTCTGTGATTTCCCCTGATAATGGAACATATTAAAACGAGATCCTTCTTCCTGGCACTTAAAGCCAAACACCTCCCGCAACTCGCCCAACACTTGTAGTTCCGTCTCTGTCTGGCGAAACACAGCTATTTCATCCCCGTTTTTCTAAGGAGGAATTTCAGATATATTATTGCTTTTTTCGCCACCACTTACACAAGGTTTTCAAAATGCCAACTTTCAGTGTCATCGGCCCAAAGATTAATGGCCTTTTTTCTGGCTGTATCGTACGGCCCCAGATGGGAAGATATTCAGGAAAAATGGCAGATGTCTCTGCTCCCTTTATAGTCAGAGTCAGTGACCAAACTGAAAATACGTTAAAAAAAAAAACTGGTATAAAACCCTCAGACTTTCGGGCCGTTCGAGCTTACTCATCATTTAAAAGAAATAATTCATCATCTGCAAAACTTTTGTCTCCACACATCAAAAATAACAACCCTTACTCACTGTCACACATGCGAGTAATAGTGTGGCTGTCATCTCTCATGCCTTTTAAAGTTTTCTCCCCAGTTTGTGTGTGTATATGTGTGTGTGTGTGTGTGTGCGCTCGCCCACCTTCTCTGTCCTTGTGCGTCTGAGTTTGCTTATGCATCTGCTGTTCCCACACTGATTCTCCACAATGCACATCAAGCTGCCCACAGAGTTTTGTCAATATCACTGGCCAGATTCCCCAAACAACACGTCTCGGCCCTCCCTGCTTATCTCGTGGCTCCATTGTGCCTAATGATAATGAATATTTTCATGATGGACCGTAATGTCTCCTGACACCAGTACAGGGGCTTGAACAATGTAGTTATTAATGCAAGACAGTGCGGGGTGTCCTCAGCGGTGTCGTCTGTCACCTCGGGATTTCTATTGACGCGTGATGTGAGACAATGATGTGAGACAAATGACGCTCAAGTCAGGTGGTCGCTTTGATGTCACTATTAATTTACTCACACCACGATTATCAGATTGTGTTTGGAGAGTGGGCACAGAGAACGTTTTAGAAGATTCATGCGTCAGACGCAAAGTTAAACTGTAGTGTGTTACTTTTAAATATAAGCAGTTATATTCTCTTTGTTTCTCAGTGCGGTTTAAAACTTGTATTTAATCTGTCTTGTCGCCCGGTGACATTCCTACGCGATTCGTTTTTATGTCAAGTCGGGTGGAGGCAACGGCAACATTGCGCTAGTAAAGCAGAATGGTTGGAGTACGACCGAAGCACCCACGAAAAGTGAATTTATGGTTGCATTGACACCAGCCCTACTTAATCGAATCCTAGTTTGTTTGTTGGGAAAGTCTTGGAAAACGTAAGCATGCGCAGGGCATTGTGGGTAAACACAACCAAAACATATGCAAAACATAGCCCGGATAAATGGCCGAGCCCATTGTTGCGTATGTTCACATTAAAACAGCAGTGAGCAGCACTCATCTGCACCCCGGGGAGTAATGGGGGTTGGGTACCTTGCTCAGGGGCACCCTATACAGTGACCTGTCCTGGGATTTGAACCAGCAACCCTCTGGTTACAAGCCCAAACCCCTCCCACATGTCAATGGGCTGCCAAAGACTGTGTTATACACTCGTCAGTGTTTTCTCTGTGAGTTCTTATTGCCGCGAGCAAACGATACGATAAACCTAAAGCCATGTCCATGTGACATGATTTTCTGCCATATTTTTCCAGTCACATACAAAAAGCCTGTGATCGGCACATGATCGTCAGCCTGCATGTGTGAACTCTTCAAACATGTGATTAGAGTGGATTACAGATACATCCCCGACCAGATTACAGACAGCAGTGCCACGGGGAAGGTTGAGCAGTCGATTAGTGGACAATGAAACTAAGCAAAATACTGTGTAGTTTGGCCATGGACGTTCTTCTTCACACCACACAGGCAACAATTCTGTTATCTGCTGTCAGTTTAAAGGGACAGTTGATGTTTTTTTTGTCATGCTGTTTTGCAGATGAAGTGTTAAGAATCGTAAAAAATCTGCATTTGTGAATGTGTCCATTTTGTTTGTACTTCACATGAACCCTCGGGTAGATTGACATCCTCCATTGTGCAGATCCAAATCAACAATAAACACTGTTCCTCTGGGGCTTGTTCCTGGTGAAAGAGCGTGTGACTCTTTAGTGACTTTAAAAGTGTTTGTGTGAACGCTGCTGAAAAAAAAGTTCACTGAAGAGCAGAGAAACCAGTCCAGATGTTGATGCAGGATAAACAATC
Organism: Microchirus variegatus; assembly: GCF_963457635.1. Lineage (NCBI taxonomy): Eukaryota > Metazoa > Chordata > Actinopteri > Pleuronectiformes > Soleidae > Microchirus > Microchirus variegatus. The sequence goes on along the minus strand of NC_139807.1, from coordinate 5,042,743 downwards.
ACAGGGTCTCCTGTCATGACTGTATGATTTCATGTTTACTCTGCGTGCTTCATTTGTATCTGAACACAAACCAATCAAGAGCTAAAATGTAAAAAAAGTGTTGTGTTACCTTCCCCTAAGGAGCTTGTTATTGTATTGTTTGTGTGTCTCGAAAAGGTAACAAAGGATTTTCGATAGATTTTTGGCCAGTTTTCCCTGATAAAGACCAGAAATGTCACTATTGCTTTGAAGAATCTCAATCATATAAAAGTACCTCACATAGGTCTGTGTTAAAAAAAAAAATGAAAAAAATGTAATCTGTAGTGACATTGTAGGAAACTGAGCGGCCTTGGCAGATGTCTGAGTGCTGCTCTAGTTTTTGTCTTTGTCTGGGTTGAGTGAATGAAAAACGCAGCTGAAAAAGAAAACATGACTTTGAATTTATTCGTATTTAATGTTTTCTCCGTGCAGATCAACACTGGCGAGGTGGAGGCTCTTCTGTCCCGGCTGCCGTGCACATTCCGCCAGGAGTTGACCGGGGTCGGCGCCAGTCTGGAGAAACGCTGGAACTTCTGCGGCTTCCAGGGCATTAAGAACACATAAAAAACTCCGCTGACGGCACTTTTTCCCCGCAGGGGGAACGCGGACGAGACAAGCAAGGGCGACACAGACGCTGAAGAGATGTGAGACAATGTGAAGCTCGACAGACTTTATCGCATCGTCTGCGGACTGTACTTAACTGTACAGGGGACACGGAACAGTGAGCACACGTCTCGAGGTCTGAGAGGAATGTTACATGATCATTTCAGGGACTCGCCGAGGTAGGTTGGCGTATGGAGACATAACGGCGCAGCAGCATCTCCATGGTTACCGGCAATGTTGACACCAAACCGTGCTGATGATAGCAAAGGCTAGAACTCGCGGTTTCTGAGTGCTAATCGTTTTGTTTTTTCTGTCAGAGCTTACGACTCACTGGGAGTTCCAGAAAAATCCTTCAGTGAGTGGATTATTACGGAGTCATCGCCCACATGGGCAGGAACACGGTACATTCTGAGCCTTCGGTCGGCTCTGCATGGTGTCGACATAGGCCAGGACTACAGAGCTAATCGAGGAGGGTTATCAGGGGCGGACTGAACACTTCAATCCTCTGAACCCTTTGGCCTCTCCCTCCCTCCCTCCCTCATTCCCTCCCTCCCCCCGTCTCACTTTTTGCTGTTGCTGGTTTGTATCATAGATCAAAAAAACGGATATATTTCTTCATTTTCTGTAAAGGCTGTTAACAGGTGCATAGGATCATTTGTTGTAATACACTGTAAATGCTTGGATGATATTTTTGATTATAAAAAAAAAAGAGATGTTTGAGTATTTAAACATGTTGTGTGTGTTTGTGTGCAACTTTTTTTTTAGCTCCAGCGTGTAAAAATGAAGCGACATGGATGTCTACTTTTCAAGCCTCTCTTTACCAAGCCTATCAGGGAACTACGGTGGCCTTTGCATGTCAGAAAGGACGTCTAGATTGCTCCGCCTCTTTCTTCTTCTCTGTTGGTTTATGCTTCAGTTTTTGAAACACGCGTGTCCTTGTAGCCGCAGTTATCTTTCGTCCTCGCACTTCTGCGACAAACATGACCGATCGTTCCGTTCGATTGATTTGCTGTCGTTAACTGTAACTACCTGCGCCGTTTCTTATGTTCATGTTTACCGTTTTTCTACAGTTTTTGACACGACGTAGTCAATATCGATCTCCACTTCCACTGTAAACCAGTGAGTTTTGAAGCCTAGAGATTTGAGATATGCCTGTTTTTTGGGGGGAAAAAGATGGAAATTCACAGATGTCTCCAGCGAAAAGGCACCTACTGGTGTCCACTCACACGAGTGAGTGGTGTCTCATCATCTATTGTCCTCTAAATGGGAACGTAATTTACAAAATTGACATCATGTTCTATTGAAGAAGATCTGAAACTAGAGAGAGAAAATGTTCTGGTAAATGTTTTTTCTTCTTTTTTTGCACCCAGTGGAGTCTGTTACTCATTTTTTTGATGGCTATCTGGACGTGATTGTTTCACCCAATAACTTTTAAAGTGTTTCATTGACAAATTGCAGACCCAGTACTGAGGGGACATGTGACACGTCCATGTTTGTACCCATTCATGTCTCTACCTTTAGTACTCAAGGCTTCATGTAGAACATTTCATAATGGCGTTTGTATTTCTGAAAACCCAATTAGGGCCGTCTCTCAGCCTGGCTGAAGGCATATAGCGCAGCCACATCACACTTATCTGGAAAATACACCTGAGGGATCACATTAGTGATGTGTAATCAGTGAGGCAGCCTGTATGTGTGTGTTTGTGTGTTTCCTGGCATGGTACATAAACACACATTTTGTGTACCGCGTGCCCGGATCCATATATTAAGTGGTTATACAACACTCTACATGAGGGAGTTTTCATCTCCACCTCAGCCAGATAGAGAGAGCTCCCACCGCCAGGACTGCAGGTTCCTCCCAAAAGCCCAGTCAAGCGTTTTTAATGCACCTCTGTTGGGCTATTTGACAGCACGCTCTCTTCTCCCCGTTGCTCTGGGAAACAAAAGGTTTATCGTTACACATGATTTACTCTCATTTGCCTCCCCTCCGTCTCCTACGGGCATTGCATTTGAAAAAATTAGCAAACATGCACTTGTCAGCATATGAGTCGTTATACGTGAATTAATAATAGAGAATGAGTATGTTTTGCCTACGAGCTCATACGAGGCTTTCCCCTTCGTACGCGTGTATCCATTATTAATGTCTTTGCTTTGAAAAGGGAAGGAATGAAGTTTAATGTAAGAAATGCAAACTATCTGTGGTGGGAGTGGATTTGTTTGCATGTTAAGTACAGTAAAGAACCTATTTAGTGTGTTGGCTCTTGTCAAGCCCAATCAGGGAAGAGTGAATGCTTTATTTTTCATATTACTAGTGCAGTGCCCATGGAAGTATGTATTCCTATTGTGTGAGCTGAAGAAGATTTTTCAGTTTTGGTAATGCATCATAATGAGGTTGCATAGTGTAGATGTTAGCCTTACGCTAATGCTAATTGTAGCCTGGCTAGCTTACCTTTGGAAACAGGTTCGCCAAGTTAGCCGCAAAGTAGTCGCGTGCTAATGCAAAATAAATATGTGTATTGGTGAATAGACACCTCGTCGTTTCAGTATAACACTGTGAAACATGTGAAAATGTCTCACCCATAGTTATGGTAATGAATCATTAGGAATGTAAAGGCTAACATAATACAAACCACTGGTGTGGCTGACAGTCACAACAGCTAGCTAAGCTAATGCTAATAGAAAATTCAAACATTTCCGTTGTGCCTAATGAGGTTGCATAGTGTATTATGTTAGCCCTACGCTAATGTGAATCGTAGCCTCGCTAGCTTACCTTTGGAAACAGGTTCGCCAAGTTAGCCGCCAAGTAGTCGCATGCTAATGCAAAATAAATATGTGTATTGGTGAATAGACACTTCGTCGTTTCAGTATAACACCGTGAAACATGTGAAAATGTCTCACCCATAGTTATGGTAATGAATCATAAGGAATGTAAAGGCTAACATTATACAAACCACTGGTGTGGCTGACAGTCACAACAGCTAGCTATGCTAATGCTAATAGAAAATTCAAACATTTCCGTTGTGCCTAATGAGGTTGCATAGTGTATTATGTTAGCCCTACGCTAATGTGAATCGTAGCCTCGCTAGCTTACCTTTGGAAACAGGTTCGCCAAGTTAGCCGCCAAGTAGTCGCATGCTAATGCAAAATAAATATGTGTATTGGTGAATAGACACTTCGTCGTTTCAGTATAACACCGTGAAACATGTGAAAATGTCTCACCCATAGTTATGGTAATGAATCATAAGGAATGTAAAGGCTAACATTATACAAACCACTGGTGTGGCTGACAGTCACAACAGCTAGCTACGCTAATGCTAATAGAAAATTCAAACATTTCCGTTGTGCCTAATGAGGTTGCATAGTGTATTATGTTAGCCCTACGCTAATGTGAATCGTAGCCTCGCTAGCTTACCTTTGGAAACAGGTTCGCCAAGTTAGCCGCAAAGTAGTAGCATGCTAATGCAAAATAAATATGTGCTTGTGTATTGGTGAAAGGAAAACCTCGTCGTTTCGGTATAACACCGTGAACCGTGTGAAAATGTCTCACCCACCGTGAGGACCTCCCCGCTCCGGACAGCACAGCTGCTGCTGATGAGCCACTGCCTGCCTGGTGCAAAAATTTTGAAAATCAAGGATGCGTTAGGGCGTTCTGACTAACGGTCAGCAAGATATGCTTTACGATAGATTGTTATACATGAGCTCAGCCTCTTGTTGTGGTTTTATGTTGATGACGATGTTTCACATTGATAAGAAAATACAAATCCTTATTTCCAGTTCCAACATGACGTTGCCAGCGTCGGCTTCTCCTCCATCCTTGACGACGACTGGCCGCTCCGTCTCACTCGTTTTTTTCACTCGTTTGTTACTTGCTCACCGTGACACAGACAACAACACTAACACACTGCACTCTTTCCTTCCAGGAGCCTCTTTGTCTCACATTTCCTACCTTACAGAGACGTGATCCCCGACACCCTGATGGATCGGGGTGGGGGGGGGGGGGGGGACGCTTGTTGCAATTAATCTCTTTTTACGTCCGTTTGTGTGCGAGTGAGACGAGCGCGCAGAAACGCCGGGTTCTCTGGAATCACGCGTGGAGGTAAACACAGACTAATTAAATCCAGCAGCATCTCCCTGGTGATTTCTTGTCTTTTCATTGCGGTGACACAGTATTGTGACTCCTCATTAATTCAATTCAAGGTGTGTATGGGAGTTTAAAAAAAAAAAAAAACCTTCAAAGTGATTTAGCTCCACTGGTGTTGATGATGATGCCACAGGTTAACTCGCAAACCTGCAAAAGTCTATGTGAGAGCGAGGAGTGAATTTGGCTAAGGGCGTTGAATACTGAGCCTGAATGTTAACTTAATGTCATTAGTGTCATTGTCTTTGAAAGATTTCCTAAATGCCTTTATGCGTCCTCACACCACTGTCTAAAGATGGCGTATAATTGGACGTGAGGAGATAAGCAGGTTCTTTATAGGTTGATATCATGATTCCCAAAGCTGCCCTTAATTACCTTCTTCTCTCGTGTTGTTTCCTGAAGGCATCCTCATCTACTTCATTATAATTAAGGCTTCCCTTGAAGAAGCAGGTGAGTGTATTCCGTGTGTGTGTGTGTGTGTGTGTGTGTGGCACACATGATCCAAACTAAGACCAACAGTCGCCCTCTAAAAGCAGATTAGAAGAACACCGAGGGGGTTTCATGTCCACATTATTCACAGACCACCAGGTTTGCAGTGGTGTGGAGTTCACAGCTGACTGAGCCCGTGTTGCTGTCACCAGGTAAATCACTGCATATCCCAATCTTAACTTGGATCTATGTGGTTGGATGTGGGGGCCCTGTTGACAGGGATGTGATTCAACAGCTCCTCCTGTTGAGCGTAACAGCAGCTACACCTCCCCGTAACTGTAATTATTCAGCCAGCGGGCCAGTGCCGGGGGTGATTTGCATTGACAGCGGGTGTATGGCCACAGCACTGGGGGGCATGAGGGGGGGGGACATGTTGGCAGGGGTTTTTCTGTATTAATAAAAAAGCTGCATGGCCCTCGTTAATTTATATATGCAAAAGCACTTAAATTTGACTCTGTGGTTTCCATGGCGTCGTCGCCGCCGCCGCAGCACAGATGCAGCAACCGAAAAAAAACAAAAAACAGTTGCCTTCGGGCACTTGGAATGAAATCCCAGAAAAAACGAAAGCCGTGCAGTATTAAAGCTAGAACTAAAGAGATTTCTGTTTCTTTGAACGTTATTACCTCGCCAGGAAGCAAATTGCGTTTTGTATAATTTTTTTGTTTACTGCATTTTTCCCGGTATGCCGGGAGAATTGCATTCACTTTTCGCCTGAATGAATGAATGAATGAATGAATGAATGGCAACTGTTGGAATAATTTCTTTACACTGTGCTCTCTGGGGTGTCTGGGCACTGGGTTTCAGGATGGAAATTTCCCTGTGACATGCAGTGCCTCTCATTGTTATTACCCTCTCTGTATTTTTTTCCCCTCCTTTCTTCCTCCTACACATGGAAAACATTTTATGCAAAATTGCATTATTGATGCTAAATGTTATTGTTTTTTGAACAGAGGGAAACTGGCAAAGAAGGACTTTGCGGCGTTTTTGTCATCGTGCATGTGACCATGAACGTATGTTGAAAACTGAAAGCACATGGGCAGCCCATAACTGGAAAAGTTACTGAGTAAAAAGGCACAGCAACAAGGTACAAAAGATTAAATCGATTAAAAACATAAAAGTAAAATTATAAAATGGTAAAAATCTAGATCTAGAAGAGTCTGGGAGAACTATTCTTGTGCTGAAGTGAAGGCCAAAGAGAAGAAGTGTGTCTTTAAAAGAATCAGCCCAAAGTTTGGGGGCAGCTACAGAAAAGGCAGAATTTTCCATGTCAAGTGTTTTTTTATTATTATTTTCATTTTAACCACATACACTGTGCACAGTGAAATTAAACAGCATTTACACAGTGTTAAGATAGTAGAGACAGGCAGAACATAACCGTTCAGGGAAGTCGTACCAGAGCGCGAGTATCTACTGTCGGCTGTGTTCGAAGTAAGTGAGGTAGTTGAGAGTAAAAAAAGACCATGAGGTGGGGAAAATAGCAGCAAGTAAAAGTGCAAGAGTGCTGTCTAAGTGCAGTGTGCAATGTGCAAGGACGCATTTTGAGGTTTTTTTTTCCGGGATTTTGACACATCTAAAAGCAACCTGATATTTGACCTCAGAGCTCGGGATGGAGTGTGAAGAAAGAGTTCAGAGAGTTAAGATGGTGCCAAACCATTAAAGGCCACATTATACTTCTCCGACTGCAACCACAGAGACCCCTCAAGCCTTCATAGTATCAAGCCGGATACTGCAATTTCCCGCCCCGATCAGTAGGGGTCGCTACGCAAGGTTGTTTTGCTTCTTGCTACAGTGAGCAATGGTGTCCGAGAGATAGAAAGACTGTTGTTGTTGTTGTTTTTGCGGCTGAATAACATTGAATCAGTGGCCGTTTCTCACCTGAAATAAATATTTTTCTGAGAGAAATTGGCCATTTAGAGTCTAAACATGTGGTTTGTGTGTTAAGATATGACGTATTTATAGTTTGGCAGCGACGTTGTCGGCGGTGATCAGCTCCGCCTCTGTGGACGCTCGGTGCGCACAGTGGCCGGCACAGAGCAGCGATATCTCAGCCTGTCCTGTCTCGGCAGCCCTTGTCTCCGTAGTCCCTTGACGGAGTGACGGACACTTAAAAAATATTTCGTGCACCCGGAGACGACGGAGAGGGGTCTCCGTAACCTACGTAGAGCACTTTACGCAGAAGTATACATTGGGCTTAAGAGCTTTAAAAACCAGCAATAACATTTAAATAAAGTCACTCCTAATACTTAAAAGAAGCCAGTTTATTTATTTTATTTTTTAAACCGAGATGAGCCTTAGTTGGAAAAAAAAAAGCTGGACTTAACGAACGCCAAGATCTGTTTATCAAATTTGAAAGCACTGGTCGCCGGTTACTTGCCCCTGAGCGAGGCACCTAATCCCCCCCATTGCTCCCCAGGTGCAGATAAGTGCTGCCCACTTGTGTGTGTGTTCACTAATAGTGGTGTGTAATAATTACTGTTTAAATGCAGAGGACATTTACTATCAGTAACGGGTGTGTGTCCATGTGTGTGTGTGTCTTTGTATCCCATAAGCAGCCTCTTCCACATCAAAAAACCCGGGCCTCTCTGTACTTTGCATTCATGGCGTTCTCAACACAAAATCATTCTTTAATGCAGTTCACTGGCCTTGACCAAAGATCCTCCCGCAGTAACATCCAGCCGTGGCCTTTCTGGCCTATTAGACGGCGAAAGCAGTGAGTCTGATCAGCGTGTTTGATCTGAAAATGTCAGCTCGGCGCGGCTCGCGCCGGCTCTGACGGGACTGTGGAAGTCTCTCCTAATGAGCGATGGCCACTCGTCATGCTGTTATGAATCCGCTGACCTTTACCTAAGATGAATTGCCGTGCTCCAACGGCAATTATCTGCACGTAAGAAAGTTGTACAGGGGGGGGGGGGAATAAAGTTTATTTTTAGACATGAGAAGTGGTTTGGTTTCGGGCCTAACTTCTTTGACAGGTTCTGCTTCCAATGTGGTCCTTAGACAACGGGAGTTGAGCGTTATATTAAATCTGACAGCAGAGCTGGTAAACCTAATGAGAAACCCATGTGGTGTTTTCTGTTAAGTGGCTGTAGGATTTTCATTAAGTACCCGTTTAACTGCCTGAGTGGCAGCGGTACACACGGGGTGTTTTGTGCTTTGAGCCTTTAAGTACAACACACGTGCTCTTGCATAATAGCATTTGTGTCAATACATTAAGAAAATAGCTCTGGAGAACCTCAATCATGATGGTTTTATGTATTAATATTCATAGTGAGCATATTCTATTGGGGGGAAACTGGTAGGAATTTTACTGAATCAGTGTCGGCGTTCTTCATTCTATTAAATCAATGGAAATGTCCAATGTTTTGATTAACCAGTGATGGTCCTAGAATTACATTATTAATGCAAATAACTAATCAGCCAATCACATGGCAGCAAATCAAGCCATTGAGGCATCATGGTGACAAATGCATAGGATTTTCATTAAAACATTAAAAGCCAGACCAAAAAAGGTGGATCTGCTTTTAAAAACATCAACTTTCCGATGCACAACCGTCTCTAGTGTTCACAGAGAACAGTCAGGAAAATATATATATATATGTATGTATAGGGTGTACAGAAGATTTTCTGAATGCACATGTTGAAGCGTGAAGCAGATGGAGCGACAGCAGCAGGCGACCACACCACTTTATTAGGTGTTTTGTGTGTCTAATAAAGTGGCCAGTTACTGTGAAATGGCGGCAATTAAATCTGAAGGACAAACAGTCGCAAACTTCGAGTCGTATAATGTGATCACATCATATGTTGGTGAGTTAGTTTATTACAAGTAATTGCGGGTAAATTTGTTGTTGACACGTGTTAAGGAATAATTTTTATGAATTTTTGAAATACAGGAAATTATTCATTCGTCTGATGCACTTTGACAGTGAGCTGACTTTCTTCTCAAAAACAAAAAGTATCTCGGAATGACTTGACATTTACCATCATAATAGTCGGCATCGCTCTGAGCATGGATCAGTTGAAAATATTTGCAAACCTCTTAAGGAATAATTTTAATGAATTTTTGAAATTCAAGAAATGATCCACTTGCCCTGATGCACTTTGACAGTGAGCTGACTTTCTTCAAAAAAACAAAAAGTATCTCGGAATGACTTGAAATTTACCATCATAATAGTCGGCATCACCCTGAACAAGGATCCGTTGAAAATATTTACAAACCTCTTCGGGAATAATTTTAATGAATTTTTGAAATTCAGGAAATGATCCATTTCTTTGACAGTGAGCTGACTTTCTTCAAAAAAACAAAAAGTATCTCGGATTGACTTGAAATTTACCATCATAATAGTCGGCATCGCCTGAACAAGGATCTGTTGGAAGTATTTGCAAACCTCTTAAGGAATAATTTTAATGAATTTTTGAAATTCAAGAAATGATCCACTTGCCCTGATGCACTTTGACAGTGAGCTGACTTTCTTCAAAAAAACAAAAAGTATCTCCGAATGACTTGAAATTTACCATCATAATAGTCGGCATCACCCTGAACAAGGATCCGTTGAAAATATTTACAAACCTCTTCGGGAATAATTTTAATGAATTTTTGAAATTCAGGAAATGATCCATTTCTTTGACAGTGAGCTGACTTTCTTCAAAAAAACAAAAAGTATCTCGGATTGACTTGAAATTTACCATCATAATAGTCGGCATCGCCTGAACAAGGATCTGTTGGAAGTATTTGCAAACCTCTTAAGGAATAATTTTAATGAATTTTTGAAATTCAAGAAATGATCTATTTGCCCTGATGCACTTTGACAGTGAGCTGACTTTCTTCTCAAAAACAAAAAGTATCTCCGAATGACTTTAAATTTACCATGATAATAGTCGGTTTCGCCCTGAATAAGGATCCGTTGAAAATATTTGCAAACCTCTTCGGGGATAATTTTAATGAATTTTTGAAATTCAGGAAATGATCCATTTCTTTGACAGTGAGCTGACTTTCTTCTCAAAAACAAAAAGTATCTTGGAATGACTTGAAATTTACCATCATAATAGTCGGCATCGCCCTGAACAAGGATCCGTTGAAAATATTTGCAAACCTCTTAAGGAATAATTTTAATGAATTTTTGAAATTCAAGAAATGATCCATTTGCCCTGATGCACTTTGACAGTGAGCTGACTTTCTTCAAAAAAACAAAAAGTATCTCGGAATGACTTGAAATTTACCATCATAATAGTCGGCATCGCCCTGAACAAGGATCCGTTGAAAATATTTGCAAACCTATTTGGGAATAATTTTAATGAATTTTTGAAATTCAGGAAATTATCCATTTGCCCTGATGCACTTTGACAGTGAGCTGACTTTCTTCAAAAAAACAAAAAGTATCTCGGAATGACTTGAAATTTACCATCATAATAGTCGGCATCGCCCTGAACAAGGATCCGTTGAAAATATTTGCAAACCTCTTAAGGAATAATTTTAATGAATTTTTGAAATTCAAGAAATGATCCATTTGCCCTGATGCACTTTGACAGTGAGCTGACTTTCTTCAAAAAAACAAAAAGTATCTCGGAATGACTTGAAATTTACCATCATTATAGTCAGCATCGCCCTGAATAAGGATCCGTTGAAAATATTTGCAAACCTCTTAAGGAATAATTTTAATGAATTTTTGAAATTCAAGAAATGATCCATTTGCCCTGATGCACTTTGACAGTGAGCTGACTTTCTTCTCAAAAACAAAAATAGATAGATAGATTTCACTTCTGGGGGGGTTTTAAATGTTGAACAGTGAGGGAGGAGTCAATCGTGCAGATGAAATAGCAGCTGGGAGAGGAATAGTTTCAGATCCGTCAGCCACAGGATGATGACTGGTTACCACATGTCACACTGATCATCACCATCACTTCATGTAAACTGGCCACAAACAGCTGACCGACCACTGAGATCCCACTGTGTGGGAAATATGCACAAGTGTCAGTGTGGAATTAAATATTTGCATAATGTTTTTCTATATGTATTTCCAGCCAGGAACCAAAGTTTAACTGGAGTACACAAACATCCTCCAGACCTAGTGGTTATGCTCTCATCATATATACGGTGACTCGTGGATAAAGAGTTGGATTAATATCAGTCTACATCTGACTGAGTCGAAAAAAGATTACAGAGGGAAATCCACGTTACATATCCACGTGATCAAGTGTGAAAGGGTTGCGGCTGCGATACATCTATAAATAGAGGTTTATGAATACATGTAATCAGCAGGGCTGCGATCATGTTGTGTATAATATGGATGCGAAATGCGATAAATAAACAAATAGTGAAGCATATGATGCTGTTTTGACGATGTAGAGAGTGGAAAGCAAAATGTCCTTTAATATACATATATATCACGTTTTTAAATACAATTAAATATTAATTTATTCATTGTCCACTGCTTCATCCTCTGCAGGAGGGTCAGGGGTCACTGCAGCCAATCCCAGTTGACAGAGAGTGGGAGGCAGGGGTCACAGCCTGGACAGTCCATCACAGAGACAACACAAATAGAAATTAACAACCATTAATTCACACCTACGGTTAATTTAGAGTGTTTAATTAATCTCTGCATGTTTTTTTCGAATGTGCGAGAAAAGCCACATACACACACGCGGGGAGAACGTGCCAAACTCTATGCAGAAACACACATTTTCGACTAGACAACAGTACGATCCACTACCCCCGCCGTGTGGGCCTTTAATTTAAATATAATGATTTAAATCCAACTGCAGTGTCTCTTATTTACGACGGAGTACTGGAGCCATTCTGAAGATAACAATTTACCACATTATTGTACAGATTAGAAATAGCTATCATTGTAAACTCCAGGAATTAAGATTTATTGTTGCCTTAGAGTGCATTACAATACAGAGTTATTGTATAAACTGAACTTCAAACTGCGTGTGTAATGCTATTGTTTGTTCTGTTATGTTCTCTGCGTTCATGGGCCACTGGGATTATCTAGTATCTATTATACAATATTAACTGAAATACTGCAGGCACAACACATCTGAATTATATCTAAATATCTTAAGAAAACGGAGGGAAATACTGTTATTTTTTATTACCCATCACTGACTTTTGTGCTTTAAACCTCTCAGTGGCAGCCACTTCCTGTAAATGACATCCCAGTGTTACAGTCTCCAGATTTATTTTCCGACTTGTGAATGTGCACGGGAATGTAAAGATTAATGGAGCTTTAACAATCCACCACACCTGAACATTTAAAAAGCTCTGAGTAAAATATGTTATAGTTATAAACGCAGTAAAACCCAACGTGGTATTGTGTCATTTTCACTCCACATCCTTGTGGGCATTTATTCCTGCAGCACTTTTTTCTTCTTCTTTTTGTTGTAAACTCTCTCTCTCACTGTAATCACTGCAAATGTTAATCAACATTAATAATCACTAGCAAGGATCATTTATGTATGAGGAACCCAGGCTTTCTCAGTGCAGTCGCCCTGACTGAACCCATGAAGCAGAGTGTGTGAGTGAGTGTCATTAAAAGTGCATCAGCCTTCACTTAATGTCTTTTGATTCCTTTGCAGCACAGCTTGATCAAGATCCCAAGGATACGTTGGAGCAAAATCAACAGTGACAGCCCTTGAGCTTTTCGCTCAACGCATGACTAACTCCTTGTTAACGCTGATGGATTGTCAACTTGTGAGTTTTCTTTTGCCAAAGTTAAATCAAGAGCTTTTTGTAGTTCCCGCAGAAGTTGCATCACCACAAAGTGTGAAAATGTGAGATAATTTTGCTCTCAAGATGGTCAGTCGCCGCCCGTTCTGTCCCAGACGATCCCCCGAGGGATCCCACTTCTGACACCAAGTTGATGTAGCAAATTTTGTTGCAAGATGCAAAGAAGTTGGAGCGAAAGCAACATGCGGAAGCATTGGTTTATTCTTTGCAAAGACAGGGTCAACAGAAGACAACAGCTCAGCGGCAAGTCTAAGATGGCTCTGTGGATCATGAGGAAGATTTGCACAATTATAGATGTGTGTATGCAGCTTCTTAACCTTGGCACCCAGGCTCTGGTCGGTCTGTGTGGATATAAGCTATCTTGGTAGATGTCAGGGTGAACCGTAAATATGGCAAAGGGGAAAACAGGAAACTTCCAGGAATATGTAATAAGTATGTTGAGACAAAGGAGCATAAGGAGTTGTTATTTTCCATGACACTCGTACATCTGGTGATTTAAAGCTGCATGCACACTTTCGGGATGAAATCAGATAACAATTACCACTTGTTACCACAACAAACCTTACCACTTGATGGTTTCTTTGTCATGTTAATAGAAAGATTTGTGTCTTGCATGCGCCTTCAAAAAAGTCACGGTAACCCTTTAACACCTAACTCTTCAAAATGTCCATTTGGACTTTTTTTGTGCTTATTTTAACCATAAAAGGACCAGAAAATGTCACGTAACTAAGTGCTTTTGCCCAATTTTACAGAATAACTTCCAATATCTGGCAGTTATTTACAATTCATTGCGTTTTAAAATAGTGTTTTAACAATTTAAAATGAAGAAAACAAATTCACAAATTGTACAAATTGGATACATACATATCAAACGGTAATGAAGTTTTTGTCATGATGCATCAAAAATAGTGATTTCAATGGGTTTCAATGAGCACATTTTTGTGCGTAAGGTGCGTTAGTGTGAGTATTTTAGTTAAATAGACTAAAAAGAGTACATTCTAACAACGAACACCCAAAAATGCACATGGCATACATTTTTACCAATGTGCATGAAGAAAGGATAACATATTGTAGAAATTAAAAGCCAATAAGGTGTGTTTGAGGGTTAACTAAAAGCTGCATTAAGTAGGATTGAGTAAGATCGATGATTGCTGATTTCCCCCCCTGCATGTTATTAAAATACAACAAAGCTGACCCAAAGCCAATCTCTTGCAATAATGATGCACGTTTTATTACATTTATTGTCCAACTATTGTCTAAGACTCTTTGCTTTTTATAGCTTTCTTTGCAGTGTAGGCAGTTCTTGCGTTTGATTTCTTCAATGAATATGAAATAAACCTGACAAACAAACAGGGTCATCAGTAGCTGCTGTCGTCCCGTTGATTGGAAGAATAATAATAAGAGTTCATGACTTCCTGCATGATTAATGTCAAGTGTCTCTGCTTTTATGTCGCCGTCACAGCGTCACAACTCTGGCACTAACCGGTGTTTTGCGTTTGTGTAAATAATAAGAAACTCTGCATTGTAATAAAAGCAGTTAATTAGAACGTGGAAAGCTACTGGCTGGTTTATGAATATTAATGGAATATGATTATTCTCCATGAAAGAAACAAACAAGCCCTGCATTTATGTGCTGGCACAATTACAGGGACATCTCCTCTGGAATACTCTTCATAAATATTGGCAGTCAACCATTCCTATACGGTATTTAATAATTAGTCAGATGTAGGCAACATAATGGAGATGTTAAAGTTATTCCAGGTCCATCCACAAGTGTAAAATCCAGGTTCTGTTGGTCTCTGTCTCTTTTTTATAGACCTACCGTTTCGAAAAAACTACAGTTATTCGACAATCACAACCGTACGGGAGAGGGAGAGAAACTCATTTATTTCCGGATGGTGGCCTCAATGGGCCATTAATAATGTCAATTTACTCCCTACAGCAAAGTTCACAGGCACGGCAGGGGACCACCAGAAGATATTCTGAGGCCGTGACTGTGTTAATGTGAACAGTGAGCAAGTTCAAATGTAGCCGGAGAAGCGAGCGGCATATGTCATATAAGCTGTCAACTCTGTGTGAACTTCAGGTTTTTCCGAAGTTTCAGGATGATGAATCATTCCCGCTTTTAATGACACCACTGTTCCTTATTGTGCTCCAGACTCCACTATGGCGTGGCAGTTATCATAAATGTCCCAGGAGGTTGATACCGAAAACCCGAGATTCTGGGGGCATTGATTGCAGGAGTTCAGCAAATTTCCCAGCTCAGTAAAGTGAGATCCTGTCGATGATTTGCCTCACCGTTCCTTGTATTGCTTTCTCTGTCTGTCAGCAGAGCAGAGCAGGCTGCCAGTGAGATGGCATTATTGTATTATTATAGTCAGAGCTGCAGATGCGGCAAAGTAAAGTCTCGGGCCTATAAACGCTGTTAAAATTCTCACAAACAGTGACAACACAACAAGTGTAGGGTAACTGCTTGGATGTAACTGAACGCTGTAGTAACTTTCAGTGATTTTTGTGGTTGATGATGATGTTGTTCATTTGGCCTCTGTTTGGTCTTTGTGAAAAGAAACAATTTAATATTAAAGGCGCCATATGTAAGAATGTGGCCAAAAACGTTGACTACACTCAAATTCAAAATACCAAGGTCTTTTAGGTTTTCGGTTTCACCGCCATTGTAGCTCAGACGTAACTGGCAACCCGTGGTTGCTCGGCAGCTGAGACTCTACTGACTGCAATGATTGGTAGACGGCGGTAGGTGGCGCCACATGCCAAAACATAAACACGATTTGCGGCTAGGTGGGGACCCCCGCTAGGTGCGAACGTCTCGAATTAGCATGTCGCGATCGTCAGACCTGCGCTGACTGACACAAACAACCATTGGATGAAACCATAGACAGTTCCAAAGTAAAATCCTCTGTGACTGGACAGCAAAGATATTGCTTTAGATTTATTACATAATGCACCTTTAAATATCTATCTATCTATCTATCTATCTATCTATCTATCTATCTATCTATCTATCTATCTATCTATCTATCTATCTATCTATCTATCTATCTATCTATCTATCTATCTGTCTATCTATCTATCGGTCTATCTATCTATCTGTCTATCTATCTATCTATCTATCTATCTATCTATCTATCTATCTATCTATCTATCTATCTATCTATCTATCTATCTATCTATCTATCTATCTATCTATCTATCTATCTATCTATCTATCTATCTATCTATCTATCTTTTAGCGAGCTATCATTTTAGCAAGCTATCATTTTAGCGAGCAATCAGTTTAGCTAGCAAGCTAGCATTTTAGCAAGCTATCATTTTAGCAAGCTATCATTTTAGCTAGCAAGCTATCATTTTAGCAAGCTAGAATTGTAGCAAGCTATCATTTTAGTGAGCAATCATTTTAGCTAGCAAGGTATCATTTTAGCAAGCTATCATTTTTAGCAAGCTATCGTTTTAGCGAGCAATCATTTTAGCTAGCAATCTAAAGAAGCATTGATCCCATCAAAAATGATGAACGTGTTTTTTTTGTGAGGTAGTTTTCACGGCTGAAACTTGTCCTTGGTGCCTCTTTCTGTTGTCAGTCATTCTGCGACCTGTTTGCAGATTTCTCGCCTTACAAGTGCAATGTTATTGTCTGGCTTGACATCCAAGAAACGACTGCTATACCGAGAAATGCAGTCACGTGGAGCCGATGAATGCCTTGAATGGAACAAGCATGTGTTTATATTTGAATGTTATGCACTACACAAGGTCTATTCAACTCTGCAGATATGGCCCCCCCCTTTTTTTTTGAAATTCTCCACTTTTCTGCAAATCATAGCTCATTTTCTGAAACTCCAGGCACTATTAGAATCATTTCAGCACAGTCATGTGACGTCAGGTCGATCACTGTGCAATTTCTTGCACTCACGCTTCATCGGCTCAAAATAGCTGATGTTTTTGAAGAGTTTGTGGCCTCGTTGTGAGCGTATTATATCAGTTTCCTGTTGTTTTTGATAGACTGTGACTTATGAAAAGACATGTTGTTATTCTGCATTTATGTTGATATATTATATACCTAATATACTATACCTGCAGCTTCTGGGTCATTCTGTTTCACTATCATCATCTTGTTGTCTACCTTTGTTGATGCAGACCTGTCAAAAATACCTAATATCTCTTGATGTGGGCATGTGATGCTATTTTAAAATGAAATTTGATGATTTAAATGTGTTTAACTGTGAGCATTTGGTTATGAACATTAGTTTTGGTCTGTAGAGTTTTTAACTCATTTGACTCATTTCACATTTGGTGTTTATGGATGTGTTTTGAAAGTTCCAGTTGCTGTTAATAATTTTATAATCACTGTTATTGATAGACACTGTTTAACTATATTAATATACATTTTTATAATAATAATAATTATATATATATTTATTTTTAAAATATGGACCATTTAAACATTACCACAGCTAAACTATTGGGGCCAAAATGAAGATTTTGTTTGTAATCTTTTGAGAATAAAGTATGATAATAAAGTTTTGCTGTTGTCATAAAAACAGTTTTAATATTATGACTTTTTATTATTACGACTTTATTCTCGTAATATTACTAGTATTTTCTAATATAATATAATATTCTTTGAATATCCACCTCTGTCCTAATTCGCAATTTCTTGTTGGCTGAATTCCCAATAAACTTTATTTGGAATTCCTATTAATATAACAAGTAAAGTTTATGTGGACTTCTTTATTCTGCTAGCAAATAAATCAAGTACTTTATACAAAAGACTATACTCGTATTACTTCTACACAATTATCTTATGCAAAAAGTTTTGTTTTTTTTGTAGCTATAATTGTGCTGTTATTTTTAGTCAAAGAATTGTATTATTTGTTTGTACTTTTTGTGGCCCATCTGCTTTGAATACTACTGTCACTACTGGTGACTGTCAACGACACAGTATGTTCATCATCATCATCAGTCCTTTCATCAGTAATCACTTGCTGGAGACGTTTATTTAGCCGTTAACGTCACTGTTTGACAACGTTTAAAAGCAGTGAATGTAACTTTTCCTCCTCCAGCACAGACACAACAACCGTCAGCTCGTTCCTCCCGTGTTCTGTATCCTCAAAGCGGATTGAATACGCCCCGCCCCCCCCCCACTTTTTCCCCCCCCACTTCCCTCGGGCGTGTTCTGTGTCGTCATCACAGCCCCGTTACTGTGGCGACCGCACAGGCGCTGCCGACGGTTGGCCGCTTGGCCGCCGTGACGTCACGGTGATATCGGGAATTCCTCTTCCCCGTGGAGCTTTCGTGTGACGGCGCAGCTGAGCTCCCCTCCGCACACACGGGCGCTGGGATGAAGCGGCACGCACTGGGCACACGTGAGGCGTCAACTTTACCGTGGTTCGTGTTGCCCGTGTGTTTATCTGAGACCTCTGCTCCGCCGCCGAACAACAACAACAACAACAACAGCAAACAGACGCCAAGTTTTAGTTTGAATGACACAACTTAGCAGAGGGGGCACCATGGTCAGCTGCATCTTCATCAACATTTCCTGCTTATAAACACACAGACCTGTGCTGCTGCTGCTGCTGCTGCTGCTGCTGAGAACCGACACAGGCCAACTCAAACGTAAGTGTGTTGTCGGTGAAAACGAGAGTCACCTTCACTCAGTGACTCTAGCCGTTACCCTTACACTACACTCTCTGTTTTGTTTGGTTGGTTTATTTCCCCCATTATTCGCCTCTGTATTCTGACAGGAGCTTCTATCTCTAGCTTCTAGACTGTGTTTTATCTTTATTTTTTGACAGAATATACATTAAAGCACACACACACACAGTCGTATCAAGCTTCACAACATGCTAAATAGCAACTTTTTTACTAAGCTAATACTAGTTGTTTGGAGTGTAGGCTGCCTACAAAACAACTTAAACTTATATATATATATATATATATATATATATATATATATATATGTATTATATAAGTTGTGCACTACACTTTGAATTATTCCTTTTCCTCTGTAATAACAAGTGTATGCCTGATGACTTTTTTGTGGGCATTTTATTCTTGAAATACAAATCACTCATACCCTGGTGTATACAGTAAAACACTGTTTCTGTAGTTAATGAGCTCAAGCTTTATAAGCTAAATAACAGTTTTTTTATAATAATGTAATGTGTATAATAACACACACAGTCGTATCAAGCTTCACAACATGCTAAATAGCAACTTTTTTACTAAGCTAATACTAGTTGTTTGGTGTGTAGGCTGCCTACAAAACAACTTAAACTTTCAAAGTCATGTTGTGTGTATGTATTATATAAGTTGTGCACTACAGTTTGAATTATTCCTTTTCCTCTGTAATAACAAGTGGTATGCCTGATGACTTTTTTGTGGGCGTTTTATTCTTGAAATACAAATCACACATACCCTGGTGTATACAGTAAAACACTGTTTCTGTAGTTAATGAGCTCAAGCTTTATAAGCTAAATAACAGTTTTTTTCCCCCCAAGCTAAATACTAGCTGTTTTGAGTGTAGGCTGCCTACAAAACAACATAACCCCACCAATGGCTTAAGGTCAAAATCAAAGGCAGACGCACAAAAGCAAACATTTTTCCTATATCAGTGCCGACAAATCTTCGTTGTTCTCAAATAAGTGTTCTATAGTTTATTTATAGAAGTTGCTCGCTACAGTTATAATGTATTCCTGTTCCGCTCTAATCACATTTGTACAGAATTTCTGAGGTTTCTGAAGCTCAAGCGTCACAAATGCTAAATAGCAACTTTTACCAAGCTGAATTATAGTTCTTTTTAGGCAGTAGCTTGCCTAAAAAACAACATAAACTTATCAATCAAAAGTCAGCAGAAGCAAAACGCACAAAGCAAACTGTTTTTCCCAAGTTTTCTATAGATTATAGCTCTCGCAGTAACACAGTAATTATCACCAATGTTAAAATACAGTTGTGTAAATATCTAAATACTAGTTGTTTGGTGTCTAGGCTGCTGACAAAACAACATAAACTCACCTTCTCAAAATCAGCAGAAGGAGACGCACAGAAACTAACTTATAGTTACACAAATCTTTGTTGCTCTCAAATAAGTTTTCTGTTGTTTATATATAAAAAAGTTGTGCACTGCAGTTTCCTGTTCTTCTCTAATCAAATTTACTGCAGTGGTTCTCAAACCTTTTTTTTATACCGCATGAGAAAATATTGAGCTCTCGCAGTAAGGCTAAGATTTATTCCTTATAAGATCATCCTCCTCTTCCTCCCATGTACTTCAGACACTTTTATTTTATGTATTATTATTATTTGTTTATTTGATTCATTGTCTGCACACTGCACTCCGAACACATACCCTGGTATGTACAGTTGAACAGTGTTTCTGAAGTGACTGAGATCAAGTGTCACAAATGCTAAATAACTACTTTTTTCCCCCAGCTAATTACTAATTATTTGGAGTGTAGGCTGCCTGCAAAACAACATGAAGCAACAATGACTTAAGGTCAAAATCAGCAGGAGACACACAGAAACAAAGTTTGCAACTCCCATTTTTCCTATCTCAGTGTGGTCTTTTAGTCACCAAAATATTTGTCCTTTTCAAATTAGTTTTCTACATATATATATATGTGTGTGTAACTTTAGGAACAACCAACTAGTTGACAAAAGTAAATATTAACACTAAAACTGTCTAAAAACATCCCTGTAGCATTTTTAACATTGACAGTTAATGACTGTGCGTGCATGTTTTCCATGATTCAGATTTGAATAGAATATTAGACAATTTGTGTCATGCCGCTCATAACCAAACATTTTCCTTGCCAGAGGTAATTCCAAAAGTGTGTGAACAGATACTATAAGAAACGGGTTATGCCACTTTCTGAAAATGAAGAAATGTGGCTGTTAATTTCATTCCACCATTGCTTAGTAACGTATTGTCCACGAACTAACACTTATTTCTCAAATGTCTTGTTTTGTCCACCAACCAAAGTTATTCAGTTTTGCAGATTCCTTTGATCAAAGAAACCAGAAAATGTTCACATTAATGTCGATTAATTTAGTGTAATATTTTAGTTACTCCTGTGCTTTTATTCAGGCAGAGAGTTGTATATAAAATGAACTCATAAAGCAGATGAAGCAGTTTGTTTAGAAATTACTTAATGGAATCAGATCAGGTTAATCCTGTTTAGATGTCGCTTGGCTGTCTCTCTCTCTCTCCTCGATCTTGGAACACAGGGCGGAAAGTTGGTTGTTTCTAGATCATGTCTAACCTTCCTCCTTCCTTAAAGAAAACTCTGTGCCGTTCGCAGCCGTATGACAAAGTTCACATGACATACACACTAAAGAGCTGCAGAAGGAAACACAAGACACCTTTTCATGCTTTCTCCCAAACCCCCCCATCTTTGGTTCAACTCCACACTTGTACAGAATCAGTGGCTCACAGTCTGTTATGAGACTCTCTCTGTTATTGAATCTCATCAGCGGTCACTTTTTCGGACAGTTCTCTCTGCACCCTTCGTTGAGTAAGGTTGACCGAGTCATGGAGCGCTGCCCATAGAAGGGATCAGTGACAGCGGACAGTGGCTGCGGGCAGCTCAGGTGTCTGCCCATGAGGCTGCCAGCAGGTCGTCTTTAAATAGATAAGCACTTAAGTTGTACGGCAGAGATGAGGCCGTGACCCTGAGTGAGTAAGGAGATTTCTCAAAATCTATCTGCGACTCTGAGGGTTAGTCAGCAGAACGTGGCTCTGCTCTCAGAGGAACTCAGAATGGCTCGATTACAGTGTTTTATTCAGCATTATTTTTTTTTGGCTAGTTGCAGTGAAATTGTCAGAGTGTTTTTTTATTTTTTTTTAATTGTTGAAATAATAAACTGCACTGCACTCTACTGTTATTTCTACAGATTTTTTGCTGTTGTATGGAGACGTTAAAGCTACAGTTTGTGATATTTGGGGATTTTTCGTTATGTTATTATTCTGCTTCTGTTTCATACATCCATGAACAGAAAGAGTGCAACTGGGGATGCATCATGCTGGGCTTTTTGCCGAAATGCCGATATGTCAGTAGTGCTTGGGCCGATACCGACATATATATATACATACATATAGGTATCGGCAGATACGTTTTATTCATTGAGTAATCTAAATAAACTTAAAAAACAATCATTGTAGAGGGCGCCAGCATAAAAGCCAAGGAGGTAGCAGCCCATTTTGCCGAATGTTGTAGTCATTAGTCATATCGGCACATTGTGGTCTGTTTGCCAATATCTGATAATACACTTTAAAGCCAATCAGTGTCTACCGATAACGTTATTGTGCAGATAATATCATACTGAAAATGAGTCGTGTTAGTCAATGGTTTTTTATGATTTCTGCTGTCACGGGCGACACGAGACCTAAATCCAGCTGTACTAAGAAACACAAAAACAAGAGACGTGTGGAGCTGAAAAACGTAATCAGCACTCGTTTTGACAATGTAACAGGCATTGGTTAAAAGTAGAGTAGTTAGAAGTGTTTTTCCTGTTGACTGTGATCTCTGAAAACCTGTCAGGTGTCTGTTGTGACGTTCGTACTTCACGCTAAGCTTATATGTGATTAACATGTTGGTTTGTTTTTTGTCTTTTCTGTCTATTCTTAGAGGGTCTGCCATGTTCCCTGACGCCCTAGAAGCAGCCGGGCGGGCGGAGGGTCTGCCACTGTCCTCCCCACTGCCGGAGCTAGAGGAAGAGGAAGCCGATGCATCAGCCGAGAAGGAGCCGAAGAGACGAGGACGCTACCGACAGAGCCTGCAGCTTTTAAAGCCCTTCAGGATAACTCACAAGTAAACAGAACTATATTTCATCCAGCCGTCAGCGGTTTTAAAAATTCACAGATACGGATACATTTAGTTTCAGGATGGCACTCGTTGACAGACAGAGGCACATTTAAACGTTTACATTAACTGTGTTTGTTGCCTGTATTATGAGCTGACTTGTCAGGGGGGGAAGTAGGAGGCCACGATAAGGGAGAACTTATCCGCCAGCAACAGACACCACTGTGTCTGATCATATACTGACTGATAAACTCCCCCTGAACTTTTTTTTTTGCTACTTGCTCAGATTTCTGTGAAGAGTGTGCAAATTGCTGTTCAAACACTGCAGGCAAGAGTCGCCCTACCTCATCTCTGGCACACAAAGGTGTTGCTTCTTTCTGAGCAGCCGATGTGGGCCTGCTCCCCCAACATTGCACCTCTGTGTTTGTCGGCACTTCTAGACAGCTTGCCCATTTCCACGCTCTTCTCCTCTATTCCAGGCACCAGCACCCAGTCGATAATGCTGGCCTCTTCTCTTTTATGACTCTGCACTGGCTGTCCCCACTGGCAATGAAGGCCTACAAGGCGTCCAGCTTGTCTATAGATGATGTGTGGGGACTGTCTTGTCACGAAGCGTCTGAAATCAACTGCCAAAGGTGAGGTAACTGTTTCTCTGCTGAGGTTTGCCTGAAAGCGACCTGCGGCATTAAAAAGAAATTTGTTTTGATGCTGACACTCTGGAGTGGGGTGAGACATGACCTGAAAATGGCCCAGTGCATATCATTTAGGAGGGTTTTTTGGTAAAAAAAATTAATATACTACCCATTTCAAGTACCCAGTACCCAGTTGAGTTCTGATGTATCAGCTACACCATTTCCCCCTCACGCTCTCACACAACAGGGTTTTGTGTTGCACATTGACTCTGAGATTGTTTTTCTTTTTTTAAACAAATATTGAGAAACCTTCCTCCCTTTCCCTATTCTTTTATGTGAACAAGATAAATGTGGTGATAAACCTGGTCTCTCTCACACACACAGCAGACACCAACAGAAAAAAACGTTTGCAAGTCCAAGGGTCATTTTGAATTAAAAGTCATTTGGTTTTCATAGCCTCAGAATATGACTTTAATCGCTGGTGACAAAAGCAGCCACACTGCGTGTTTCTCATTGACAAATAGAGAAAGAAATATGGAATTAAACTGCAATGAAATTAATTGTTTTAAATTGCAATTGTTCAGCCCCACTGTTCGTTTGTCTCCTTTCTTGGTAGAAATGCATCACATTGTGTGACGCAGAGTATGATTCATTAAGGTCAACAAGTCTTTTCATTTCCAGTACCCAGTTGAGTTCTGATGTATCAGCTACACCATTTCCCCCTCACGCTCTCACACAACAGGGTTTTGTGTTGCACATTGACCCTGAGATTGTTTTTCTTTTTTTAAACAAATATTGAGAAACCTTCCCCCCTTTCCCTATTCTTTTATGTGAACAAGATAAATGTGGTGATCAACCTGGTCCCTCTCACACACACAGCAGACACCAACAGAAAAACGTTTGCAAGTCCAAGGGTCATGGCGTTCCTAATGTGAGAATTTTGTTGCGAATCCAAGCCATGAAAACATCTGCCCCAGGATTTTGTACATAGAATAGAATGTGTGAAAACGACTTGCGTTACAGCAGCAGAATAATAAAAGAAACAATAACAGATAACACATACAAGATAAAATGTAATGCAGGATACACAAGTGCAAGATAAAATTCTGTTTTATGCATGTACTGTGCATTATTCGCTCTCTGAACTCCCATTTTGAAGCCTCTACATTTGCAAATCATCCAGTGCCATCCAGTGAGGTTGTGCAACGAGGTGTTCAGAGACGTCACCTGCAACCAGGCACCTATTGAATGATGCCTGGTGTAAATCGCAGTGGTGTCCTATCTTCTATTTCCCCCTAAATAGGAACATACCGTAATTTACAAAACTGACATCTTGATCAGTTGAGCTGAAACTAGAGAGGAGAATATTTACCGACGTTGTAAATCAAGTGAGAGGTAGGTTTTCCCATAGACCTTCCATTCAAATTTAGTTTGTTTTTTTTCAACCTCCTGGTGGCGATTCAATATATTCTTCCTTCCTGGTCACCTTCAACTGGCATGACTGTGTTCACGTTTTGTGTACAATCCGTGAACGAGACTTAGCTGATGAACATTCAGTCTTTCTCCTCTAGCACAGGAACATCGTGGCAGGAATGGTGGCTGCTAAGAATAACGGGGATTAGAGATTACAGTGAGAGGTATTGCCTGTCGTTATGTCATTAACTCCTCCAGTTAATGACATCCAGCATGTCTCTTCGTCATTCTCATTAGCCGTCATTGACTGCTGTCAGGACAAAGCCAAGAGGGAGATAAAAGTAATTGTTTACCTGCCCGAACTAAAGCATTAGAAACGCTTTGTTGCAAACATTCTAATTCTATGAATATTCAGCGTGGACTTGAAATGAGTCTGTAAAAGGGCATTTAGTCATTGAAAGGAAAAACAAAGGCTCTTCCCATTTCTCAGAAGCTGCCGAGTCACGGTGAGGAGGTTGACTGTTTGAGGAAGTTTGCTCTTGTAACTGGTGACAACTTTGTGGGCTGCAAATGGCTTCAGTTTAACAGCTCTGGCTCTGGGCCCGTGGGTTTACTGCTGCTTCTTTGAGTGTGTGTGTGTGTGTGTTTGTGTGTGTGTGTAGCATAAAACTAGAAAAGAAGGAGCACAGGTCTTATCCACTGGTGTTGCCAGAGCAGTGGTATGCACAAGATGGGCGGTGCTTTATTTTGTGTTTACATAGCATGAGCAGTTATACAACCCCCCACAGCAATGCAGCGATGGCGGTGGAGGGAGGGAGGGTGGAGAGTGGGAAAAGCACCCTGGGAGAGTTGACACTTGTTGGTGCTCAGCGATGTGCGAACCTCGAATACGACGCCCTGGTCGACACACTCTCGAAACATCGGCTTTGCTTGCCATCTGGCAAACTGAGGCGGTGACCGTTGGAACATTTCAGGCCAGTTTAAAAGCAGACCACTCTTTCTTTTGGATCCCACACTGGCGCTTCTGATGCTGTCATTTCCATTCGATGGGTGACCACACACATACTTTACAGATTACTATTCAAAGTTACCGTTATTTCTTAAGTAAAAAAAATGTTTTCATACTTTATTACACATGCCTTCTTTTCCTCCTTTTGGAATATATGTACGCAAGAAATTTGAGCCACAACCCAACCATTTTAATTTTGATAATCGATTACTCAGCCTTCTTGAATACAAATATTGCTGCTTTAATGAAGTTGAATGTTGTAGCTGAATATCCCTCGCCTCACCCTTCCAATTGTGTTAAAGAACATATGCAACTGTTAGCATCAAAAAAGACTAATTTATCTATTGTGGGCTATGGTAAATAAAACATGGCTGTCCAAAAGGATGGCCTCCATAGAGCTGAGGTGATTGTACACGTCTAAAAACGAAAAATATAATTATATTATCATCAATTTCTGCCAAATTAACACATGAACACCATTTTATAAATCTAAAAACAATAGTAGTTGCAGCTGTAACTACACAGTATCATATATAGTAATGTAATAGTCACCATTATTTATATTCACATAATTTACTCGGGGAAATTTCTTTCCCGCTGTTTCATTCTCAGAACATTGGTCACTGTTCCTCGCCTGGTGCATTTGATTGAATTTGGCGTATGGCGTCACACCATATTTCACTCACAGCGAGGTCTCATTCCCAGTTATTCAAGCTGTGCGTTATGCAGCGATCATGCTTGCCAATAACTGTAATTTCTTAGATTCAACACCATTTGAGTTAAAATAGTAATTATAAGTCTGCGTGGAAGTCTGCTTGGTTTAATGTTCTGTCTATTTCTGATACGTTTTTAATAAAGTCATTAGGGCGTGAATTACTTTCTGCAGCTGCTCTGCTGCTGCTTTATAGAGTCATTAGCTGTGATGCATTTGGCCAACAAGATATTTTACTCTCTTCAAGGGACATTATACAGCAATAAAAGTACATTAACTCATCTAAAACATGTTTGGTAGAACATTTTCTCCATCTAATCATGCATTCATGATTGTAAATTGTAGGTCACCTTTACAGTTTTATCAGCAGCGCTACCTTCACTTTCTTTTTGTGCAATGGTCGCTTGCCGGACTGTTTTTATCCCCCGCTGTGCCTTTTGAGCTCTCTGATTAATTGGAAGTTCACATTAGCCGGTTCTAATCTACTTCTTTTCAGGGAAAAAATAATAATACATTAAGTATTTCTACGATAATTTCGCCCTCTGAAACTTCCCATAGCGTTGTCATGTGAAAAAGTGGTGAAATCGGTTGTTGAAACTCTTCATTAACTTGTCATTTTTGTTCCAGGCTTGAATTTCTGTGGCACGAAGAGCTGAAGTGCCAAGGTCGGGAGGGGGCATCCCTGACAAGAGTCTTCTGGAGGTTCTGCCAAACTCGCATGCTCGTGGCCGTTTTTTCCCTCCTCATCACAATGGTTGCAGGCTTCGTGGGGCCCGTGAGTACCGTCCAAATCCTTCTTAGCTTTTATATTTTTGCTGAATCGGCTAATGGGCTTTTTAACGCGGTCACTGGCTTGAAGCCTAACGTCCGGGGTTTATTTACTGAAAAATCGCTTCATCCCGTTTCACGCTGGCTTGGAAACTGAAATGAAAACATACACAGAGCTTTCAAAGCCTTACATAGAGAAACCAGATCTAATGTTATAGATTAGCTAGTTGGTGCACAGTCATGTCATGTCGTAGTGATGTTTTTTGTTTCATATTTAGACTCCCCCCACCAAAATACTCTTAAAACAGACTGTGAAACCATTCTCCCCATCTTTCTTTGCTTATTCTAATCAGATAATCTCTATCTCTTTCATCTATTCCTTCTCATCTCCTTCTGATCTTTGTCTGTGGCATTTCCTTAATCGTACCCTCTCTTTGCATCTGCTTGTACACTTTCCCCCTCATCCTGTCCTTTTTGATCTCTTCCATGTTCCTGTATTTTTTTTTTTCTTTGTTACTATTTCTGTGAGATTCCTTTAACCTTCTTTTCCACTTTGCACCCTTTCTTGCCCTCACAGGCGCTCCTAGTTCGAGCTTTACTGGAGTATTCCCAGAGTCTAGAGACCAGCATGCCATATGGTCTGTCTCTGGTAGGTGGAATCTTCCTAACGGAACTGATCCGCTCCTGGTCTCTGGCACTCATGTGGGCCGTCAACTACCGCACTGCAGCTCGCCTCCGTGGGGCAGCTCTCACTTTTGCCTTCCAAAAAATCCTCCGCCTGCGCAGCACTAAAGACATCGGTCCTGGCGAGGTAGGTGGCATAACCCTGACTGGGAATCATCTCCATGTTAGCTAAATCATCCCTCACTGCAGGGCACACATGCAGACGATTGAGCTGGTTTTAATTTCTGCTCCCACACCATTCCGGCTCAGATCTCGACAAATCCCACAGCCTGGGGAGAGGAGTCTGTCTAACATTTGTCATTACACAGCTTAAGAGGAATCATTGTCCAACAAGTAAATGAGGAAATAAAGACAACTCTATTTGTAAAATTGCTTTTATGCTTTTAGTGCTGTGGTTTTATTATGAAAAGGTTTAGTTCACTGAAGGATTTTAATGTAATTTGTCATTTAAATCCCTGTCTCTCCCTCTAGTTAATCAACATCTGCTCCAGTGACGGTCAGCGTATTTTTGAAGCTGTGACAATGGGCTGCCTGCTGGCTGGGGGGCCCATAGTGGGACTACTGGGTCTGTCCTACACTGCATACTTCTTGGGCCCCACTGCGCTGGTGGGGTCTGTTATTTTCATCATCTTCTACCCTACCATGGTATGACTTTGGGCGAAAAGAGAAAAAGAAAATCATGAAAATGTATTTATTTTTTTGTCATGTCACAACAACATTGACAGATGATACAATCGTTTCATTACAGCCAAAATGACACTGTGACAACTAGTGTGGCTACTGTGTACATTTTATCTTTAGTGAAATGTCACTGTGACAACTAGTGTGATCACTGTGTACATTTTGTCTGTTGTGAAACGAGTGTGATTTCATGTGATGTCATAAATTCAAAGGGTTTTCCGAAAAGACCATGCTTCATTTCCCTGCAATGATAAACAATTTAGTCTTAGAAGTTTCCATTCCACATGTTACCTTCAGCTCATGACCAGAGCCACTTCTTTATTGCTGACTCATTAGTTCCTGATCTAGAAAATACGTAAGCCACATTGAGATTAATTGAGGCAATATGGAGAACACAACCAGCACCTTTTAAAAGCATCATAACTGTGTGGTTACCAATCTCCTGTCAACTTTGTAGCTGCTATTTTCAAGTTACACTCAGTCCAAGTTGAAGCCTGACAGCCAGACACCCTGGTATTGATGTGAAAAGCATTTATCACTCCGATTCCCCGGACAGGCCTGCAGCACAGCTAATGTGATTGTGTCTGCTTTCATTTCCTCCCCTGCCACTTATTTCTCTTGTCATCATTTCCACTATTCCTGTCTGGACAGATGCTTGCATCGAGGCTGACGGCGTATTTCCGCAAGAAGTGTGTGGCAGTGACTGACCGGCGCGTGAGGCTGATGCACGAGATCTTAAACTGTATAAAGTTCATCAAGATGTACTGCTGGGAAGAAGCCTTTGCACACAACATCCTCAGTGAGTGTTGTTCAATGAATCAGCAACATCCTTCTATACTCTATTCTATTCTATACATTTTTTTGTATTCCCAAGTCACTCAGAGTAAAGAGTCACCTCCATTTAACACTAATGCAAATTATTGACTAAATAGTCAGTTTATCCTATGAAATTAGAGTTATCCTTTTAGTGAACTGGCAAGATAACCCTGACCCTAAATCCATTTTCATTAGGTTGTTCTTTTAAGTGGTCCCCTGTGCTATCATCTATAATCAAGGCAAGTTTGAGTCTCTTGACATTAAGGTTAATTTGCAAGGTGTCTTGGGCCTCATGATGTCTCAAATGACTGTTCGCGTACATGAATTAGCAATGACGCGAGGCTGTTGCTGTAGGTTGTGGATAAGTATCAGTTCCCTTTTTTAATCATGCTCTAGATTAGCCAGGTGGGGCTCATTTCCACTGCTGTCCTGTGATTACTTATTATAATAACAATTAATTCACTTTCAGCTTAATGGCCAATGAGACTTAATAGTTACAGTGTCATTAACTCCAATTAGCTATTGTTAAATGGATGATGACTCTGTGTGACTTTTCTTGTATAATCAATGACGAACAATATAGCATTAAAGGAGAATCGCAAAGTGTAGAGCAAGTACCAGGCACAGGGATGTCTCACATTTCGGACACTCACACACAATGAATTAGGGATGTGTTTTGCTCCAGTGTTAGCACCAAGTAAACATGATCATGTGACTGGGATTTGGGCATTAGACTTGGACAATGATCCAAGTTCAGCAAGTCTTCGTAGCATTTTTTCATACCATGTATGGCTGTGAGGCCAAAGCCTCCCTCTTGTATCTATTCCTGTTCACTCACTGTGTGTCGGTTAGCGGTGCTTATAGTGTTGTTGATTGAATGTCCACTGGAGAGCCCTCTGGGAGTCACTCAACCCTTGTTTTTTCCCCACTATCTCAATGCTGCTTTTAAAATCATCTCCCTGTTTCTTATCTCTTCAACAGAGGTGCGATCCGAAGAGAGGAGGATACTGGAGCGAGCTGGAGTCATCCAGAGTTTCACAGTGGGGGTTGCTCCCATCGTCGTGGTTATAGCGAGTGTGTGCACTTTCACCCTACACATGGCCTTTGGCTATGATCTCACTGCGGCTGAGGTATTTGTTTTTATTTATAGTCCTTTTGTTGTCTCTGTTTCCATTTGAGATTTAATTGTAGTCACGCTTGTCTTCATATTATGACCCTCATACGCTGACCAATGACTTTTAAATTTGCAACTTGCGTTGAAGTTAATGTTTTCTGAAACACTTAAATCTTATTAATTGAAATCCTCTTCAGGCACAGATAGTTATCAATCAATAGTTGTCTGAGGAAAAAGGACAAAATATGTTGTTGCAAGGGTCTTGGAAAAGCTTACACTACAGCTACACTGCAACTGGTGCCTTTCACACCCGTCCTATCTGCTGTGTCATCAAAATCCTGCCCTCAAAACACACAGAACACACAATGTGAGAAGCAGAGTCGAGGAGCGAGCGGCATGAGGACAGTTTGTTTTTGTTGATACATCATGTCTGAATCACATACAGAAAACACCCTACAGGTCATTGAATGACACACAACAAATTTTATTTTATTTATTTATTGATTGACCAGGGCATGAAGAGGAATTCACCAAATAAGATAAAAAAAAGGTGTTTTCAGAAACCAATTACCAACTACAGCTTTTGCAGAGTCTTAACCTGCATTAACCTTTTGAAGGTGAAGCATAAGAAAAGACAAATAACATAATAGCTTTCTCTATCTCCACACACTCTCTCCCAGGCTTTTACTGTGGTTGCAGTTTTCAACTCCATGACCTTTGCCTTGAAAGTCACACCGCTGGCGGTCAGGGCTCTGTCAGAGGGCGCTGTAGCAGTCAAAAGATTTCAGGTGAGAAATAACAAGACAACGTCTCTCAATAACATATCATTAATATCATACATGAGCACAGGGAAAGGAAAACAGAAACTAAGGAGTAAAAAAACTGTCTTGTGGAGAATAAAGCTGTTATATGAGCGTGTACGTTGTGATTTAGTACAGTTAGGAAAGTTGCTCAGATGTCACTTTAGGTTTGACTTGCATTTTCATCAATTCTCTCTCTGTGGAAATCCTTTCACTCTTGGTGTATATTTTTTAACTGGAAACGTGTCACGTATTAAGGCTCGACAAGGTAATTACCCTGTGTATCAGTTACATTAAATTTGATCAAAGTGGCCTTGAAAGGGGTTTATAAGACGTACGTTACGTTTGGCTTACATAATCCTGCAGATATCCTGTCAGAACCAGTGAAAAAGTGCTCCAACATACAGTACTTTATCACAGACACACAATATGTGACATGCTAAAAGTCACATATTAGTGAGAGATGTATTCACACATGCCCGTAAGGTTAAATAGAAGGGTATTTATGCCAAGGACACAGCAAAGGGTTTGAGGTATTCTGTGTTTTACTTCCTGCATAATAAAATAAGTATATATAAATAAGAGGCAGGTGGAACTAAGTGATGTAGTGGTATTATTTTTGGCAATGCGTCTTTGTCCTGCTGTTCTTATTTCTCATGAGTTAGCATAAACACAAGTAAACAATACATTTTAGTTAGGCTAAAAATAATCAGCTGTTGCAATTTGAAAGTGCACATTTCTGACACTGCATCTGTAACTGTAATTGTAATGAGTGTAGGGAAATTAAATAAGTTACGTATTTGTGTCTGCCTCTGCAGCGGCTCTTCATGATGGATGACAGAGAGGTCATTTTGGCCAAAATGGAGGATCCCAGCAATGCGGTAGAATTTCAAGACGCCACACTAGCTTGGGAAAAGGCGCGTGCTCCACCTCCAAAACCTCCCCCGAAGAAGCAAGGAGGGATGCAGCGTGTGCTACGCAGGGAGAAGCTCAGCCTGTACATTTCCACTGAGGATGGGAAAGGAAACAAAGAGGTGCCCAATGCACAAAGTCTCCTCACAAACATGGAGCAGGAGAGTCCACAAAGTACCATCTCCTCAACACAAAGCATACGACCTCCACTGCAAAAGACCCTGCACCGCATTAACTTGAGCATCAAGAGGGTAACAACAGACATAGATTAAGCAGATTAAGAGCAGCAGTTACTTATATACTTGGACATTTCTCAAGTATTTCCCCCATTTTTAGGGTTCTCTGGTCGGGATCTGTGGAGGTGTCGGCAGTGGAAAGAGCTCCCTTCTCTCTGCCCTGCTGGGACAGGTGAGATTCAACTGGATACTCAACGAGATTGCTCAGTTTAAGTTCCTCTTCAGACAGACGCATACATGAAAAAAAAACTGTGGCAAGGACAGCTTTTGAACTTTTTTCAATAGCCTCCCTTCAGGGTTATCTTGCTTATAGTTCCACACAACAACCTGCAATTTCAAAAGGAGTGTTTCTTTCCCTCTGCTTCCAACCTCCAAAACCGGTGTTTTGTGTTGCAGATGACGCTGTTAGAGGGCAATGTCTCTGTGTGCGGTGAGTTTGCCTACGTGTCACAACAAGCCTGGATCCTCAATGACTCCCTCAAGGAGAACATTCTGTTTGGAAACGAATATGAACAACACAAGTAAGCTTAAACTGTGTATAATGATGTCACAATGGATAGAAGCGATAAAAGCAGGGTACCTCTAATTCTGCCTTTTTTTTGCCTCATCAGGTATTATACTGTCCTGGAAGCATGTTGTCTCTTCCAAGATCTTGACGAGCTACCATACGGAGACATGACTGAGGTAAAAACCTGTAAAATACTCTGCATGTATTTGCTCTTAGTTTGAAATTTAGTACAATTGTAACAAGTGGATCATTTTATGAAATGTTTGTCTGTCCAGATTGGAGAGAGAGGTGCAAGCCTGAGTGGTGGGCAGCGTCAAAGAGTTAGCCTGGCTCGTGCCCTCTACAGTGAACATCCCATACTTCTCCTGGATGACCCTCTCAGCGCCGTTGATGCTTGTGTGGGTTCCCATGTCTTCTATAACGCTATCAAGGATACAGCCAAAGGCAAGACTGTGCTCTTTGTAACCCACCAGCTGCAGGTAAGGGATTGTCTGTTCCTTTCCAATGATTTTCCTTCATAATGTTAATATTTTGTATTATTGCTGTCAAAACATGACAAGAGAAGCATCTTTGTTGAACACACTTCACTTTTGTTGACACAGTGACCTTATTGAGGATCAAAGCTGCAAATCTTTTTTACTTTGCAGTATCTGTCTGACTGTGATGATGTAATTCTGATGAAGGACGGGCAGATTTCTGAGCATGGCACCCATGCGCAGCTGATGGCTAAAGAGCGTGACTATGCTTCCCTATTTAGCAGCATGCAACAGGAGGTAAGTCCAGGGCCACATGAGACACCGGGTCAGCTCTTTTGAATAAGGCTTCTTTGCCTCCACCACTCGAAAACATCCGACATTACAAGCTGAATAATTAATGGGCCCAGAAAGGCAGGTCCAGTAGCTGGGAAATGTTAATGCATACAAAGCCTTTCATTATTTATGCGTGCATTGATTTACTGGTGAACAGCTAAAGAGTATCTCTGCTTAAATGACTTGCAGGGTGTTGCTGTTACAGCTCATGGGAATTGTGGCACTTGCATGTTTTAAAATCTCTCAGTCATTCACTTTTTTGTCTTTAAGGATCTGGTGAGAGAGAATTTAAAGAACAAACAGCAGAAGACAGGTGCACATGAAGCTGACCGTGTTGTTGATGTTGCCAAGGTTAGACCAGAGGTGGAGAGCAAGCCAGGAGGTGAGAGTGCCTGCCTCTTTTCATGCTCCACATATCGAACGAGTCATGAATATTTGTTGTTTTTTTTCCCACCGACAATGGTTTGAAAATAATTTCTTTGTTTTGTTTTGTCACTTCATTTTTTCCATCCTAATCAGAGAAACTGATGAAAGCAGAAGAGAAAGGCTCCGGGGCAGTTGCCTGGTCCGTGTATGGTGCCTACATCAAAGCAGCTGGAGGTTCAATCATCTTCATCATCAACATCTTCTTCTTCCTCTCCACCACGGGCAGTATAGCCTTCAGTAACTGGTGGTTGAGCCATTGGATCAGACAGGGCAATGGGGTGAGTTTGGTGACAATCCCGCTTTATTGTCACAGACAGCGCTCTTTAGCGTGTATGTTGCTCCCATAAGAGAAATAACTAGTATGCCTCAGTGAATTGTGGTAAATGAGTGAGCATCAATCTGAATGTGCATGATTAAAAAAAATAACGGCATCATGGTAAACTTAATTAAAAACAAGCACAAGCAGGGAAGAAACAGATGTGCAGCTAAGCAGGCAGTGGCTGCTGTTGAGAAATGTGCTAGGAATAGTAAACACCACTGAACTGGCAGATTTTTCATGTATGCCAAAGTATGCCTTTCTCAGTTTCATTAAAGGCAAATTCCTATGTGGGGAAGAAATAGATTTTCTTCGCTGTCTTTGTAATTTGTTGCTCCATCTGCCCTCAGAACACATCATTAATCTTTGCGAATGAAACAATGGAGAGCAACAGCATGAGACTCAACCCTCACATTCAGTACTACTCAACTGTTTACGTCGTCTCCATGGGAGCTGCTTTATTGCTGAAGACGGTGAGAGGGCTGGTGTTTGTGAAGGTAAGCAAGAGTCTTTCCTCTTCCTGACCCATTCTGTCTTGTTTACCGCTGATGAACTTTAAAATCATTGTGGTGTTTAAAACGAGGATGTTAGGTTGATGTATTGGTGCTTTACATTAAGCAGTGCTCCTCCCTAATTGTCTTTATTGTCATTCATTCATACTCTCGTAGCTCCAGTGCTATATTTGAAAATGCCTCTCGGCCAAATCCATTTATCTGTCCATTACCACATCTCGCAGAGTAACACGAGTAAAATGTGTGCATGTATCTGTGAGTGTGCGAGCGCATGGGAGACAAAGACGTAGAGAAATAGGACGGATGATTGTGCAAGCATGCGTGCCTGTATGTCATTGCCCCTTCGGGTGTGCATTCTCTTTTTTAATCTAAATTATCCTGACACTGCATTGCAGAGGTCAGGTCCCCATGTTAATGTGTGCCACTTGAAATTGTTAATTTTTCAAAGATGGCTAATCTTTTTTTTACCCCTAGCTGTGATGAGATCGTTGGGAGTGTTAAATATTCCATTAATAGAATTAATTTGTTCTTCTCTGCCACATATAATTTCTGTCCGAATCGTGAAATGTCTCTTGCACATTAGGTCATGACCTTTATGTCGGCCTTGAAGAAGCTCATTATAAATGAAGTTTTGACAGTTTGCCTTGTGCGAGGAGAAAAATAACTAAGGTACTACTGTGCGCATGCTCACGGTGAAGTAGCATTTGCAACGCCGCAGTGAACATGTTAGTGCCACTGTATTTATCCATGGTGGGCTTTAATATTTCCTTCCAAGTGCTTGTTCATCCAAGCGCTGATGATTTCCCAAAGTTTCTTTAAGTTGTTTATATACCACGTCTCATAAGGGCCGTCTCTTTTTCCAGAAAATCAAGTTTGAATGAATTTATAATGAACCTATTCCCCTGCGCACACATGACAGTACACCACAAACTTCAGTTGTCATTACTTTATTAACTATTTTAAATGTTATTTTATTGATTTTATTAACAGTGCTGCTAATTTTATAGTATTCATATTCATAACATATAGTACATAAATACTCAATGAACTGTAAATAACTGAAAAGAGGAGGAAGGTCCAACAGCCTTGAACTAAAATGCTTAGGGCTGCTCCATTATGGAAAAAAAAAGAATAATCACGATTATTTGGGTAAAAATTTGAAATTGATTATTCGTTAAGTTGAACTTGAAACAAATGGACTTTATTATGTTTAAAAAAGTATGTAATTTTAATGAACCTTTTGAATTTACCTTGAAATAACTATAAATTATTGTATATTGTATATTTTTACTCACGCTGTGTGTTTAACCCAGGAATGCAGGAACATTACAACATTAAAAGTGTTATTTTCACAATGAAAGCCCTCAATTTATAATAATGGTTTGTTATTATTTCATTTTTGTAATCGTTTGGGGCCATAATCGCAATTGACAGAGCCTTTATTGACATTGTCATATGATAGGAAACCA
This sequence comes from Microchirus variegatus, assembly GCF_963457635.1. Classification (NCBI taxonomy): domain Eukaryota; kingdom Metazoa; phylum Chordata; class Actinopteri; order Pleuronectiformes; family Soleidae; genus Microchirus; species Microchirus variegatus. The sequence continues at coordinate 5,006,146 of NC_139807.1, read as the reverse complement.
TGCATGCGCCTTCTGCTGGACTCTCTTTTGAGATGTCAGCATACATTTCAGGCAGTCAGTGACTTCATGTTTGAAATAATATTGAATTTCGAAGAATAAGTGACAGCCCTACGTCTCATAGTCAAACACGGATGTTGTTTGTGTTGACAGTGCACGGTGAAAGCTGCATCCACTCTCCATGACAAGCTGTTCCGCCGACTCCTCCTCAGCCCCATGCACTTCTTTGATACGACACCTCTGGGTCGTATCTTGACCCGCTTCTCCAGGGACATGGATGAAGGTAAGGTTTGATTTGTCTTGAATGTATACCTTTCCCCCTGCTGAAAAGAGCTCTGAGTCAGTGAAGTCACCCCAGATGACAAGGTGTAGCGCAAAGACACAGTGCGATTCGACATGGAGTATTTTCTCTAGTGAGTGGCTCTTTGTTATCCACTTCACTGGTGTCTTTGCTTGACATGTTGATTTGTGGGTTGCTGCTGTTTCTCGAGGATGGTTGGTTTTGTTTTGAAACATATTTTCTTGGATTCCCTATGTGGGTTTTTGTCTTACCACCAGATCCTCTCCCTTGTTTCTTTTGTTAAATAAACATTAAAAGACACAAAGAGAGCCACGGAGAGAATGTTTTCCTTCACATATAGAGATTGATAGATCCAACATCACACAGTGTGTGTGTGTGTGTGACATACAATATGCCGTCTCTCCACAGTGGATGTTCGCCTGACCATGCAAGCTGAAATGCTGCTGCAGAACATGACCCTGGTGTTGTTTTGCTTGGGAATGGTGGGCATCGTCTTTCCCTGGTTCCTGATCTCCATCCTGCCGCTAGGAATTTTCCTCTGCGTTGTAAACCGTGTGTCCAGGTGAGAGACTCGCATCACCCCCTGTTTTATCATGGTTGTAAACATGCCACATCTATAACTTCCCTGCCCTAGCATTTGGTCATAGGTAGGAAGCTTATATATCGTCCTGCTGCTTTAGCAGGTGTTGATTTGAATAATCGCACTAAATCTTAGCAAATGCACCAATAGTGAGCCACAGATATTGCATGGCGTTGCCTGTTGGTGTCTGAGGTTTACATGAGAAATTCATGAGATTGTAGAATACAATTATGACTAAATCTAATTCTGACTTTAATATTGGGTCATTAATTATTGATACAGCTTTTAAATAAAGAGGAAAATCTGCCAGCATGCGATGCATATGAGAAGCCATATGTCTTGTGAATGTGACTTTCATGGGTAATTTGGAGTTAGAACATGGAGTAATATACACTTTAAATTGCTGCACAACCTAGTATGATTATATTTGGTAATGATTTTCTAATTAATAATAGTAAACTTGAATTAGAGGGGGGAGGGGGTGTCAGAATTTAACAGGAGACAATGAAAGTCATGCAGTGATAATCTTCATGTTATTGATAATTGATTGGATTTTTCAGAGCTCCTCTGCTTCTGCATAAGTGTTGTAGGAGCGCCGTGACTGATCGGACGACTCTGCTATAGTCATAATTTACCGCTTTGCAGCAATTGTGCAATAAAGGTGAATCCACCGAGGGGAATAACAGCTTGCTGGCATCCTGGGAAATAACCACAGTATCTTGTTATTTCCTCTGTCTGATGGATAAAGAAGAACTTGACTCTTAGTGTTATTATAGTTCTGGCTGAAAGATAGAAAAACAAGCCGTGTGACTGCCCTTTGTTTTGCCAATACCTACAGTATGTGGGTTTTTACCATTACATCATATGAGGTACTGTTAAACAAATAATGACATATCATTTTTGACAAATGGATTGCATTTCTTTATTTTCCTTTGAGGTTTCTCCCCACACACAATACTCTTAATATATTGTCCTCACATAGATACATAAAACAAACTTCATTTAGCATTTAAAAGACACTTCATTTGTCATTCCATATTCCAAGCGGAAATGATGATCCACAACTGTTACCAGGAGGTAGCTCTTGGCGATCATGTTTAAAGAAATATGAATACTGTATCTCACAATGTTGCAGGATATTTATGGATGTTGCATCAAAGTGTCTCTCCCATTGAAATGACCCACTTCTAAAGCAGCCTTTATTGAATTCTGAAATTAAACTGCCCATGGCATAAACATGTTTGTCTGGATCACAGCCCTGAAGCGAGGAAGTGTCATGTTTTTTCACCCCTCTCTTCTCAGCTTTTATGAGAAAACCAAATGATTCATGGCAGACTTGTAATTCACACGCACCATCCGTACTCTCCCGGCATCTAAAAGTAGAAAGACACCTCACCTTTCCTCAATAAAAGTCTCACTCACACTACCTCGTGGTACGATGAGTCTGGTGTCTCGTCGGCTGCCAGGTGCTCGTCTGTCTGGGTGTGACGTAGCTCATTGTGGGGCATTGAGTATCTGCTCTCCCCTGACGCATCCGAGTTTGAATTGACCAGGTTTGTCAGGAAACCGGTTGCCGTGTTGTGGTCTAACCCTTTCTCTGTCCACAGTGTGATCATTACCTGTCTGCCAAACAGCTGCATCATTAGAGCTGATGCAATTTTCCATTCCTTCACTCCTCGGTAGATGTTCAGAATTAAGATGTAGTGTCTGTGCTGCGCTCTCCAACATTTTGCAAATTTCATTCAAGTAGCTGAAGGCTGGAAAAATCTGTGTGATAAAAAGACATTGTTTTAAAAAGCACTTGCACTACACATTTCATACAGTAATATGAATATATTTTTCTTTTGTACTTGCTGTTGCTGAAGATGTACCTTCGATTTAATATTCACTCATTGTTGGAGCACATGGAGAACATAAATCATTTCTGCCATGCACGATTCTATTTAAAAGATTCACTTTGTGTATTTCCAGGGTCCTGATTCGTGAGCTGAAGCGCCTGGAGAACATCAGCCAATCACCATTTACCTCTCACATCACCAGCAGTCTTCAGGGGCTCTCCACCATCCATGCATATGGAAGAGGGCATGACTTCCTCCAGAGGTGAGCATAGCCGTGTCAGGAAGAAATGGAGATGATTAAACTTTAATTCCGTCTTATCTCCTCTTGTAGTTTTTCAGTTTACTCCCAGGTTGGTAAATACAAAATCCCCTCACATGGGAGGAGAGAGTTCTGCTTTCTTTCGCTCGACCTGAAATGGGTTTATCTGCCTTCTTTTCCAGATATCAGGAGTTATTGGACACAAACCAGGCCTCCAACTACCTCTTCAGTTGCGCAATGCGCTGGCTGGCTGTCCGCCTGGACATCATCAGCATCATCCTTATCACTATTGTAGCTCTTCTTATTGTCTTCATGCACAATCAGATACCTCCAGCCTATGCAGGACTGGCCATATCATACGTAGTGCAGGTTTGTAAAACCACACACACACACTGACACACAAATGTACAGAAACACTAGCAGCGCCAGGAATCTGAAGGTTGACATAAAAACGATAATTTAAAGGTCCAGACGCGATCGGAAATGTCACAAAGTAAAGCTTCCTCTGTTTCTAACAAGCACCATAAAGTTTACCTTTGAAATGGTAATGCACCATGTGGAGCAGGAGAAACTCATTTTGACTCGTCATGAATTTATTTCCTCTATGGCAACAGAATATAATTCACCAGCCTTCAGAAACGCCTGCAGGTGAAGGCGGACTAACCAAACGCTTTTAAGGCTGAGCAATTCTGAAAGACTCAGAAATAGACAGACTCAAAAGCCACTCACTCGACGAGCACCGCGCTGTAGTAAGACTACAAATCACCCAAGGACTGTGATCACACTGGTGCTCTCTCCCTTCAAAAAGAATGTTGTAATGAATAAAAATCATAGCGGTTAGATTCTAAAATACAAGAAACCTTTCATTTTGTTTACATCTACATTTGAATCAAAAAGATATTCTTTTATATTTGAGTTAAAGAACCTCTCTCCACAGCTTCAGAGAAGCTTCAGCGTTGGATTTTTCCATGCAGGCATAAAAAAATGCTTTGTTGTTGTGCATAAGTCTTATGATTTTAGGGAAGATCCTGAATGAAACAGGAATATGCAACTTAAAAGTGACACATTCTTTCTTTTACAAAGGAAAAGTTAGATTCTGAAGAAGTACAAGCCACTTTTGATCAATTTAGTTTATTCCGTCAGAGTATGTCGCTTAAACTGAGTTGGTCTGTCTCAAATTTAATTTCAAACTGATAAAAATAATTGATACATGTCCAGCAAAGGTTACATATATAAAATAGAGTACATTTTATACATGTAACGTGTTTATGTAACCGATTCAGCCTTGCTTGTTCTGTTCTGAGGATGAAGCATCGAGTTACGACACACACACGAGGGACCGTCTTCAGAGCAAGTCTTAAAGGAATCTTAGTCTCCTCACTGTTAAACTGTCCAATATTACTTTTATGATTTCTAAATGCTCGGGGCTTTAGTGCATGTCCTAATCAATAGAGTCATAACAGCAGTGGCATACAATTGAAATTGGTTGGTGAGATAGTGAAGCAGCCATATCAGCAAATCTGTTTATTATGGGCTGTAAATATTTTTTGGATGATTTTCCCACGTGTTTTATTGCTCATGCTTTGACGGATAGCAGCTCATGTAACGCGGTGTTTCAAAGTAATTGATGTGACGGCGTTAATAATTAACCCCCCCCCACCTGTCTCTGCTTTCCCTCACATGCAGCTGACTGGCTTGTTTCAATTTACGGTGCGGCTCCTCTCGGAGATTGAAGCTCGCTTTACATCAGTTGAGCGGATCAATCATTATATAAAGGTAAGAGCATTGATTAGCACAGCGAGGTAGGATAATGTGGCTCTCTGCACATGTTGTCCAAGGTCACAGCAGACTGATTGACACCCACAGACGCAGCGTAGAAGCTACAGAAGAGCTGTTGAATTCAAGAGCAGCTTGTATGTCCAGTCTGTGTGTGTTATTGTTGTTAACATGTGACAGTCTATCCGTAATATGAAGAATATGTGAGCTGTGTGACACAGCGGGAAGCAGAGAGAAGCCCAGCAGGAGGTCTTTACATGCTCTGGAGCTCATGACGGGGCTTATTTCACACAGCCATCAAACCACAAAGATATGAATATAAACTCAACATTTTCTTTCCTGTGCAAAGAAAAGCTCCTAGAGTGAAAATCACTGCAAATCAGTTTCAGGGGCATGCACCTCCACAGAGATTTAAAGATTAATGCCAGACACTATAATATTTTTTTTTTTTTTCTCACAGTGTCTTGAGTGTGAAGCACCTCGACAGAGTCCCGAGGCAGACCGTCCTGCCCCCTCCTGGCCTCAGCAGGGAAAAATTACTTTTCAGAATGTGGAGATGCGTTATCGCGATGATCTGCCGCTGGTGCTTAAGAACCTGTCGTTCACCGTCTTCCCTGAAGAGACCATTGGCATTGTGGGCCGTACAGGATCGGGTATGAGTGATGCTTGCAGTTCTCAGCCAGCAGCATTTCCAGCATCTCTGTTTTCCCACTTCTACCCCACATATGTTTATTTACACAGTAGTTTTTTTCTCCCCTGTATGTGTTTGCAGGAAAGTCCTCTCTGGGTGTAGCTCTCTTCAGACTTGTGGAGTTGGTAGGAGGCTCGATTATAATTGACGGAATCAATATAGAACAGATTGGTCTGGACAACCTGCGAAGCAAGCTAGCCATCATTCCTCAAGAGCCTGTGCTCTTCATTGGCACCATCAGGTAATACAACAATTTAATACGTTTATTAAAAAGAAGTCTAACAAGTTTTATTGGGCTGGCTTTAAAACGTTTATATGACCACGTGGAAACAACATAAATAGCATACACTCCCTATAAACAAACCATTTTGAATGTTTAATAAAAGCAAACAGGATGTTTGCCGGTGGTTTGGTTGCGAGTGGTTCAAGGGAAGTCTGTGAATCCAGCCTCCGAGGACCAATCAGCTTCCAGGATTCACTGAAACGCTCACACACACCGCATTCAATCAATCATGCACACTTTTAGCCCATCACAAACTCATTCACAAGGGAAAAGAAGAAGTTGGCAATTAAGGCTCCAGCTTTTACAAGAAAATCCTCAGTGCAACAGTTTTGAGCATCAACTCTTGAGTTGTTTGCTTGCCTGATGCTCGGTTGCTGCTCCCTTCTGTAAACAGAGCTGTGCCTTCAGTCAACCTGCACATTATTGAATGTTTTTTCTTACATCACAGACAACAATAGATATAACACGTGGACAGTCTCTCACAGTCAGTTTACATGTACGGAATTAGTTTAAATATAATTTCAGATGAGAGCTGGTCAAGTGGGGACTCCTAAGTCATGTCTTTAATGTAAAATTGTCAAATCTAATGTATATGAATTAAAAATTATGGTTTGTTTTAGGACCAATTTGGACCCATGGGATGAATACTCTGATTCTCAGATATGGGAAGCTCTTGAGAAGACACATATTAAAGAAATGGTAAGTGGTTGTCAGATTTTAGCATTACATGACTATAATAAGCTGGTCATTTGTTCTCATACCTGTCTATTTGTGTGTCCTTCCTCAGGTCAGTCAGCTGCCTCACTCCCTCCACTCTGAGGTGATAGAGAATGGAGAGAACTTCTCAGTGGGAGAGCGACAGCTGCTCTGTGTGGCCAGAGCACTGCTAAGAAACAGCAAGGTGCATATTTAATAAACTGCTTATTTTTTTATGATTTTTTTTTTTTGGTCCAGGTGATGATGGCCGCAGCTCAAAGAAAACCTCCTGCTTTATAATAAATCACCAAACCTCCCCGTTCCTGGGTCCCTCCATATGATAACACTGACACCTGGTGGTTTGCTTTAAAACTGCAGCTCACAAACAGTGTGCACCACACTGCATAGCATCTTAGTTTTGGAATAGTAACACACTAGATTTTGTTGTTTATTGTTTTGTCTTCTCATCTGGGGCTCATTCAGGTTCTTATGATGGACGAGGCGACGGCAGCCATCGACACTGAGACGGATCGTCTCATCCAGGAGACCATTCGCTGTGAGTTTGGCAGCTGCACCACTCTCATCATCGCCCATCGTCTCAACACGGTGATGAACTGCAGCAGGATCTTGGTCCTTGACAATGGCCAGGTGGGTGTATACAAGTAACATCACTGATCGCATTATTCAGACCCTGAGTTAAAAGTCATTTTCAACTGTGTGAACCGTTACCTTTGAGGTGATGGATTGGATAAGACATTTTACTGAGCTAAAAGCTGACACCTAATGATCACCAGTTTCATGCCTTTCCCTCTTTATCCTGACTTAATAAGAGTGGACCAGAGAGTTGGTATGGTAGGGTTAATAAAGTCATTGGTTTGGTTGGGCAATGGTGTGATTTAACACTCTTCACTTGAACATAATATTTTCTTGGCTCCAGTGTGGTCTTCTACCACAGTTGCATATTTTTACAATAATGTTCACTGACTTAAATTCAACGTTGCAGTATATTGTCACTGATTTCATTTATCTGTACAGTGTTTAACATTGTACAAAGTATGATTAATAATTTAAGCCACATCAAAGTTAATGTTCCAGTAAACCCTTTCACATGCTCCCTGCAGGAAACTTACATTTTTCGCCACAAAAAATGTGGGGGACGAGCGAATTGAACATTTGGTGTTATATATTGTATTGTGATTTTGTTATATTCCCTTTTCCTTCTCATAGATTTTGGAGTTTGACAGTCCTGCTGCCTTGTTGGCAGACGAAAACTCAACGTTCAGATCCATGATCGAAGCATCAGAAAACCAAAACAGATAAAAAGGTGGAGGAGCTGAACTTTGGATTGGAGTTGTAACACCGACAAAAAAAATACATTCAGAGGAATAACCTGAATTGCACAAAAAAAAACCACACAATCCTTGAGGTGAAAGCTACTGTAACACTTCTCTACTCTATACAAGACCCAGGGACCACATTTCAAAAAAGATTCATTAACTCTATGCAAAGAAGAACATAAAAGCTTCCTGTTCTTTTCCGCCGTGTCACGAGTGATTTTCAGGAGGTGAAATAATTGAAACAGAGTGATAACTCTGATAATAGCACTTTATATTTTCTTGTGGGCACATTGAAGAACGTACAATGCTTCCTGTTCCTTTGAAAGTTGGCAAATCAGTGAGATTTCAGTCATTTTATTTCTATAAACGCGACCTCACAGTGCTTGAACTAACTGTTAAGGAGACAATGGTATGAATCAGATTAACATTTAAGGTACTTAATGGCATTGTTGATGTGATTTATTGAATTTAGTGATTAGTATTTATTACTCAGTATATTATCTATTACAAAAATAGAAGAAAAACTCAACCTCACCTACAGGGCACTGTCTGAAATGTTTAATGAATCTAGTTGAATGCAGTAATTTCAGTAACAGATTCAGATTTGTGCCTTTAGCTTTTTCAGGCTTTATGCAAGTACTGTGTTTTGAAAGGAGTTTTAAAATTCCTCTAAATCCAAATGCTGGAGTTTAAAATCTGCACATTTTACACTTGTCGTACACTTGTTTTTTTTTTGTCTATCACCAAAGTAACACTACTGGTGTTGAGCAAAAAGTTTGTTATTCAACTTTGATTTAGCTTCCAAACTATATTGGAACAGTTGTACAAGCTGAAACTGGTGAATAATCAGTCGATGATGTGTCTTCAAATGAGGATTCTAAACTTCTGCCTTATAATCGAAGATGTGCTGAACAATCGTAAAGAGTGCAATATCTTTTCATTGCATTAATGCAGTTTCAAGGTTGCCTTTGTACACTTGGGATTGTTATATTGCATATATATATATATTATTTTGTATGTTTGATTGTATTTCAATAAAATATTTTTTTGTATATGCTCATGTCCAGGTGTCTTGTACTTTATGCTTTTAATTTGTTAATTTGTTTGTGTACACCAAAGTAGTTTAGCAGCAATGCGAGTTAAAGTAACAATAATCTTGTTGTTTTTTTTACTTAAAAGCTTTTTTCCTCTGAGACGAACATTTAGTATTTAGTATTTCCTTGTGTTTATGAGATAGCAAATGACTCGCAGGCTCTGCATTTCTTTCCAGGGTTCGCGTTGCTGCTGTAAAATGACATAATCTTATCTTTTTTTAGTTTGCCGCTACCTTCATGTTCTGGCAGTGTTTGTTTATTTCTTAAAGTTGAATGTTGGTGCAAATAGTCAAAGATGGCGGGGCATGGGTGTGGATGTTTTTAACTGTCCTGTCCGGCAACAGTTGGTCTGACTGGATGCCTTTCTTATGATACATATATGGAAGGCCACAGGACCTGGGAATGGGAATGGCATAAACCAAAAAGTGTGCTTATGTGAAAGAAATGTGGTGGAAGAAATACCAGTTCAGGGTGTTATCTGTGTCTTCCTTAAACATGATGAACTAGGTGTTAACATCCTTCTTTTCAAGCCCAGGGTTGAACTTACTCTGTACCCCTGGCTGTCTCTCCCAGTGTATATATGAGTGTATGATGGGCTGCAGGTGTGTGCACGGTTGAATGGATGATGGAAGCTGACTGATCCACATTCTCCCAGCTACGCTTCATTCTCGAGTCTCCTTAAAGCACTCATGGCGAGGCTGCCCGCAGACATCTCTCTAGTTTTATATACATATTTAAATACTGTGTCAAATTGTGGCTGCTGGTGTTTCCTTGAGAGTTGGGAAAAGAGAATCTCTCCATCCTTCAGTTTCCCCACCCCTAAGCCCGCACATAACAGTTGGGGGCCTGTGCATGATGATATTAAATTGAGCGGAAGTGCATTTCCCTTACATGACATTTGCCATATGTCCATAGCGTTCAAAGCAGCTTCGGGGTCGTCTTACTACCATGACTTGGAATGCCAAGTATCCCATAAACACCTCTGAGGGGCAAACATTTCCCTTTAACATTATAGGGACTGCAGGGGACAAGGATTTCTTCCTTCCTTGGCCTTGAACCTCCTAAGCACACTTCATTTCCTTTTCCAACAATTCAGTACATGCACCATCTATCAAATCTTAAATCACAGTTTTCTTTTCTGGAATAATGACATCCGCTCCCCAATCGCCTGCCACTGAAATGTAAAAGTTATTTCTGTTTGTTTTTGTTGTATTAATAGGTTTTGCATCTATTTATTGGAGAAGAAAACGGTGGGGGAAAGACCAGAGATCAAAGGTAAATAAAATTCCACACCACAGCGAACCGTAAACACAACAAATTCTTCGACCAATCGATTCTGACAGGCTGCAACACTCAGAAGAGGTGTAAATGCAGCCTTCCAAGTTCTTAATCACAGTTCAAAGTTCTCCACCGCTCTTCTTCTTGTTAGTGTCTGCTGAAGTCAAAGATCAAAGCAATCACTCATTCATTGGGCTTTTTCCTGATTATTTTTTCTTTCCTCTCCCACCAGAGTTTCAAAGTTTGCAAAGCTTTGAGAAAAAAACCCCCTAAATCATACATCACAACTTGCAGTTGGGAGGGGAATGGAGTGGCATGTCTTTTAACTGTGGTGAAGTAACTTTTCTAACAGGAAATGAATGGACAGCACTGATCAAATGCAGATTGCACATGTTCACACAGTCATTATTCCTCCTCGGCCAGGGTCATGATGCAGAGCTTATCCCACAGGTTTAAGAAAAAGACCATTAAAAACATACATACTGGTTACAAAATCACACAAAAAAAACAAAACTGAAAATGCTCCAATCAGTGGATCTCAAATGAAATGACAAAGGCTGTAGTTAGAATTGTTTTAGCAATGACTGACCATGCAGTATAATTATTTCTCAATCACTCTGTTGGAACCACAAAATATGGGAAACATTTATGTGGTTTTAAAATAACCTACTATTTCTGAAACCTTGAGTGGAAACACCTAATTAATGGCATTTTATGGTAAAAAAAAAACCTACTATTGAACATGATGAAATATTGTGTAAAAATGGTTTATTACACCAGGTTTATTCCAGACAAGGTTGAGCATTACATGCACATTGTTGAATCACAGCTTGCTAATAAACAAGACCAACTTTCAATCACATCGTTCCATTCCAAATGGCACTAATCACATCATTTAACAGACACACGTAACAACATGCACAAAAAAGCTGCTTGTTTTAATATTCTAAAATACATCCACGGTCGATCGGAGTGTCTGAGGCATCGCTTGTGACTTTTATTTTGAAGGACCAAGCGGAAGTGTGTTTGGAGACTGTAGCTCGGCTCCGGCTGCTGAGGAAGAGGCTGTGATGCCGCTGGATGATGGCTGCTTTCGGAATCCTAAGTTACGAACACCGGCCCTTAAAGCGGCCTCGGCTCGGCCCTCCGGACGTCTATCCTCAAGATCCGAAACAAAAAGAGGTTCGTTTTGCACGATGCGCAGTCGGAAGTCCAATAGCGGTGTTTTGAGGGAGAATATCATGGCCAAAGGAGCTGTGCGAGCTAACAGCAGCTAGCTCAGCTTAGCGAGACCTCTGAACGATCTGGGCCTAGCAATAACAATGAACAGCACCTAGTTGTCAGTTTGTTAGCTGTAGCTCGCCAGGCTTTTTGCAATATAGTGCTTAAGTGACGGAGTTTGCTAAGCTAGCTCGCTGGCTGGCGAGTGCTTTCCACTTTAAAATAAACCACACAACTGGTATCAAGCGTTTTGTTTAAATAACAAACAAACAATGGCCAGTCACGCATAGTGTAAACAGCCTTTTTTTTTGCACTGTGCGTGGCTGGTAATTGTTTGTTAGCTTAGTGTTTTGTTATAACGATAGCTAAAGCTACTCAGCTAATCTTTTTTTTTTTTTTTAATGTGTAATTGACGCTAAATCACCAAAGCTCGGGGTTTAAAATTGGAGTGAGCGGTTGCTGAGTCGTGTTGTTGAATCCTGATCTATTATTAACCTGAGTTAATCCGTTCATGCCAATGGAAAAGTAGCTTCTTTGCCTCAAGTCATTATCTCTGTTAAGTATAAGATGTGTGATGTAAATAACGTGAAATATTCTGGTACACATAACTTGATTTCTTACTACTTTGACCAGCTGGTTTGGATGTATAACGAGTGTGTGTTGACCTAAGTAAATAGTCTGCCTATACATTAACCCGTGTTCTTGCTTTAGGATGAGTTGACTGCACTTAACGTGAAGCAGGGATTCAATAACCAGCCAGCTGTGTCTGGTGACGAGCACGGCAGTGCCAAAAATGTCAACTTCAACCCCTCAAAGGTAATGACTCTTTGCGTTTTGGTGAAACTTTATGCTGCAAGTTTAATTTTATTTTCTATTTTAGCGAGTCCCTTGAATTGACGTGTTTACCTCTTCACGGTTTTGCAGATCAGCTCCAACTTCAGCAGCATTATCGCAGAAAAGCTGCGTTACAACACGTTCGCTGACACAGGAAGCGTAAGCCACAGGTCAACCAGAAGGATAATTTCTGGCTCGTCACAGCAAGGTCACAGAGCTCCATCAATAACTGGTTCACAGATTTAGCGGGGACCAAACCCCTAACACAGCTGGCGAAAAAGGTAAGATTGAATGGTGTACGCCACAAATAAACCTCCATTACTAAGCAACGGCTTGTTATGTTGCTTAGTAATAGGGTTGAGCATTGATTACAAGTAAATATGTTATTTATATCAATATCTGGACTATCGGCTCCTGAACAATACCTGTTTTTGATAGCAAGTATGATAAAATACTGTGGACTTATCTATTAGATCATAGTCAAAGAGTAAGCTGCGTGCTTAGTGGCTCACCGACACTGATAAGATTAACTCCTTAGGTAAGAGAATCTGTTACTGCATGACAACACATTTTTGGCATTGGGGGATGCAGCCAGTACACTCAATACCACAAAATTATACACAGTCCGACTTGGTAGTGGGATTGCTTAAGAAATTGACTTGGAGCATATGATTTCTCACCACCTTACACATGCACATCATCCTCTCCATGGAGCTTGGTTGTATAATCAATGCAAATCTTTGCTCTTCGGTCTCCCGTGCAAGTTTTTTGTTTAGTGCTTTTCCTCCTCATGTCATATAGTAAGCAAATGGTGGACATATTTAATCTGGATGCAAATACATGTGATACAAATGCTGCAGCTTGTATGTGTTGCTGAGTAGATCTGGTTTCTGTTTTTCGATGATGAATACAAACTACCACCACCTGTTTGTGCAAGTGACAAACCCCCCCTCCTGCCCCTAACACATGCCATTCTGATGCAATGTTGTGGTTGTTTTTTTGCTGTTGGTCTTGGTGTGGTGTGTCCCATTCCTTACACTGTATAATAAAGTGCAGATCATTTACATGAGTGTTATGCTGCATTGACCTATTTCTTTTGCTATTATATGATTAAACACATTACTGGAACAGATGCCTTTCCTCAGGTTCAACCATTTTCCCACCCACATAGATTCCACCATGCGTGCATTGTTGCTGAATGTTAGCCTCTTACATTTGCAGCCAAATGTGAGAATGTTAGCTGTTCTAATTGTAAAATACTACCATAGGCTGTACTGTGAGGCTCAGCTCAAGCCTAAACACAGCTCAGCCTACATCCATCCAGGTGAATCTGACAAATTACAGCTTAGCCAGAGGGAAGCTAGTCAAGTCTGACAAATGTAGCACTGAGAGACTGGTGTGTCTCCAGTTTTTATTCAGAACATTGAGTTTTTGTTCTGGCTTATAATCAGCATTGTGGACTGATGATCTCTAATACTGATATTTTTTATCAAGCTGATATTGCAGAGCACCTGTAATAGAATGCAGATATGGTTGTGCATTTATCCAAAAATATGTAAAATGTATTTAGCATTTGTCATCATTTTACAGCACAGTTAAATCCTCATTAAATCCACTACTTATGGTGTGGTAAAATCATAAGATCCTACCTTTTTTTTTTTTTTTTTTTTTTTTAATGTTGTAATGTTTTTTTCTTGTCATTAGCTGTGTTTTTAAAATATTTACACATGACATATTTTTTACAGGTTCCCATCTTTAGCAAAAAGGAGGAGGTTTTTGGATACTTGGCCAAATACTTGGTCCCTGTAATGCGTTCAGCATGGATGATCAAAATGACGTGTGCATATCATGCAGCCATCACAGAAACTAAAGTCAAGAAGAGGCATGTGATCGATCCTTGTATAGGTAAGCGGCACGTAAATGGAGCATTAACCATGTTTTCATTTATCTGCTCTGAAGCTTATTTTCTGTGGTTTTGGGCTAGAAAGTCATAATCATGTTTTGACTTAATGATGTTTTGCTGGTCATTTCTGTGGCTTTGAGCTGTGTTTCTCCCTCTGTGCATGTTTGTGTGCTCACAGAATGGACACAGATCATTACCAAGTACTTGTGGGAGCAGCTTCAGAAAGTGGCAGAGTTTTATAGACAGTTTCCCAGTCAAGGCTGTAGCTCGCCACTACCAGCCACTCCCGCTGACGTCGAGACGGCCATGAAGCAGTGGGAATACAACGAGAAGCTGGCCATGTTCATGTTTCAGGTCTGTTCACGCTCTGCTCAGGGCTGTGTGCTCAAAACATTTCAATAATCACAGTAATTGTTCCCTGTGATACAGTTATTTGCTATAATGGTAGTTTTGGCAATTACATGATTGTGTATGTAGGAAAACAGACGAAGGATGCAGTGCATTTTAGCTTTATAAACTGGATGATGTAA
>NC_139807.1:4977242-4991328 GCF_963457635.1 Microchirus variegatus | reverse complement strand
GATAATGCGTGCTTCTGTCCAGATGTCCCCAGATGACGACGCCGTGGTGACCTTGCTTTGTGAATGGGCAGTGTGCTGTAAGCGCTCTGGCAGACACAGAGCCATGGTGGTGGCTAAGCTGCTGGAAAAGAGACAGGCTGAAATAGAAGCAGAGGTAAGAAATGCACACCTCATCTGCACCACATGTCAGAGCCCTGAGTATTTATGCAGTTCATACAGAGAAAAAGTTTTCCTTGTCACATTTCCATTTCATTTTTTGAAGCCTGAATATGTTACCGAGAAACAAGTATAACATGTGATAGGAATCTGCCGCATGACACTGTCCGTTTTTTAAATTGACAGCTGATATTCCTCCACTCTACGCATCGTATCACTGAAAGGCTCTTTGCCACATGCTGTCTCTTTCCCCTGCATGTTTACAGAGATGTGGTGAGTCAGAGGTGGTGGATGAGAAAGGCTCCGTGTCATCTGGCTCCCTCTCAGCAGCTACACTACCAGTTTTTCAGGATGTTCTGTTGCAGTTCCTTGATACTCAGGCTCCCACACTGAGTGAGTCTTTCTTCATTTTGCTGTAATTTTCTGCTGTTGTGATTCTCAAATGCGTCAAACTTCTAATATTGAAGGAACTTTATATCCCTTTGTCTTTGCCTCTGATTCCATTACCCAGTGGATATTTATTATGAATTATTTGGCAAGGGAAACCTGCTTCTGAATTATTCAAATCCTCTTTTTTTTTTCTTTTTTTTTTCCCGTGCAGCGGAGCCCGGGAATGAAAGTGAACGAGTGGAGTTCTCCAACCTGGTGCTGCTCTTCTGTGAGCTCATCCGTCACGATGTCTTTTCCCACAACATCTACATGTGCACGCTCATTTCCCGCGGTGACCTGGCTTCAGACTCCCACTTACCGCGCCCACGGTCACCCAGCGATGAGCCCTCTGATGAATCAGAGCGCAAGGAGCAGGAGGCAGGCAGCAGTGTCAAGATGGAGGCATGTTTGAACCTTCTTGTTTTGTTGGTGTTGTGCAGTGCAGAGAGGTGCAAATGGTTAACAATGAGATTATGGTTTCTTCAACAGGATGCCGGTCTGTCGGAGTCCATGGAAATCGATCACAACTCCAGTGCTAATTTTGATGAGGTAAATACACCATGGAAAATGTTTCCTCTCATCACGCACTCATAAATGTTATTGTTGTTTGGCATCGTGCGTGTCTCCTCTTGTGCGGAGTAATTTCAGCCTCTCTTTGCCTTGCAGATGTTTTCTCCGCCGATGCACTGCGAGTCGAAGGGCAGCCCATCTCCAGAGAAGCCAGCTCTGGAGCAGGACAGCAAGGTCGGCTGTAAGGACAAAGGCTTGGACCCGGCCTTCCCTCAGCTGTACGAGCAACCTCGCCACATTCAGTATGCCACTCACTTCCCCATTCCTCAGGTGAGAAAGCTCATATTTTTGTTGTTTTGATTTGAAATGTCTTCTTTAGAGAATAATTTGTTTTGACTGGAAGTTAAATAAAGCCAGAGTTCTGCCACGGGGAGGTGAAAAGGGCGAGTTTGTTTGTGTCCCATTCACAGATTCATTAAATGGAATAACTTCTCTGTTTTATAAATGAAATACTCATATGAGCCACATCATTGCTCAGGTCATCAAGTGCATCAGTTTATGAGGGTGTTTCTGTCTTTTTGTCTTCGCCTGTAGGAGGAAAGCGCCAGCCACGAGTGCAACCAGCGGTTAGTGGTCCTGTACGGCGTAGGAAAACTAAGAGATGAAGCGCGACACACCATCAAGAAAATTACCAAAGACATCTTGAAGGTGCTCAACCGCAAAAGCACAGCAGAAACGGGTAACTCAATTTTATCAGCATTTGACTGATGCTTAATGTCCCACATTTCCCATTTAGCTGATCTTTTACATTACTGTAGCAGTTTGTCTGGCAGCCAGCTGCCTTTTATGATTTTACATTTCATCCGTTTTATTTCACCTATTTTTCACGTTAAGAAATGAAAACGATGTCAGTTAAATTGCCTTGGAGTTTCTAAGTGTCGGCCGATTTAAGGAGGATTTTATCCCTGCAGTTGACAGTAAGAATAATCCTCTAAGTGTATTTAAAAAATCATATTAAATATAATGTTTTGTGGGAAGCAGGGACTTTATCGTGCCTGGATGTTTGTAAAACACCATTTCTCTTTTTGAATACTTCTCATTTGTATTGTCTTTCTCCTACCCTTCTTAAAAGAACATGCTTTCCCTTTCTTTTTTGACCTTAGGGGGTTGCGATACTCGATCTTCTTTCCGCTCAATTTCTATGCTAATAGCTCTCATCTGTTTGCAGACACTTTATCTCAGATACACGTGACCTTATTAAGGTGATTTAAGGTTTTCAGGGTTATAATTGCATAGATTGCAGTGCATTATGGCAACGTGGCATATTTCTGCCTGCTCGCAATGACCTTCGGCTCACAACTGTGTTTTTTTCATAAATTAAAAGAACCATTTTCCTTTTTACTTCCACTGCCCTCACAGCGGTGCCTTTTGCAGGAAAGCATTAAATCAAAGGAAAATCAGAAAAACAGGCCACTGGCTTAACTCGATTTCACGGCCGGCCTGTTCGACAGACTGGAAAAGAAACGCCACTGACCTGTCCAGAGTCACAGCCTCTTTTCTTACTTTTTAAATCCTCTTCTCTACTTTACGTCTGTCCACATATGCAGGTGGCGAGGAAGGACAAAAGAGGAAGAGGAGTAAGCCGGAGGCTTTTCCGACCGCAGAGGATATCTTCTCCAAATTCCAGCACCTCTCTCACTTTGACCAGCACCAGGTCACCTCACAGGTAAAACTAGATAACCTCACCAGTCACAGAGTTGATTAATGCAAATACCAGCAGCCTAAAACAAGAGGGGCTCCCAAGATGCCTCATTTGAATGTTAATGTGATTTGAGTGTAATTAGATTTTTTTTTCCTCATGAGATGTCTGAATACAATTTGAATAGATAATGCACTTAAGTGACTGTAACTTAAAAACCCAGCACAACATAATGTATTTAAATTTCCGATAGTCCAGATTGTAACGGAGGATGCGATTGATCCCAAATGCAATAAACCTGATACTTTCGCATGAATTATAAAATATGAAACACTTTGCATTTTAAAAAAAAAATGACGCTGAGGTTCATTTCCATTTTAAGCACTTTTTAATTTAAGCTATCTAATAGTCCCAGGGTGAAGTTTGCATGAAAGTGAAACAGATTTCCAAAGTAAGAAGCGATCAAAAGCCGTTTGATTATAAGATCTGTCAGGTGATAGTTGGTGTCTTATGTCGGACCAAGTTTCCTCTTTCAACAGAAAGATTCTCTGTTCAATATACTTCTGAAGAAACTTTATTTATTCTTTATAATTACACAGTTATTAATGGGCTAATAAACCCATTGTCTGTCTAGAATAACATGTGTTTTCCACAGGGAGTGGAAATCTTTGGGGTTTTTTTGTATGTCAATGATCAATTTGATGATTCATTTGTGTACAGGTGTCCAGGAACGTGCTGGAACAGATCACCAGTTTTGCCTTAGGAATGTCATATCACCTGCCTCTGGTCCAGCACATTCAGTTCATCTTTGACCTCATGGAGTACTCCCTCAACATTAGTGGCCTCATAGACTTTGCTATTCAGGTACCAACACTTTCATCACCTAAACCTTTCTCACTATTGATTTTTTTGATATTTTTTTTCAGTCATTGCTCTGTGTGTGTGTTTGTGTGTATCGTAGCTTCTGAACGAGCTCAGTCTGGTGGAAGCCGAGCTGCTGCTGAAGTCGTCCAGCCTGGTGGGCAGCTACACCACCAGCCTGTGTCTGTGTATTGTAGCGGTGTTGAGGAGGTACCACTCCTGCCTCATTCTCAACCCCGAGCAGACAGCACAAGTCTTTGATGGGTATGTAAATCCTAAACTGTGACGTTTACCAAAAAAGATTCCCTAGAAGTCAAATTCTGCCATGGAGTTTATTTATAATCGGGCTCCCTACATTTTGTTGTTATTGTGAAATCAAGTGAGCCAAGGAGTGGTTCAGTTAATTCCCCCCCTAAAGGGATGTTGGCACGGTTAAGACATCAATTAAACTTTTAATTCCAGTGATATAAAGGAAGGACATTTGCAGTTAAAGAATAATGTGGATTGTTTTTGTCACAGGACTGCTGACGGGACACTTGTTTTCTTCTCGGTTGCTTGCGATGCTTGTAGTTCAGGAATTTTAGCTGATTCTGTTGTTAAAGTTGTTTGAAGTCACTTTTGGATTAAGTGGTAGTTAAATACCTCAAGTGTTTTATAGAATGTAGCTGATATGAAGCCTCCAACTTCAAGTAAAATATGTGAAATGTCACAGGAAGATGACTTGTTTGACTAAAAGCCAAACAATGAGTAGAATAAAATTTGAGAAATACCCTCATTTACTTTGTTGCCAAGACATTTGAGGTAAATAGACTGGAAAGAGGAGGTAACGGCATCTAATCTAACTCTGTACAAAGGTAACACAAGCCTCATGTATACTGTACATAAATCATTTTGTATTGTCTGTGGGAGTATGTGCAGGAGGATTTCTCCTGGATTCTGTATGTCCCGTCCAAGAAATAGTCTGGCATGTAACCAGCCTTAAGCCAGCAAAGTGTTGTTATATATTTCAGTTTAACTACAGGTTTACTTGATTACTTTGCTTTAGAGTTGCTAAATTGTAGATTGTGGTGAGATTATCCCCTTCCTCCTGTTCAAAGTCTTAATGCAAAGTTAAGAATGGTATCAGTCCTTTTATTCCATCTTTTGGTAAGAAAGCTATCAACTGCCACATGTTTCCTTCACATATGCAGCTGAAATGTAACATCTGAAATGTAACATGTGCTATGTGTGTCTCCTAGGTTGCGCATCGTGGTGAAATCAGGTGTAAACCCAGCAGACTGCTCCTCGGCTGAGCGCTGCATCTTGGCGTACCTTTACGATCTTTACACCTCCTGTAGTCACCTCAAAAACAAGTTTGGTGAGATCTTCAGGTGAGAATAACATCGTCAGGTGTTTGAAGGTGTTTAATTCCTTTTATTATTTCCTTTTTACAAGACAAATCCCTCAAGAAGGAACATTATCAAACAGTGAACAGTAAATCCAGGTTCACACATGTTTTTCACCTGTGGGAATGTGTTTTATTGGCTTTCACTCTCGGGTTAAACGACTCCACAATGCACACAGTTTTTTTTGCTGCTATAGCATTGATTGGATTCAGTGGGAACTTAAGACCCAGGTGAACATGCTGTTTTTTGCTTTGTCTGCTTTGTCCATTTCTGGTGAAATGTTATGTGTTCTTCAGGCTGTTGGGATAGCCATTAGCATTAATGTTAGTAGCACTTACTTTTTAAAACTTGGGACAGCGCTCAATATAATTTATTTGATTAATAGACCATCTAAAAAAGTCAAGCAGAGACTGAAGCCAAAGATGCAAAATGGTAACTACTGTGATATTTATCGCTCGAGTCTATTTTCTTTCAGGAACATCTGTTTTGTCACTCTTCATGCATGTGTGATGCAGGGGTGAAAAAAATTGCCAGGTCAATTAACGACAATGGGGAAGGTGTTAATTATTAATTATGTTTTTTTGGCATCTTCACCTGGGTTTAAAAGTCTGCTGAACCCGCTAATTTTAGTGTGAAAGAAGCAAGAGTCCAGTAATATTTTTAGTATTTGTATTCAGTTTTATTTACCATCCCTGTGTCCTTTTTTGATATTTAATGTTTACTCTTTTCTACTCTGTATTTCTTACTCTCTGCTCTGTCGTCCTCCGCGTTCAGTGAGTTCTGTTCCAAAGTGAAGAACTCCATCTACTGCAACATCGACCCGTCAGACTCCAACATGCTCTGGGATCCCGTGTTCATGATGGAGGCCATCGCCAACCCGTCGGCCCACAACTTCAACCACTCCATGGTGGGGAAGATCCTCAACGACAGCCCAGCCAACCGCTACAGCTTTGTTTGTAATGTGCTCATGGATGTGTGTGTGGACCATCGAGACCCTGAGAGGTGTTCTTCTTTCCATGCTACGTGTTTTTATCTTCAGTTTTTCAACACCCATGTGTTGAACTGTGTTAACATTGTGTAATGTTCCTCCAGGGTGAACGATATCGGCATCCTGTGTGCGGAGCTGACGGCTTATTGTCGCTCTCTGAGTGCAGAGTGGCTCGGCATCCTCAAGGCTCTCTGCTGCTCCTCTAACAACGGCAACTGTGGCTTCAATGATTTACTATGTAACGTGGATGTAAGTTGTGCTTTCTTAGTCGTTTATCTGGCCCTTTTTTGTTGTTGTTTTGTTTTATTAATGTCCTCTCAATGTGTTTTTTTCCCTTTCATGTGCTTCAGGTGAGCGATTTGTCCTTCCATGATTCTCTGGCAACGTTTGTCGCCATTCTCATCGCTAGACAGTGCCTACTCCTAGAAGACTTGGTTCGATGTGTGGCTATTCCTTCCCTCCTCAATGCAGGTAAACATTATTTATGAATCTACTCATCATGTTATGCTAAAATGCATTGACAATTCATTTACTGCAGAATAAAGAAGAGGTTTATTCTATAAAACCTGTTTTTCACATCTTAGCACTTTTAGCTAATTTCTGTTGCATTAATTTTATTAATTTTGACTGGGAGAGGTTTAATTTCAGTTATGTTTCCATGAAATGTAACCTTTTCATGTATCCACAAATGTTATCCACAATTTTTAATCAAATTATTTGTAAGGTTAGTGAATAGTAAATTGCTACTTGGCTCACGGAAAGGAACACTGTATAATACATTACTTCTGTCAAAGACTAGAGTAAACACCGCATATTTGATCAGGCTCCATGAAACCTGGATGTGCTGTGTGCACTGGCGAGAGAGAGAGAGAGGAGTCTCTTTCTCCCGGCTGGGTAATCCTTCTTCTGACAGCATGGCCACAAAGCCCCATTCAGCCGTGCCGTTTGGTTTGGTTTGGCTCAATTTATAACAGTGCTAACCATGCCAGCTGCCAGCAGCTCTGGCCGGTGCTAAACTCTCTGTTCTCACTCCCATCTTTCCTGACAACAGCCGACTGAGTTGATATTTGTTCAGGATACGTTTTAAATTCAGAGTTCATGTTAATTATGTGCCGAGAAGATACTCGTCTCTAATCAGTGCGTGCATGTCCGTACTTACCTTCAGCGTGCAGTGAGCAAGACTCTGAGCCAGGAGCCAGACTCACCTGCAGGATTCTGCTGCACCTTTTCAAAACGCCACAGCGCAACCCTGTGCCCCAAGATGGTGTCAAGTCAGGTAGTGAACACAGTAAAAAAATTTTTTATCTTGTGTTGAAATTCCATTATTGTGTCTATGTGAATGTGACTTACGAATGGTATGTTGGCTTTGCAGATAAAGCAGCAGTTGGTATCCGGTCGTCTTGCGATCGCCACCTTCTCGCAGCCTCTCAGAACAGCATTGTTGTCGGAGCAGTGTTTGCTGTCCTAAAAGCTGTTTTCATGCTGGGTAAGAATTGTCATTTTAAAAAAAAATAAGTTTGAGGGTAAGACCTGCTGCAGTGAATCCCGTTTACCCGTTTCACACATTGGCTCAGAGAGATGACTGCGTTTGTGAAAATTCAAACTCTAACACTATAACAACCTTGTTGTTTTGCTTTATTGTTATAATATGAAAAAAGGTTAAATTATATATTTTTTAAATTCAGCTTGTTTTCCTCATCAAAGCTCATTCTTAACACTCACTCACTCTGGTCTTGGTGTTTTAAGGTGATGCGGAGCTGAGAGGATCTGGACTGTCACACCCTGCAGGCCTGGATGACATATCTGAAGGACGCAATGTCTCCATAGAAACTGCAAGCTTAGATGTGTATGCAAAGTATGTTCTGAAGACGATCTGCCAGCAGGTGAGAACGAGTCGAAATGACGGTGTGAAATAGAAAAACGTGAAAACGGAGATACTGACAAGTGTTAAGAAATAAGTAAAAGACGTGAGGACCAGTGCAGCCTTTACTTTGGAAGTGCAATAATATCAGTGAGCAGTTTTCTGTCTGACAAACTTTCTATATTTGCTTATATAAGCTCTTCTGCTTAAGATATCTGTGAAAGCAGTCAGCCAAGAACGTATAGAGAGTGAGAATGAGATGCACCACAAGTCACTTATGCCTCGTGGATGCAAAAGCTGGAGAGAGAGCTGGCAGCAGCTCAGAGGATTGAACGTGCTGTGAGACATCAGACACATTTCACCTTTTTCTGGCTCACATTGCTCTTCCACGTACAGTTCAATACCTGAGAATTGAGCCTTTGTCCTGTTTTCATCGCCACCCACTTCATTTGAGCTCGTTTTATATGATTTACAATTTACAATCCCCAGAATCACCGCCTCTTTTAACATAGATTTTTTATTTCCAACCCTAGTGAAAAGAAGTCTAATTTACTGACCGCCTCCACATTCCTCTTTCTGCCTCTTATTTTCCCTCCGTTTCAATTCTCGTGCTGCAGGAATGGGTTGGCGAGCGCTGCCTTAAATCCCTGTCTGAGGACAGCAGTGCCCTCCAGGACCCAGTGCTGGTGAACATTCAGGCCCAGCGGCTGCTGCAGCTCATTTGCTATCCTCACCGCCAGTTGGACAGCGATGATGGTGACAACCCGCAGAGACAGCGCATCAAACGCATCCTACAGGTAGGAAAAATGAACTCTGACTCTCTTTTTTTCATCTTTCTTTTTCAACCCGTGAAAGTTCAGTAATCAGGAAAGTTGGTAGTAGTTGAAAGAGAATAATTTGACGCCTTTTAAGGCCAGTGTGTGTTTGTGTGTACACACATTGGTCTTGACCTTCACTAATTATTCTCTTTAAACTTCCAGCCACTTTTCTGATTCAGAGCTGTGAAGTTTTGCTGCCCCCTTCTGGCTGTAGACAGGGGAAAATCATGAATGTATTCTTCTTTCATAGAACATGGACCAATGGACGATGAGACAGTCGTCCCTGGAGCTGCAGCTGATGATCAAACAGAGCACAAACAATGTAAGATTGTGGTTTCAGGTCAGGTGCAATAATAAGTGTTTGTCTTTGTGAAAATGATCTGACAAGTGCTCGATTATTTTTTACAATAGGAGCTCTACTCGCTCTTGGAGAACATAGCCAAGGCCACGATAGAGGTGTTTCAGAAATCAGCTGAGATGAACTCCAGTAACCCCTCAGGGAACGGAGCAGCGGCACAAGGCGGCTCCACCTCAAACAGCAGCAGCACCACAACCAAGATGAAACCAATTTTAAGGTATTTTTTCTCCATTATCTGTATGAATATTTAGATTTAGATAGAAGCTTATCCACACACTTTATCTGTATTATTTATTTCCACTCACCCAACAACAATTTTTATAACTCTTTCATGTTGCATTCAATGACGCTAAAGTCTCATCAATTTTTTTTTTTGCAGCTCTTCAGAGCGGTCAGGTGTTTGGCTCGTGGCTCCTTTGATTGCCAAGCTGCCCACCTCAGTACAGGGCCATGTGCTGAAGGCAGCCGGAGAGGAGCTGGAGAAAGGGCAGCACCTGGGCTCTTCCTCACGTAAGGAGAGGGACAGACAGAAACAGAAAAGGTAAAGAAAACCCACCTTTAAAAGGAATAAAAATGTTCTAAATGTGTACCATTGTCTCAGCTGATCTCACAGATTTATTAAATACAATGTTTATTCTTCCCTCAGTATGTCCCTGCTGAGTCAGCAGCCGTTTCTGTCATTGGTGCTGACCTGCTTGAAGGGGCAGGATGAGCAGAGGGAAGGCCTTCTCACGTCGCTCTACAGCCAGGTGCAGCAGATCGTCACCAACTGGAGAGAAGACCAATACCAGGACGACTGCAAGGCGAAGCAGATGATGCACGAGGCTCTGAAGCTACGGCTGAATCTTGTAAGAATTTCTCAAAAACGCACAATCTGTGTTTTTCTGTTTCAAATCTTTTTTTTCTTAGTCATGAAATTGGATGGGCCTTTTGTCTTTTATTCTTCCTGCTGGATATTTTACACCTGTACTTATAAAATCTGTGGTTTTAGGCTATTCAATACTTACAGTTTCAGTCAGATCTATAGTCACTCCTGCCTAAATGTAGTACCTAGACATTTCATCCACTCATTATGTGCATACAGATTTTAGCTAAACCTACATCAGTTACTTTAGCTGCATTGTCTCACTAAACCATCTATTTTTCATAAATTAACCTGGGTCAAAATCACATGCATTTGAGTAATCATAGCTTAAATACTTACTATAATACCAAGTACTACTGAGAAGTACTGAACAAACTTAACTTCTAATGCAACCAAACATCAAAAGAGTATAAAAATGAGTTATTTGTGCTATGAATTGTTTAAGCCCCTGTCCATCACACACACAGTTTGACTAAACACGTCCTCTCCTTTCATAGGTGGGGGGTATGTTTGACACGGTGCAGCGCAGCACCCAGCAGACGACTGAATGGGCAGTACTCCTCCTCGACATCATCAGCAGCGGCACGGTGGACATGCAATCCAATAAGTGAGTGGCGTCCCTGTGAAAAATCCCTGTGCCAAAGTGCAGCCCACACAGTATCCATCTAACTGGACACTTAACGCTGTTCTTTCAAAGCAGATTGTTGCCAGTAACCTGATCTGCCTGACCTCGTTCCCCCATTTGCTTCTCTCCCAACAGTGAGCTGTTCACAACTGTGTTGGACATGTTGAGTGTGCTGATTAACGGCACACTGGCTGCTGACATGTCCAGTATCTCTCAGGGCAGCATGGAGGAGAATAAGAGAGCCTATATGAACCTGGTTAAGAAGCTCAGGGTAAGAGCAGCAGGGCACTTCTCATTTATTGCAAATGGGTTTTGTTCAATGTAGCGACTAACGATTATTTGCATAATTGATTAATCTGTCGATTCTTTTCTCGATTAATCAAGTAATCGTTTGGTCCAGAAAATGTGTGAAAATTATGTTTCCCAATGTCTTGTTTTGTCCACAATCCAAAATAATACAATTGTAATGATTTCTTTGTTATGAGGAGCAAAGAAACCAGAAAATATGCACAGCTGAAAAAATTTGAAAAAACTTTTTGTGAAGGTGAATTGATTACGTCTTCAGTCAAAAAGACCCAAAGCAATTCGCTCAAAAGTGAAGATGGTCTCCTTATAAACTGATTGACAACATAGGTGCCGGGGTTTAAAAAAGTGAATTTATTTGGTATGAAAATGGTTTTAAAATTTGAGGTTGAAAAAGAGGATATTTAATTGTTTAATGGGATTTGTACGGGTGCATGAAACCTTTTGAAAGTGCTGTAATTTTAATGTTTAATGTTTGAGAAGTGCTTAAAGTTGGATTAAGTGCTTGAAAATACTCTGACTGAATAGTTTGCTTCTTAGATGGAAGAGAGTGGTAGAGTCGAAACGAAAATTGCTCTGCCCGGATCTCTCTTGCGAATGTGGCTGATTATTAACAGAATTTTGCTTATTCATTGCAAAATGCAGTCTCCTTTTAATGTAATATAATAATTACCATTCCGAGTATGCATGCATTTGTATAAATACTGGAAAATTGTGAAAATTTGACCTTGATAAAGCCCAGTAAGTGCTTCAATTTGACAGTGGGAAAGGGTGGCTGAATCCTGATTTTTAACTCACACTTGCCTCGATTGGCTGATTCCTTTCGCGTTCACAGAAAGAACTCGGAGATCGACAGTCAGAAAGTTTGGAAAAGGTGCGCCAGCTACTGCCACTGCCCAAGCAAACCCGTGATGTCATTACCTGTGAACCTCAGGGGTCGCTCATAGACACAAAGGGCAACAAGATAGCTGGCTTTGAGAAAGAGGTGAGCCTGCAAATAACCTTTGATTATAATGTGTGTCTTCAAGTTAAAATGAAAAGCTGTCTGCCAATATCCTCCTTGTTAAATTAAATATTATACTGATCTCACACAATTTAATTTAAATATGATCTCTATGCATTTGTTCCTCCAGGGCCTTCAAGTGTCAACCAAACAGAAGATTTCTCCGTGGGATGTGTTTGAGGGTCTCAAACACTCTGCCCCTCTCTCCTGGGGCTGGTTCGGTACGGTGCGCGTTGACCGCAAGGTCACCAAGTTTGAGGAGCAGCAGCGCTTCCTGCTCTACCACACGCACCAGAAGCCCAAGCCACGGAGCTATTACCTGGAGCCGCTGCCTCTGCCGCCCGAAGAGGAGGAACCCCTGACGCCCGTCTCCCAGGAACCGGAGAAGAAGATGATGGAAGCAGTCAAGCCAGAGAAGAATGTTCCTGGTGTGCAAACTGACACGAACAAGAAGAAATCCAACAAGAAGAAGAAACCTCCTGTTGCCAAGACTGAGGTCTGTTATGTCTTATTAAGGATTTTTAGCATAATGTGGTTTTCTGACGCTTGTCATTGACAAATGCATACACTACCGTTCAAAAGTTTGGGCTCACCTATACAATTTGTTTGTGTTTTCCATTAAAACACTTTTATTCATCAAAAGAGTTGCAAAATGAATAGAAAACATAGTCAAGACATTGACAAGATTAGAAATAATGATTTTTATTCAAAATAATTTTGCCCTTTCGTCAAAGAACCAGCAAAACTGTTTTCAGTTGTGCTAACATAATTGCACAAGGGTTTTCTAATCATTCAATAGCCTTCTAACGCGATTAGCAAACACAATGTACTATTAGAACACTGGAAATGAGTCTCTGTACACCTATGTACATATTCCATTAAAAACCAGACGTTTGCAGCTAGAATAGTCGTTTACCACATTAACAATGTATAGAGTGTGTTTTTGATTCATTTAATGTTATATTCATTGGAAAAAAAGTGCTTTTCCTTCAAAAATAAGGACATTTCTAAGTGAGCCCAAACTTTTGATAGGTTGTATATGTCTCTGCAAAGCGATCTAAAATACTTTTTCTCTCCAGGAGTATGTGAACCGTCAACCAGGCGGTGTGAGCTACGTGCCGAATATGCCACCCGACCTGATGCAGACCCACCCATATGGCAGGCTGCCGTACGGTCAGCAGGCCATGAGCATGTACACACAGAACCAGCCTCTACCTCCAGGTCAGTTCACAGCAATATTGGTTTGAAAGAATATCTGAAATAATGTCCTGAGACGCGTGGTTTATGTATTTTTTTTTCCTTCTTCCTCTACAGGTGGTCCTGGTTTAGAACCTCCCTACAGACCTGCCCGCAACCCACAGATGAATAAAATGATGCCCGCTCGGCCCAGCCACCCAGGAATGATGCCCAGCATGCAGGGAGGCATGCCAGGCATGATGGGAATGGAAAAGCAGTATATGGGTTACAAACCCCAGCAGGCCTTGCCGCAGAGCCAGATACTGCGCCATCAGCTACAGGTCAGACTGGTGAGTCAGTCTTCACTGACAGCTCAAGAGGCATCGTCTCATTAAGTCCACTTGAACTGAGTAGCCTTGTGAGCTGCGGCAGAATGTTGGATGTTGGATTCCCTAAAGGTTCCCTGGAAAATTAACTCATTTTTCTCCACAGTGTTTTTTAAACTTTCTGTGGTGTGTGTGTGGTTTGTTATAGACTTCACCATTCTGCAGGGAAATTGGATAACCCTGTTTTATTAATGTAGTCTTGTCTGTTTCCTTTGTGGAATTTATAGTTAAATTTCAGCAGAAGGGAATGGTGTGTTTGAAGTGATGTAAAACTAGTGATGAAGGCTATTACACACAAAAAAAGATCTTACCTCGAGATCCACTAAAGGTACAAGAATATTGCTTAAATTGGAAGCAGACCAGCAGAATTGTTGAAAGAAATAATTTCAGACGAGAATGTGGAAAAAAGTGTTCTGAATCCAATTATTATTTCATGACTTGCTTTTTTTTCCCCCTCTTTTCAGAATCAGAGCATGATGGGGCAGCAAATGAGACAGATAACACCCAACCAACCATACACACCAATGCAGGCATCACAGGTAACTGATGAAAGATCCTTTTCACCATTTATCGTCTACTGAAAATAAGCGAGATGATTATTTTCCAAGGAGAGCAAGACGTTCTTCAAAGTAGACACTCGCATGTCTCTGGCTGAAAGTTGAT